>NC_057813.1:630035325-630398837 GCF_018294505.1 Triticum aestivum
CCTCCCGGCGGTCTGGTGGTCCGGCGCGCCCTGCCTCCCACCTACTGGCGATCCGCCGCACCTCCACCTCTCACGTCCGGAACCAGCCACCGCCGCCACCCCAAGAGGCAGCCACCGCCGCCACCCTGACCCAGCCACCACCGCTGCCCCTAATCCCAGCCACCTCCGCCGCTGCGGGACCAAACCATCGCCGCCTCCCCCGGACCCAGCCCACCTCCTCCCTTCTCTCATCCTCACGACCTCCTTCGACCTCCTCATAACTGCATCAGGCCAATACCCCGGCTGGACCTCACGGCCGCGCGTCCGTCCTCGAACTGCTGCGTGTGCTCCCTCGAACGGTCGGATTTCCTGTCCTTCTCTCCACCATAGTGTGCCGTCCTACTCGGCAGTCCAACTTCTTGCTCCATGGTCGGTCGCTCAGGTAGCTGCGTGCAGGCCAACATCTCCACGGGTAACAAGTTCTTCTAAGACAACTTGTTGTTGCTGCTGCACCTTCTCCTTCGACCAGACTAAGTGAATTGTTCAGGTACCTTGTGTGTCTATTCTCCACCTTAGTGTTCAGTAAAACATTCATCGTGTTGGTGAACTCATATACTACTATTCAATCAGTTCGAAAACGTAAACTTGGGGAGTTAAAAAAACAACACATTCAAGGGGTTCGTTGGGGAGAACAAGTCGAAGTTCAGGTGTCAAAAAAATGACAGTTCCAAAAGATGAAACTATATAAGTTCAATGTGCAAAAACTCAGTGGTTCAAATGCGAAAAAAGAATTTCGTCTAATCTAGTTCCCATCGTGCATTCTTTGTGTGTAGAATTTCATCTAATCTAGTTCGAATTTGGTCTACTTGTGTAAATCTGTCAGTTCAAGACAAGTTCCTTCTGATGCTACAAATTAGGTCCTTTGTGAATATTGCTTGTTTCAGAGAGAAACAGACTTTGTAATTGCATCACACGGTGTCCTGAACAACATATAAGAGATAAGTATGCAACCGTGAGTCTATCTCGTATGAGTATTGAGGCCAAGTTTGCAATGTGGCCGTGGCCAGTGCATAGGACCAGGCCCGAGCACGTGCATGCGTGTGCAACCAGTCCTCTAGTTCTCCCGGTTCACTGCATGCCGCTCATGGCGTCGCCCTTCCTTCCTTCCTCTTAATCTTCTCTGCCAGCCGGCTGTGGCATCCCATGTGTTGCAGCTTCCAGCGTCGTCCTCTGCCTTGTCGGCACACAAGCCGTTCGCCTCAGCCACCCAGTCCGTTCACCATTTCCAGCAGTGTCCATTCAACGCTAGCATGCAGCTACCCGCCTCCTAGATTCAGGTTTTTTACATGCTCAAATGGGAAGCCTGACTTTGTATCAGGCTACTCTTCTTACAAACACCTGAACTGGAACTCAATCCCGTGTGTTACCGTCCTCTCATCTAGTCTGTTTTATTCTCAGGGACGCATTCATGGCTTCATTCAACAAGTGGACTGTGGGCAGATGTTGATCAACAAGTCTGCGGTATTAAGGTTAGCTGCTAGTACATATTATGGAGTTGGGGACATGAGGGAGCGAATGGTACATGGATCGATGGGTGTAGACTTTGTAGGTTGAGTTGATTCTTCAAGAGTACTGAAGTTTCTTCAGGAGTACTGAAGAGCTTTATTGTTCTTGGAAAAATGATCATTAGCTAAAATGTTAGCTCTGTCATTCCATAATTATTGATTAATTGTCTGGTCTGATTTCATGGTACGGGCAAAAGGAAAGAAATCTTGCATCGTTTGCAGATGGTACATAGACAGGTTTCCCATTCAGCCGCCAACTCCACACTTAGTTCGCTAGCCGATTATAGCGAAAACAAAAGTTGGTAAGTTCAAAATGTTCAGTCCTATAAGTTCATCTACTCTATGTAGAATTTTGTCCTGTGAGTTCATCTACTCTATGTAGAATTTTACTTTACCTGATGTCATATATTGAGATAACATTACTCTAGTTCTTCCGTGTTTCTACTTTTTCGTGGAAGTTCTTCCATAGTTAAAAATCTGCATCCCTAGATCAGCCATTATTTACTTTATCCTACTGTTATTGGACTGCCCAAGAAGCTTGTCATTGTAGAAGACAAAATCTACATTAGGCAATACTCTTGCTTGTTCTGACTTCTTCTTTCTCTTCTAGATCGAGTAACCGTTTGCTCTGTAGGTGTTTGTCCCTATTCCAGTGAGCACTATTCTTTTTTCTAAATGCTTATTTTCGGCTCCTGCATATGTGTTTGGGCAGTACAAATACATCGCCATACTGAGTACAGATGTGGCACCTTGGGAAGTACCAAAAATACCAACTGCTTAGTATTAATATGGAGTACATCACCGTGTGGGTGGGTTGGGGCAAAAAACTTGTACATGTTAGAATGGTAGGCAGTAATTTCACATGTTTAGCCCTATAAGCTCAGAAGAAAAGAAACCAAAAATATATTTCATGAAAACAAACCCCATGAAGTTCATTGGGAAAAACATGATAAGTTCAGAACGTTCAGTTCAGCACAAGGCTCTAGCTTAGTACAAAGTTCAGGCCAGTTCATACTTGAGTTTTCTCAATTGGTTATAGCGAATCTCCAAGAAGTAGAACAACCAGGCTTAATTATATTGTTTGTTTCTGTGAGCAGATAGGCGCAAACTCAAGGCTGGCGGTTGAGCGCCTCCTTAGGTGGGATAGCGGCCCAGCGCACAGCCTCCCTGCTTGCCCTGCCTTTTCCCGCACCTGCCCACCTGGTTGGGATACTTCTTCTCCGGCGAGGTTGCCATGCTGCACGGCGCTGGCACACCACCACATTTTCAGTCATGTTCAGTTAAATTTCATAGAAAAGGTACATCCCGAACAACAAGTACAGTTCAACAACAAGACCTGTAGTAGTTCATCATTATATATCCATCAAACAAATCAATGTTATGTTGTTCTCATACTGTCCTGTTTACAAAAAAATATGGTGCTTTGTTGTAACAAGTTGTGAGCTAATGCAGTGAAAAAAATTAAATTATGCACCCAAAAGTTTTAGTTGCTATATGGGGAACCCAGAGGCCATTTATTTTGGTTTATAGTTCAGCTTGTCTGTTATTTTCAGTCTGTATGCTTTATTGTGCATAATCTTGAGGAAATTCCCAAAAATCATGTGTGTACTCAAGGTAATTAAGTGGCTTTGTAAATTCTGACAGTCCATCCCAGACTAAGCCAACAGTACGTCTTAGTCTTGGGTTTGTGCGTGACATGTAATCTGGTTTCATAGATGCTTCTGCTCAAACTAGAAATACAATATTTTAGGTAACCCTGCTAGTTCAATGATAGTACTTCTATTTTATGTTTATCTTACAAGATGAAAATATTGAGGCTGGTCCTGTTGCTAGTTTTTCATAGATTTTCTAAGTAGCCTGAGACCCGTCCTGTCCTCTATACAGATTCAGAGTTTAACACATAAATGGAAGTTTGTTCTCAAAACTGAAATTGTTCTACATGTACTGATATATTAGTTGTTAATTATTAGAGTGTTTCGTTCTTGCAGAATAAAAATATGTTGTATGTATTGCTTCTTGGCCCAGCTGAGAGAACCCTCATGTTAAAATATATAAAGCAGTTTTGAAGCAATTCCAAGTGTCTTTAGAAGCATTCATTGTTAAAAAGCAATGATAACCTCCTCCGTTCGAGATGAGCACCGATCATCGTCCAGGTTCAGCACTAGGTGCCGTCCAAGTTCAAAGAGGGTTGTATGAAAGTACATAAGTTTGTTTTAGTGAGAAAAAATGTGGGGTTTTGACAATATTCTGTATCATTCATTTGTTCAACCTAAGAACTTGGCAATATTCGGTCTATTTTTCTATGATGAAGGCACACATGGAGTCATGTGCAAATGGTTATCCCCCTAGTGCTTCAAAGATTCGTACTTTGTTTCTTCAAATGATAAAAATGTGGGGTTTTGACAATATTCTGTATGATTCATTTGTTCGACCTAAGAACTTGGCGATATTCAGTCTATTTTCCTATGATGAAGGCACACATGAAGTCATGTGCAATGGTTATCCCCCTAGTGCTTCAAAGATTCATATGTTGTTTCTTCAAATGAGAAAAATGTGAGGTTTTGACAGTATTTTGTATGATTCATTTGTTCAACCTTAGAACTTGGCGATTTTCAGTATATTTTTCTATGATGAAGGCATACATGAAGTCCTGTGCAAATGGTTATCTCCCTGGTGCTTCAAAGATTCGTATTTTTGTTTCTTCGAATGTGTTGTGTGCCTGTTTGATGAGGTAAAGCAAAGTAAGAAAGTGAAAATGTCATTAAAGACACTTGGAAGTACAAATGTAAAAAATAAATAAGTTCTGATTCTTGTCAGGTAGGAAGTTTGGAGAAGAAAACATGAGTTTTTAAAAGAAGGGAATGGTAAAAATGTAAGTCCGTTCAACTATATAAACCATAAAGGTACGATGGTGATGACACCATCAGTAAGGATAAGGATGAAAAAGAAAATTAAAAACTAAAACTAAAAGAACATCGAGCGATTATTTTTTGAGAAGTACAAACTGTCTAGAACCATAAGTACCATAAATTTAAAATAAAAATTGCATCAGTTCTGACTCAAGGGACAATAGATTTGCAAAAAAAAATTGTACTAGAAAAAGTTCGGAGGGAAAAAACAGCTTAATAAATGAAAAAAACGACAAGTTCACAACTATAAAAGTTGTATGTTCAAACATGATGTCTCAGATAAGTTTGAGAAAAAGCTCAAACAAAAGAAAAGCCCACAGAAATTCAAATGATAAAAGTTCAAGTCGCAAAACGCGAGAAGTCCACATCGTTGCAAAAAAATGAGAATTTGAGAAAACTTCAACATGACTAAGTTTCACATTTTCAATAGCTTTGCGTAGACGTTGAACTGAATCCTTTGACCTCTTTGAAAGTTTCGCATTTGACAATTCTTGTGAGATTTCGTGGACAAGCAAATAAGAAATCTGGCCCTTTCAAACAGTAAATGAATTAACTTAAAAAAATAGTAAATGGATTTGGATTCCTGGACAACATTAATTGATGGATGCAAATAAGCAATCTAGCCCTTCCTCTCAAAAATAGAAACCGGAAACTTGCTATATGTACACAATTAAGGAACAAAACAGCCTACTCTGTTTGGGAAGAACACAACACAACAAGTACTATGTACAGTACAACTGTGCTCTGCTTGGCTGAACGATTATAGCTCCGCACGGCGTGTGCGTCTCCGCCATGCCGCTGTGCATGCTGTCCTCTCGCCATGCTCCAGCGTCCGGCTGCTCGACGAGCATCCCCTGCGCCAAGCTCTCGTAGTGCGACCCGGCAAACATGCCGCCAAACCACTGCTTGTCGTCGAGCTCCAGCAAGTCGCCTGACGACATGGAAAACAGCGCGCCGCTCGGGACGATGGCCGGCTCCTCCGCCGGGCAGGCTACTGGAAGAACAATCTGCTGCCGCTGGAACGCACGGACGGCAACGGCGACGGCTCCTCAGGCTCCGAGGTCGCACGCCCGGCGAGAACGGAGCTCCGCCGGCCACCCTGCCACGGGCTCGGAATCGGGAACCGAGGCTGGCCGCTCCACTCACTCGGGAGAGGCGGGGAGGAGGAGGAGGGGAGGGGGAGGGGGCATATGAGCTAGAAGACGTTGGAGCAGCAGGGGATCCTGGGCGCGTCGTCGTCCTAGTGGACGATGTCACCGCCGACGGCCGCCCTCGCGCCCCGGCGCCCATCGCCGCACGTAGGGTGGGGCCTGGGTTGCCTGGAGGGAGGCGCGTGGGTGGAGGGATCGGCCACGAGCAGCTCGGTCGACGGGGAGAGAGAGAGAGAGAGCAGGAGGGCTCTTATTTACTCTTTTAATAAAAGCAATCAGTTCAACGAAATGACAACGTTGGTACAATCGCTTGAATTCATCAGTTCAACAATGGTAACAGAATAATATTCTGTTACCGTAACAGAATAGCATATATATAGGACGACAGTTTGGCACACACCTAGGTGCGCAGGCACCTTGTCTATCCGTCGTTGGATCGTGTTCAGCGGCTGATTTGGCAACAAATGTAAATGCCTTGATTACTAGTTAATTTGGCATGTTTTAATTCTTTAATCATCCCATGCATGCATGTCACCTCATAGAAAAGGAAGGAGATTAAATTACCATACTGAATAAAAATTAGCACTTATTGTTTCGTAGAATAAGTCACTAGGTATGTAAATACTCGTGTATTCTACGTAATTTTAGTAGTAGGCATAGACATACACACCACATAATTGGGTATATGCATACTTGTACATATACTTTTTTGCATGGTAACCACATATATACACAATTTCGTTACTTGGTATATGCATTCCCACGTATGTAAATAAATTTTTTAGTAGGTATATGCATACCCACGTATGTATATAATTTTGTTAGTAGGTATATGCATACCCGCGTATGTATATAATTTCGTTACTAGCTAGAACATAGAATAATTTATTATATACATACCCGCATATTAGATACTCATATTGAATTGTTAGGAAACAAAAAAAACATAGTAGTTCAGAAAATAATTTATTGGGTATATAATACCCGCTTATGTGCATAATTTCGTTAGTAAGTATTTCATACCCGTATTAGCTAGTTTGGAGACAATAATACATGTATTAGATACCCACAGTAGGTCATAAAAAATAAACAATAATACGATTTATTGTATGGCAAGTCTTGCATGCCTAATATTTAAAAATGGAAACAAAATGTAAGCATGGAAAGCCTTGCATGAAGAATAGTTAGGAAAGAAATCAAACAATCATTGTGCAGCGATACCTACCTAAAACAATGAAGGTGCCCGGGCACCTAGGTGTCCCAGATAATTTACCTATATATATATATATATATATATATATATGTGTGTGTGTGTGTGTGTGTGTGTGTGTGTGTGTGTGCGCGCGCGCGCATGTGTGTGTATCAATTAGGCTTCAAGTGCGTACTTGTTAGTTAAACCTATGGTTAAAATGTGACACTAAATACGATTAGTAAGTAGTATAGTAGCAGTACTAGTATACGTCGGTCAAATTATTCATCATGTCCACACATTGAATTGACGTGACAACACGCTGCGTGTGAGGTGACACAAAAATCCCGGCGACGTGTTCGGGTATTCTGTACTTTATATTTGGAGTACCACTTATCTGTCAAAATCTTTCATCATTCACTTAAAACAGTCGATTGATCATACATTGAGTACCATATAACTGGAATTAACCGATGCAAGTCCAAGAAGGATTGGCCGGTGCTGCCGGCTGGTGTCAAGTTAGATCCCATGGATCAGGAGCTGATCGATCACCTTGAGGCCAAAGTGAGTGCTGACAACACAAGATCTCACCCTCTCCTCGATTTGTTCATACCAACCATCGACAGCGAGCACGTCATATGCTACACCCATCATGAGAAACTTCCAGGTAAGACACCGATCGGCCGACTACTTGCACAAACATATTCCTTTGTTTATAGCTCTATTTTTCTTTTTAGACACAAACCTAGTGAAGCAATTAAAATTTGACCATTAATAAAAAGTGAAACAAGTGACTGCGACATGCCAAAGATGTTATGAAAATGCCAACTACGTACACTAAAACATGTATTCGACAATACTACACGTATCACACTGAGTGGCCTAAGCAAGCATTTCTTCCAGCACAATTCCAGGGCGTTCAAAAGGGGCACGTGGACATGTCGCAAGATACAGTCAAAGTGCGGCATGCACGCGATGTGGCACAAGACCGGCAATACCTTGCCGGTGATGGTCAACGGTCGGCAGACGGGCAGCAAAAAGTTTCTGGTGCTGCACACCAACAAGAACTTCGAGCAGCAGAGGACCAACTGGGTGATGCACCAGTACCACTTCGGGGACCTGGTGCAAGAGAAGGAGCGGGAGCTGGTCCTCTACAAGATTTTCTACCAGACGAACACTAGGGCCAGGAGTAAAAAGATTATAAGTTAGTTTGGTATTGGTACTTGTACTACCTTTTCTTCCGCAAGTTGGTATTATTGTTAACGATGTTATGGTATGAACTTGGCATTTGCTTCCAACCATCCTGCCGAGGGTCGACGTGGATATAAAGTTGAATCATTTGTTTTGAAACGAATTTTCAGGCACCTGATTTTTATTTGATGGGTAGCATAAGCACTGGCTGTTCGAATTCCCAGTTCTCCAAATTTTTCGAAACAAGTGCATGCACTTATTATCACGATGTTAAAACAATATACTTGCTGCATCCTAGTTATCAGTCTGTACTTGCAGAATTCTCTCGTTTATTGAGTAGGTATATTGTTTTTTCAGGTCGAGTAAGTTTTAACTGGGTTGTAGACTGCCCAGGCTTGGTTTTGTTTTTAACAGACCCAACCCATGACGAACACGGAGCAAAAAGATCCAGCAGGTATCTACTGGCCTCTGCCCGCCAGCGTTAGTTATATTTTGTCTTACAACATCCGAAGACAGTTTTTTGACTGAGTCAAACACACATCCCAGTTCTATTTTCCTCTTGAAACGCCATGTCCTACATCCATTTTCTAATCTCTACCTATACTTTTACTAGTTCATATACACGTATCATTATATTGGAAATACATAAAGTTCCCTTTTCCTATTTACATCTTTATTCTTATTGTTGTTTTCCCTCCCAGAGCTTACAAAAACAAAACGAGTTTTTTGGCAAATCAACAAGTTCTTAAAAAATGTTTATCATTTCGGGATTACAACAGTTTGGACTCCACCGAAATATGCAAAATAAGGTTGAACTTTTTGATCGTGGTCCTGGGCAGAAAATGGGTTGTAATAAATTACTTAAGAATTAGCAAATGGGCTGCAAATTATTAAAAAAATAACAAATGGGCTCTATGTTGTCTGCCACAGATTTGGAGGCTGACTTGTGGGCCTACTAAGTTCATGCGTACACAAGGTTTCTCAAGAAAATAAACTTAGTCAACAATCAACTCTATAAGCGTTAGACTGTTAGATGTCAATCTATCAGTAATCCTGCTTCTTCAGTCTCTGATCTTCAAGCTCCAGCCGCCGAAACCAGCACCGGCGGAACCGCCTACTCCCGCCTCCTGTGGCCAGCTATGCTGTCGGGAAGGACTCACGGCCCCACCATACTGGCATCCCTGGCCTATCTATCCCTCTACTCACCCACACCTCCTATTATTTTCCGCCAACGACAGCCAAACCAGTCAACCCTCGTACTCCCCACCGCATGGGCAGCCACTACCGTGTCTTCCCCGGCTCCATGTCGTTCCCTTCGTAGGCCTCACCGTCGTCCACTGCCCTGGTGCTCTCGGCGCGATGTGGTCAACGAACGACATCCATCGGAAGTGGACTGTACTAGAGAGGCTGACAGCTGGGTCCATGGCCACACACAAGGAAATGCCTCCTTATTACGAGCAAAATAATGATTCCTCCACCTGACATCTGGGACCCACCAAAAGGGCCTCTGTATTTTGCAAAAAAACATTCCCCCTGCTGACAGGTCGGACCCACCAGCTATATCTTCGCACGCAAGGAAGTGCCTCCTTATTGCGCACAAAAAATGAATACCCCACTGCCAGCTGGGACCCACCATAGTGGGAGGCTGACTTGTGGGCCTACTAAGTTGACTGGGACGGAGGGCTTTGTCAACTTAGTCAATACGAACGATTCTAGCTTTAGTGATCGTACGATGTCCATCTAATAGCCGTAGTGCTTCTTCAACCTCTGGTCTTCTTGCTCCAGCCGCCCAAACCAGCGCTGGTCATGCCACGTACTCCTGCCTCCCGTGCCCGGCTGTGATGTCGCGGAGGCCTCACCCACACCCCCTGTTATTCCACGGTGACGGCAGCCTTACACCACAGCCGAACCAATGAACCCTCGTACTCCTCTCCGCATGGGCATCCACTGTCGCGTCTTCCTCGGCTCCGTGTCGTCCCCTTCCTAGGCCTCATCGTCGTCCACTTCCCTGGTGCTCTCGATGCGGCGTGGTCAACGTGGTCAAGGAATGACTTCCACCGGAAGAGTACTATACATGCAGAGGTTGATAGCTAGGTCCACGGCCGCAGCAAGGAAGTGCCTCCTTATTTCGCGGAAAATAATGATTCCTCCACCTGACAGCTGGGACCCACCGGTCGAGCCATTGTATTTCGCGAAAAAAACGTTCCCCCCTGACTGTTGGGACCCACTAGCTACATCTCCGAATGCAAGGAAGATGTCAAGGACTCAATCAATCTCGTATACAATTCCCTTTGTCTAGCGGTATTGTACTTGCCCGAGATTCGATCGTCGGCATACCGATACCTTGTTCAATCTCGTTACCGGCAAGTCTCTTTACTCGTTCCGTAACACATCATCCCGTGATCAACCCCTTGGTCACATTGTGCACATTATGATGATGTCCTACCGAGTGGGCCCAGAGATACCTCTCCGTTACACGGAGTGACAAATCCCAGTCTCGATTCGTGCCAACCCAACAGACACTTTCGGAGATACCCGTAGTGCACCTTTATAGCCACCCAGTTACGTTGTGACGTTTGGTACACCCAAAGCATTCCTATGGTATCCGAGAGTTGCACAATCTCATGGTCTAAGGAAATGATACTTAACATTAGAAAAGCTTTAGCATACGAACTACACGATCTTTGTGCTAGGCTTAGGATTGGGTCTTGTCCATCACATCATTCTCCTAATGATGTGATCCCGTTATCAACGACATCCAATGTCCATGGTTAGGAAACCATAACCATCTATTGATCAACGAGCTAGTCAACTAGAGGCTTACTAGGGACATGGTGTTGTCTATGTATCCACACATGTATCTGAGTTTCCTATCAATACAATTACAGCATGGATAATAAACGATTGTCATGAACAAGGAAATATAATAATAATAACTAATTTATTATTGCCTCTAGGGCATATTTCCAACAGTCTCCCACTTGCACTAGAGTCAATAATCTAGTTCACATCGCCATGTGATTAACACTGATAGGTCACATCGCCATGTGACCTGCATCCAAAGAGTTTACTAGTGTCACTAAACTAGTTCACATCACCATGTGATTAAGACTCAATGAGTTCTAGGGTTTGATCATGTTGTGCTTGTGAGAGAGTTTTTAGTCAACATGTCTGCAACATTCAGATCCCTATGTACTTCGCAAATCTCTAGGTCATATTGTAAAATGCCGCTTCCACGCTCCACTTGGAGCTATTCCAAATGGTTGCTCCACTATACGTATCCAGTTTGCTACTCGGAGTCACCCGGATAGGTGTTAAAGCTTGCATCGACGTAACCCTTTACGCCAAACTCTTTATCACCTCCATAATCGAGAAACATGTCCTTATTTACTCCAAGGACAATTTTGACCGCTGTCCAATGATCCATTCCTGGATCATTCTTGTACCCCTTGACTGACTCATGGCAAGGCATACTTCCGGTGCGATACACATCATAGCATACTATAGAGCCTACGTCTGAAGCATAGGGGACGACCTTCGTCCTTTCTCTCTCTTCTGCCGTGGTCGAGCTTTAACTCTTAACTTCATACCTTACAACTCAGGCAAGAACTCGTTCTTTGACTGATCCATCTTGAACACCTTCAAGATCATGTCAAGGTATGTGCTCATTTGAAAGTACCATTTAGCGTTTTCGATCTATCCACATAGATCTTGATGCTCAATGTTGAAGCAGCTTAATCCAGGTTTTCTATTGAAAAACACCTTTCAAACAACCCTATATGCTTTCCAGAAATTCTACATCATTTCTGATCAACAATATGTCAACAACATATACTCATCAGAAATGCTATAGTGCTCCCACTCACTTCTTTGGAAATACAAGTTTCTCATAAACTTTGCATAAACTCAAAATCTTTGATCATCTCATCAAAGCGTATATTCCAACTCCGAGATGCTTACTCCAGTCCTTAGAAGGATTGCTGGAGCTTTGCATAATTGTTAGCATCTGTCAGGATTGACAAAACCTTCTGGTTGTATCACATACAACCTTTCCTCAAGAATAACATCGAGGAAACAATGTTTTGACATCCTATATGCAAGATTTCATAAATCATGCAGTAATTGCTAATATAATTCCAACAGACTCTTAGCATCGCTACGAGTGAGAAAGTCCCATTGCAGTCAACTCCTTGAACTTGTCAGAAAACATCTTAACGACAAGTCGAGCATTCTTAATGGTGACACTTACCATCATTGTTCGTCTTCCTTTTAAAATCCATCTGTACTCAACAGCCTTACGACCATCAATTAGTTCTTCCAAAGTCTACACTTTGTTTTCATTCATGGATCCTCTCTCGGATTTTATGGCCTCGAGCCATTTGTCGGAATCCTGGCCCACCATCGCTTCTCCCTAGCTTGTAGGTTCATTGTTGTCTAGCAACATGACCTCCAGGACAGGATTACGTACCACTATGGAGTAATACGTATCTTTGTCGACCTACGAGTTTCGGTAGTGACTTGATCCGAAGCATCATGATCACTATCATCAGCTTCCACTTCAATTGGTGTAGGTGCCACATGAACAACTTCCTGTGCTCTACTACACTCTGGTTGAAGTGATGGTTCAATAACCTCATCAAGTCTCCACCATCCTCCCACTCAATTCTTTCGAGAGAAACTTTTCCTCGAGAAAGGACCCGTTTCTAGAAACAATTACTTTTGCTTCCGGATCTGAGATAGGAGGTATACCCAACTGTTTTTGGGTGTCCAATGAAGATGCATTTTATCCGCTTTGGGTTCGAGCTTATCAACCTGAAACTTTTTCACATAAGCGTCGCAGCCCCAAACATTTAAGAAATAACAACTTAGGTTTCTCCAAACCATAGTTCAAACAATGTCGTCTCAACGGAATTACGTGGTGCCCTATTAAAGTGAGTGCGATTGTCTCTAATGCCTAACTCATGAACGATAGTGGTAATTCGATAAGAGACATCATGGTACTCACCATATCCAATAGGGTGCAACTATGATGTTCGGACACACCATCACACTATGGTGTTCCAGGCGGTATTAATTGTGAAACAATTTCCACAATGTCTTAATTGCGTGCCAAAGCTCGTAACTCAGATACTCATCTCTATGATCATATCATAGACATTTTATCCTCTTGTCACGATGATCTTCAACTTCACTCTGAAATTACTTGAACCATTCAATAATTCAGACTTGTGTTTCATCAAGTAAATATGCTCAGTGTCTACTCAAATCATCCATGAAGTAATAACATAACGATATCCACTGCGTGCCTCAGCACTCATTGGACTACACACATCAAAATGTATTACTTCCAACAAGTTGCTTTCTTGTTCCATTTTACTGAAAATGAGGCTTTCAGTCATCTTGCCCATGCGGTATGATTTTCATGTCTCAAGTGATTCAAAATCAAGGGAGTCCAAACGGTCCATTTGCATGGAGTTTCTTCATGCATATACACCAATAGGCATGGTTCGCATGTCTCAAACTTTTCAAGAACGAGTGAGTCCAAAGATCCATCAACATGGAGCTTCTTCGTGCGTTTTATACCAATATGACTTTCATAGCAGTGCCACTAGTAGGTGGTACTATCATTACTATCTTATATCTTTTGGCATGAACATGTGTATCACTATGATCGAGATTCAATAAACCATTCATTTTAGATGCAAGACCATTGAAGGTATTATTCAAATAAACAGAGTAACCATTATTCTCCTTAAATGAATAACGGTATTGCGATAGACATAATCCAATCATGTCTATGCTCAACGCAAACACCAAATAACAATTATTTAGGTTTAACACCAATCTCGATGGTAGAGGGAGCGTGCGATGCTTGATCACATCAACCTCGGAAACACTTCCAACACACATCATCAACTCACCTTTAGCTAGTCTCCGTTTATTCCATAGCTTTTATTTCGAGTTACTAACACTTAGCAACCGAACCGGTATCTAATCCCCTGGTGCTACTAGGAGTACTAGTAAAGTACACATTGACATAATGTATATCCAATATACTTCCGTTGACTTTGCCTGCCTTCTTATCTACCAAGTATCTAGGGTGGTTCTGCTTTAGTGTCCGTTCCTCTCATTACAGAAGCACTTAGTCTCGGGTTTGGGTTCAACCTTGGGTTTTCACTAGAGCAGCAACTGTTTTGCCGTTTCATGAAGCATCCCTTCTTGCCCGTGCCCTTCTTGAAACTAGTGGTTTTACTAACCATCAACAATTGATGCTCCTACTTGACTTCTACTTTCGCGGTGTCAAACATCGCGAATACTTCAAGGATCATCATATCTATCCTTGATATGTTATAGTTCATCACGAAGCTCTAGTAGCTTGGTGGCAATGACTTTGGAGAAACATCACTATCTTATCTGGAAGATTAACTCCCACTCGATTCAACTGATTGTTGTACTCAGACAATCTGAGAACAAGCTCAACGATTGAGCTTTTCTCCCTTAGTTTGCAGGCTAAGAAAATCATCGGAGGTCTTATACCTCTTGACGTGGGCACGAGCCTGAAATCCCAATTTCAGCCCTCAAAACATCTCATATGTTCCGCGACGTTTTGAAATCGTCTTTGGTGCCTCAACTCTAAACCGTTTAACTGAACTATCACGTAGTTATCAAAACATGTATGTCAGATGTTCGCAACATCTACAGACAACATTCGAGGTTCAGCACACCGAGCGGTGCATTAAGGACATAAGCCTTATACGAAGCAACGAGGACAATCCTTAGTTTACGGACCCAGTCCGCATAATTGCTGCTATCAACTTTCAACTAAATTTTCTCTAGGAACATATCTAAAACAGTAGAACTAAAGCGTGAGCTACGACATAATTTTCAAAAACCTTTTGACTATGTTCAGGATAATTAAATTCATCTTATGAACTCGCACTCAGATAGACATCCCTCTAGTCATCTAAGTGATTACACGATCCGAGTCAACTAGGCCGTGTCCGATCATCACATGAGACAGACTAGTCATCATCGGTGAACATCTTCATGTTGATCGTATCTACCATACGACTCATGCTCGACCTTTCGGTCTCTTGTGTTCCGAGGCCATGTCTGTACATGCTAGGCTCATCAAGTCAACCAAAGTGTTTCGCGTGTGTAAATCTGGCTTACTCCCGTTGTATGTGAACATTAGAATCTATCACACTCGAACATCACATGGTGCTTCGAAACGACGAACTTTCGCAATGGTGCACAGTTAGGGGGGACACTTTCTTGAAATTTTAATGAGGGATCATCTTATTTACTACCATCGTTCTAAGCAAATAAGATGCATAAACATGATAAATATCACATGCAATCAAAAAGGTGACATGATATGGCCAATATCATTTTGCTCCTTTTGATCTCCATCTTCGAGGCTCCATGATCATCATTGTCACCGGCATGACACCATGATCTCCATCATCGTGTCTTCATGAAGTTGTCTCGCCATCTATTATTTCTACCACTATGGCTAACAGTTTAGCAGTAAAGTAAAGTAATTACATGGCATTGTTCAATGACACGCATGTCATACAATAAATTAAGACAACTCCTATGGCTCCTGCCGGTTGTCATACTCATTGACATGCAAGTCGTGATTCCTATTACAAGAACATGATCAATCTCATACATCACATATCATTCATCACATTCTTTTTGGCCATATCACATCACATAGCATACCCTGCAAAAACAAGTTAGACGTTCTCTAATTGTTGTTTTGCATGTTTTACGTGGCTGCTATGGGTTTCTAGCAAGAACGTTTCTTACCTACGCAAAAACCACAACGTGATATGTCAATCGCTATTTACCCTTCATAAGGACCCTTTTCATCGAATCCGATCCGACTAAAGTGGGAGAGACTGGCACCCGCTAGCCACCTTATGCAACAAGTGCATGTCAGTCGGTGGAACCTGTCTCACGTAAGAGTACGTGTAAGGTCGGTCCGGGCCGCTTCATCCCACAATACCGTCGAAACAAGATTGGACTAGTAACGGTAAGCATATTGAACAAAATCAATGCCCACAACTACTTTGTGTTCTACTCGTGCATAGAATCTACGCAATAGACCTAGCTCATGATGCCACTGTTGGGGAACGTAGCAGAAATTCAAAAAATTTCCTACGAGTCACCAAGATCTATCTATGGAGAAACTAGCAACTAGAGAGAGGGGAGTGCATCTACATACCCTTGTAGATCGCTAAGCGGAAGCTTTCAAGAGAACGGGGTTGAAGGAGTCGTACTCATCGTGATCCAAATCACCGGAGATCCTAGTGCCGAACGGACGGCACCTCCGCGTTCAACACACGTGCAGCCCGGTGACGTCTCACATGCCTTGATCCAGCAAGGAGAGAGGGAGAGGTTCGGGAAGACTCCGTCTAGCAGCAGCACAATGGCGTGGTGGTGATGGAGGAGCGTGGTAATCCAGCAGGGCTTCGCCAAGCACCACGAGAGACAAGGAGAAAGAGAGGTAGGGCTGCGCCAGGGAGAGGTGGAAAACCTTATATCTGGCAGCCCCAAAACCTCAAGTATATATAGGGAGAGGGAGGGGGCTGCGCCCCCTTAGGGTTCCCACCCCAAGGGGTGCGGCTGCCCCAAAAACCCATCTAGGGTGGCGGCCAAGGGGGGGAAGAGGGGAAACTTGCCCCCCAAGTAAGGTGGGTGCGCCCCCTCCCCAAACCCTAGGCGCCTTGGGCCCTTGCAGGGGGGCGCACCAGCCCACCTGGGGCTGCTCCCCTCCCACACTTGGCCCATGCTGCCCTATGGGGCCGGTGGCCCCACTTGATGGACCCCCGGGACCCTCCCGGTGGTCCTGGTACGTTACCGATAACACCAGAAACTTTTCCGGTGACCAAAACAGGACTTCCCATATATAAATCTTTACCTCCGGACCATTCCGGAACTCCTCGTGATGTCCTGGATCTCATACGGGACTCCGAAAAACATTCGATAACCATGTATATCTATTCCCTATAACCCTAGCGTCATCGTACCTTAAGTGTGTAGACCCTACGGGTTTGCGAACAATGCAGACATGACCGAGACGTTCTCCGGTCAATAACCAACAGCGGGATCTGGATACCCATGTTGGCTCCCACATGTTCCACGATGATCTCATCGGATGAACCACGATGTCAAGGACTCAATCAATCTCGTATACAATTCCCTTTGTCTAGCGGTATTGTACTTGCCCGAGATTTGATCGTCGGCTTTCCGATACCTTGTTCAATCTCGTTACCGGCAAGTCTCTTTACTCATTCCGTAACACATCATCCCGTGATCAACCCCTTGGTCACATTGTGCACATTATGATGATGTCCTACCGAGTGGGCCCAAAGATACCTCTCCGTTACACGGAGTGACAAATCCCAGTCTCGTTTCGTGCCAACCCAACAGACACTTTCGGAGATACCCGTAGTGCACCTTTATAGCCACCCAGTTACGTTGTGACGTTTGGTACACCCAAAGCATTCCTATGGTATCCGGGAGTTGCACAATCTCATGGTCTAAGGAAATGATACTTAACATTAGAAAAGCTTTAGCATACGAACTACACGATCTTTGTGCTAGGCTTAGGATTGGGTCTTGTCCATCACATCATTCTCCTAATGATGTGATCCCGTTATCAACGACATCCAATGTCCATGGTTAGGAAATCGTAACCATCTATTGATCAACGAGCTAGTCAACTAGAGGCTTACTAGGGACATGGTGTTGTCTATGTATCCACACATGTATCTGAGTTTCCTATCAATACAATTATAGCATGGATAATAAACGATTGTCATGAACAAGGAAATATAATAATAATAACTAATTTATTATTGCCTCTAGGGCATATTTCTTACAGTCTCCCACTTGCACTAGAGTCAATAATCTAGTTCACATCGGCATGTGATTAACACTGATAGGTCACATCGCCATGTGACCTACATCCAAAGAGTTTACTAGTGTCACTAAACTAGTTCACATCACCATGTGATTAAGACTCAATGAGTTTTGGGGTTTGATCATGTTTTGCTCGTGAGAGAGGTTTTAGTCAACGGGTCCGCAACATTCAGATCCGTATTTACTTCGCAAATCTCTAGGTCATATTGTAAAATGCCGCTTCCACGCTCCACTTGGAGCTATTCCAAATGGTTGCTCCACTATACGTATCCGGTTTGCTACTCAGAGTCACTCGGATAGGTGTTAAATCTTGCATCGACGTAACCCTTTACGCCGAACTCTTTATCACCTCCATAATCGAGAAACATGTCCTTATTTACTCCAAGGACAATTTTGACCGCTGTCCAATGATCCATTCCTGGATCATTCTTGTACCCCTTGACTGACTCATGGCAAGGCACACTTCCGGTGCGGTACATAGCATAGCATACTATAGAGCCTACGTCTGAAGCATAGGGGACGACCTTCGTCCTTTCTCTATCTTCTGCTGTGGTCGAGCTTTAACTCTTAACTTCATACCTTACAACTCAGGAAAGAACTCCTTCTTTGACTGATCCATCTTGAACACCTTCAAGATCATGTTAGAAAATGGGCTTTTCATCCTGGGCGGTCCGGAGATGCAGCTGCATGACATTCTTTGGGCCGTCCATGACGGAAAAAACCGTGGTAGAAGCAAGGGCGAGGAAAATATCGGGGAGTTCCCGGTTACGGTGGGTGGTCGGGGGCCGAGCGATGCACGTTTCTCTCGTACACGTACGCGAGTGTGTGTGAGGCGTTGGGCTCTAACTAAACCCGAGCGAGGCATTGGACTCTAACTGAACCGGAGCGATTGTACTAGCTACGTTATTGAACCAAAGTGATTCCTTCGCCACTGCTGCTAACTGAAGCCGATCGAACCCTGCTGCCTCCTTCCCTTGATGAACAGTGAGCGTCGTTGGGGGGGGCTTGGATGAATAGTTCCTGGTGGGGGTGGATGAACAGGACCCCGTGATGTTGCCTCTGGAAGAACAGGACCCTGATCGAGCCGGTTGGGGCTGGATGAATAGGACCCTGTGGAGCGCTGGATGAACAGGGCGACCCCGCGGAGGCTTGGATGAATAGTAGCCGGTGGAGGGATGGATGAATAGTAGCCCGTGGAGGGGTGGTTGAACAGTAGCCCATGGAGAGGGCCGGTTTAACAGTAGCCAGTGGAGTAGTGCTTGGTGGAGGCTTGATGAACAGGAGCCCACGGATGAACAGTCGTAGGTGGAGGCTGGAGGTGGTCGACGGTGGAGATGAACAGTATCCCGTGGAGTCCTGTTTTGCGGTACGCCACACCCCTCCCGATGAACAGGACCCCTGTTTAGACCATAGTGCTCCAACACAAGTCTGTTTCCTCCGTTTTGCGGTACGCCACACCCCTCCCGATCAACAGGACCCCGTTTCGACCATAGGAGGTCCAACAGAAGTCTGTTTCCTCCATTTTGCGGTATGCCAGACCCCTCTTGATGAACAGGATCCCGTTTCGACCGTGGCCGGTCGAACACAAGGCCGTTTCTTTCGTTCTGCGATACGCCAGGCCTTGTTTCCATCAGCTGTTCCAACCAAGCCCTCCCGATGAACACGACGACGCATTCCGTTCCGACCCAGCCGGTTGGCTCCCCATGAGCACAACGATGACGCAGTTTCTCCATTCCGACCCAGCCATGTACACGAGGCCTGGCCGTATGTATGCGCGAGTAGGCGTTCGAGACCCCACCCATATGTACGTACGTGGCCGTATTTACTTTCTTGCACCTTGGCTGCTATACGTACGTGTACGTGCTACGTGCGCACCTCTACTACGACACGTGCACGCCTCTACTATGACATGTGCGTGCCTCTACATCGACCAGTATGTACGTACTCGTTCGCGACCAGAATGACAATGCTACGTACGTTTTGACGAGGTGGGTCCTGACTGTCAGGAACTTCCTTGCATGCGAAGATGTAGCTAGTGGGTCCCAGCAGTCAGGGGGACAAATCGTGTTTTCCGTAATATGGACGCACTTCCTTGAGTGCAAAGATGTAGCTGGTGGGTCCCAGCAGTCAGGGGGGAAACCTTTTTTCGTGAAATATGGTGGCCCGTCCGGTGGGTCCCTGCTGTCAGGTGGAGGAATAATTATTTTGTGCGTAATAAGGAGGCACTTCCTTGCGGCCATCGTGGACCCAACTGTCAGCCTTTCCACGTACAGTACTCTTCCGATGGAAGTCGTTCCTTGACCACATTGACCATGCCGCGCCGAGAGAACCAGGGTGGTGGACGACAGCGAGGCCTAGGAAGGGGACGACGCGGAGCCGGTGAAGACGCGGCAGTGGAAGCCCGTGCGGAGAGGAGTGGTTCGGCTGCGGTGTGAGGTTGTCGTCGCCGCAGAATAACAAGTGGTGTGGGTGAGTATAGGGATGCCCTGGACAGCGTTGGGAGTAGTAGGGGCGGTGAGGCCAGCGCAGCAGCACAGCCGGCCACGGGAGGCGGTCCCGCCGGCGTTGGATTTGGCGACTGGAGCAAGAAGATCAGAGATTGAAGAAACAGGACGGCCAATGGATTGACATCCAACGGTTACGTCTGCTAGAATCTTTTGTTGACGTATATAATAACTAAAAAAATCTTGCATACGCGTCAACTTAATAGGCCCACAAGTAAGACGATTCCCTCTTTTTTTAATAATTTATATATAGCTCATTGCAACTTCTTATGCAATTTATCGCAGTCCGTTTTTTGTTGGCCAGGGCCAGGATTAAAAATTTAAACGGAATTTCGGATATTTCTGTGGGTTCCAAACTATTTTTAATATCGAAATGTCGAGCCAGATTTAAAGTACTTTGAAGATATATTTAAATTAGGTTAGAGCCCAGTGAAATAGGAATATGAAAATGTGAAAAAATTCCGAAATTATAAAGTAATTGCCAATTTGTCATCTGTTTTTATATTTACAACCCATTTCATATTACTGTCAAGATTTGCAGGTGTCTTGAAAGAGTTGCAGCCCATCCGCGCGTAGAAAAATAAGTAGGCCTGGATTGGGTATTCTATAGAAAAAATAAACTGGGCTCATTTTCACAAAGAAAAAATAGCTGGGCTGGTCATACGGTGAACATAAAATATAAGCCTGGGCTAGACGGGCCACAGCCCAGTTGAAACCCGGCTCCGTCTCAACAATAACAAAAAAAATACTGCTCGAGCAGCTACGTCCCAGGTAACAGCCGATCTTGTTATGTTCTCTTGTCTATTGACTATATACGCTCACAATGTCGTGGGTCCCAAATGTCAGGAAACCACTAGGAGGAAGCATTTTCTTTTTCCATACGCTGACATGGTGGGACCCTACTGTCTAACCATGTTGACAATGCGAGAGGGTGGCGCCGCGGCGAGCACACGAAAGCGCGCGGAGGACGACGGCGAGGCCTCGGACATTGGCGTTAACGATTTAGGAGACGGTGGGGCGGCGATGCGTGCCCTGAGGCGCAACCAGCCGTGGGAGGCGGAAGCAGGCAACCCCGCTGGCGCTAGTTTAGTTTTGGTGGCTGGAGGAAGAGAGGACTGAAGAAACACGACAGACTGTAAAAGTAGCAGGAGTACTTAACAACCTTAACTGAAACCAGCAGGGGCACTCAACAACCATAGCTGAAAGTAGTATGAGTACTTATACATGCTTAGCCGTACAAAGCACGCCTCAAACAGTGCTACTTTGCCTACATTTAACCATGGGTGAGGCCGTCAAGCCCCAGGACAAGGCCCAGGCGCCACCCCGCGCATCCACAACCTTCTGAAAGCGGCCTCATCTCACAATGCGGTCAATAAACATGATATTCACTTTAGAGCCGTGGAAAAGCAGGAGCATAATGTTCTGTCCTATTCTCCAAGATGGATGGGCCTTCATTATTTGAGACCACCCATGAATAAGTATCTTTTCACCTCCAAGGGGAATGGAGTAGGCCGACATAAACATCATGTTCTGACCAAGCGCAAGTCTGACCCGACCATCGTCAGGCATCTGTATAGGAACAATAGAACTGGGCAGTTTCTATTTCAACAAGATCACAACTGTAAAACTGTGTATACGCAATAGTTTATGAACAACATATATAACAGAAAACAACTCGTATCATAAGTTTCTCGACACAGTTGGACCTGTTCAACGAGTGCAGCAGTGGCACACATATCCCACGTGGCCTCCCACCATTGAAACGCCCCACAAGGACCTCAAGAAGATCAATGAAGTGTAGGAACTTGTGGATGTCGTCCGAGTCAACTTCAGTGCCATCAGTAACAGCCGAGTTCTTACAGAATAACAAACGAGCAGCCTGCTTCACTCTGAAAAAACCTACACGTGCCACCAATTATAAGAAAATATTAGTTAGAAGTAGCAACTTCGTGAGAGATTCATTGCTACTTCTAAAGTTAAATTGTGATTAGTTAGACAAAATAGGTGGATTAAGAAGTTGTCAAGGCAACAAGCAAGAACCAGATACAAAACTAACATGGATGAACAATTGAAACGACGTCGGGGTGGAAAATCATAGTGAAGATGAGACCAGGTTCTGCTATTTCCATCAACATTCATGGGCCAACTTTCAGTCTGTAACACTTGAGAAAGTTTATCCAAGTTCGGCCTAAAAAAAGCAGCGATCTTCTTGGTTCATGAACCCAACTCGGAACTTATATCCATGGCTTGTCTTCAATGTGACCATTAAACTGGTGTATTCAGTTATGGCAAGGCCGAGCATCTTGAGTACATGTGCTCTGGCAGAGCAAATAATGCACTACAAGAAAAATAATATGAGAACACAATGTATTCCCTATCCAAATCTAGAAATAATTTCCTCCTTTACGTCAGTGTTGACCATCGTACTAGTACCTTTTATCCAAATATAGCAATCCAAATTTCCAAATTAGTCAACAACATGTTCAAAAACCACACCCTCCCGGATAGAAAAGAGGATTCTAGGAACATACTATGCGCGTTTTAAAATCATGTGTTAGGATGAGAAGGAACAAGTGTGGCATCTCGCCGAGGGTGCAGAAACCTGTAGGGTCCTCGCACTTTGGGCACTACAAATGAAACACACTAGATTTAGTAGGAAGAAAAATGCATCAACGGCGACGGCTGCCATCCTAGGATTACCCGCGACCAAGGGACTTGGATTTATCGGGGATGGATGAAAAATTCGTACCTGGTTCTCCATGAGAAAAGCCTATGCAATTGCCGAGAGGGGGTTTTCTCTGAACAAGCAGACGAGGGAGAAGGGGATTCAAGCCCTGTGAAATATTGTTGCTTCATCCGTCCAGCTTACTGCTAAAGATAGAAAGGTGGGGGGCTTTGTGATTTGACGGCTCATTGGGCATTACTGCGGCGCTACGACTGGGGTGTGTCTACCATGCAGTTGTGCATTCTAATTTGGAGCATATGGCACGTGGACCCTGTTGCCGGATGCCCCACATATCAGCGAAAGGAAGTAGAAAGACAGGAGTAACTAGTTACACATAAATATATTTTTGATAGAGAGATACTCCCTCTGTAAAGAAATATAAAAATCTTTTATATCACAATTTTTTACATAAGAAAAATCAAGGGGAATATACATAACATATATAATTATAAAAAACAGATTTTTTTAATATTAACACAGTATAGACGAGTTGGTGATGATGATGTGCTTGTCATCCTGCAATATAGGCCGTCTGATTTATATCTGACGGATAGGAAGGAAACTATGGCAACTTCGCAAAAAGGTACCCACACATCTCTCCACATTTGCAAATAAGGCCTTCCCTCGTTCATCCTTTTCTCTCACAAGATAAAATACTCATACAAATGCATCTTGATGTTACGTGCAACACACGGGCATTATGGGGGTTCAGCTGAGAATATAATACTCAAACAAGCTCATGGTTCTAGACTTTGGGCCGCAGGCCCACCCTGCATGTTTGGGGGCCCATGTGTTCTACCTCAGTGCTTTTAATATTGCAAGCAACCGGTGCAGTGCTGGTTTTAGATGCTGTCGCAAGGTGAATACACAAAATTGAATAAAGCACGACAGTTGTTGGAATGAAATCGAACGACAGTTCCTAACTAGCAATGAGAGTTACAATTCTATCAACGATATACCATGTGATAAATAATATTGCCGTACTACTTATACACACAGGACAGTTGTTTAACCATGCGAGATTATTACATCAAAATCTCTCGGAGGATAGATCAGTTCGACAGTTGTGTGCTGCTACTGAAGAATTTGAAAGTTGATTTGGACCAGCTCTCCTTGCTGAGGAAGTTCGATTTTGACATCATCCCCTACAGCAAGATATGATTTAGGTTCAACCTTGACCATCCTTTAGCATCAATCATCATGCGACCATCCTTTGTACTTACTTTATATTGAGCAGGTTCATTCACACCAAGGCTGCGCATGGTAAGAGAAACATGACCACGGTCGCTCGGATTGTTGAACGACTCCCTCGTTGCTCTAGGAATTCTCTGTTTGCAAACAAGAAGACATACACAAACAGTTAGATCAACACAGTGAATCATGTGAAACAACATGGAAAGAAAAAAGAACGAAGCACTTGGGCGACCAATGCTTACCAAGAAGGTGGACATGTCGGTTTTTGTGAGGACTTTGGTATATGAAGTGCGAACTGCAGCCCAGTCTGTTGCCGGTACAACTTCTTGTTCGGTTGTCGCTGCACAGGCTAGAGCAGATGCAAGTGCAAGTGTTGATGCAGGTGTCGAAGCCGTTAATGGTGCCTGTGCCGGTGTGACTGGTAGTGCCGCTGCTGCTGTCGAAGATGGTGCTCCTTGTAGAGCTGGTGCTGGTGTCAGAGCAGGTGCCGGTGTCGATGCCCGATCCTCCGGTAGATCAGCCTGATCTGCTGACTTGGTTGGTGCCCAATCCTCAGCTGGATCAGATTGAGCTGATGCCGCTGTCAGTGCTAGAGCAACTGTTGGTGCTCGATCCGTTGCTAAAGGTGGTACTGATGTGCGAGACAGCGGCGACGTGTCCGGTCTGCTATGATCAGCTTTCTAACTTGACTAGGCTCTATGGCCGTGATCCAATTTTTTCTTCATTTTTTTAAACACGAGAAGGACTAATTGTGGCATTTTTGTTAAACCGAACTGCAGTTCATCATAGGGATTCAGCTTGTACTCAGACAACAGACAGCTCCAATTTTTTCCAGTAATATAAGTGATGGACAATGCCTTTGTTACTAACACGACATAAGAAGTGAAACCTGCAAAAATAGCCATCGTAGAGCAAACCAAACGGTTTATTCTGTGATGAATGTCACGTGGCAAAACCTGCATCATAAAATTGCAGGAAAAGAAAGAAAACATGACATTAAATCAATAAGATTTAGACAGTAAATCAATAAGATTTACTTGATGTGACACGAGTGAATCCTTACCAGGAAATCACTATGTTGAAGTACTAAACAGAAGATTGATCGTCCAACTACGGGTGGCATGTAGGGCCCCCGCCTACTCCCACAAGCAGGACAGTCCAAAGGTCGTGACAAATCGTATGGACCCAACATCCATGGGACTGGAAATCCTGGTGGGTGCGATAAACCCGGCAATGCAGACAGATATTGGAGTGTAACCATAACTGATTAACCGTCCTCACAAAAAGATGATCTGGATACTTCAAAATATACAAACTGAATTGAGTGGACAGACATTAACATAGACTGTTCTCAGGACTCACCACACACCAAAAGCGGCAGTACTAAACAATACAGGGTTCACAGACACAAATCAAGTACTGAACAATAGTACTTACTACAGACAAGCAAAGTTGCACTAATTAAATTTTGCAGACTATTTCTTGCAACTGACCTACGGGATGAACCCCGCATAACTGAGTAGGCCATGGAATTCATTAGAGATATCTACCTGCACCATCACCATCTCATCAACCTTGGAGAACCTAACAGAGTGGTCTTTCCACTCATAAACATGATGATGAAGAGAGGCCACATCAGATTTTTCGGGAAGCTTTACAAGAACCACACCCTTTGTAATCGAAGGCACAACCAGGAAATTGTTGTGGTCAAGTACAACCTCGAGAACACGCCTAACAACAATGCTACATGGAAACACTAGTTCAGGACACGTGGCGACAAGGACACAACAGCTGGATAGTTTAGCAGTAGAACTCATCCTCAGGTCTTCCAGTTCACAAGGCGTGACTTTGAGAACTTCATCTCCATCGCGGACCTGGTTCTAATTACAACAGAAACCATATTTTATTACTACCTCCGTTCAGAAATATAAGATGATTTTTGATATTATACTCCATATGACTAAATATACGCACAGAAATGAGTGAACAAAGACACTAGAACATGTCTTCAAAGGCATGAGAGCAGAGGGATTACTTGCAATATCCATAACACAAGTTACTGAGGCAAATATACCCTCTTCAAAGGTAGCATTGATGTTCATAAAGTACTCCCTCCGTCCCAAAATTCTTGTCTTAGATTTGTCTAGATACGGATGTATCTAATACATCCGTATCTAGACAAATCTAAGACAAGAATTTTGGGACAGAGGGAGTAGTTGAAAGTAATCTATAAGAAATCAGGGTCAACCTCTCGCATGTTTTGGTCAAAAGAGGAATTTAGAACCGTCATTTCGCACACAAAAATCACATGCAAGATCACCCATAATTTGTACTACTAGTACTAGTACTACATGTTAGATGAAAAAACACGATCAAGATCGAGAAAAAGATCGTCAAGAAGAGATATTACCTGGACTTGCATAATGAGGGATCCCGGAGAGGGGGGCTTGGACAGGGCGATGGCTTTGAGCTTGTCTGCGGTAGTCTCGACGGGGTGCTTGCGCTTCTTCATACCATGAGCCTCGACGGTTTTGGCCAGAGCCATAGACATCACGTCGGCCGGTGCTCCAGCCTCCATCCAAGAGAGGAAGCTGGGAGAGAAGAGTGAAACGAGGAACGAGATGAGGGAGAAGTGAAGCGAGTGGGGTTTTCTTCAAGAGAGGAAGCTGAGAGAGAAGAGTGAAATGATGGTTGCTTCCTCCATCCAACTTACTGCTGGAAAGGAGGGGGCTTTGTGATTTGACGGCTCATTGGGCATTACTACAGCGCTTCGATCGGGGTAGTCTATCGTCACTCTACTATGGAGTAATTTAGTGCATGGCTGGTGGGCCCTGATGTTGGTTGTCCCACACGTCAGCGAAAGTGAGTAATCTAGTGCATGGCTGGAGGAGGATCTGCATGGTAGAGCGTGTCCACTGTTTTTCTGAAGAAAAAAAATGATTACAGCAAGCGTTTCCACTCTTACGACGGAGGAGTGCGAAACACGGAGCCACTTGAACATGCACAGTGCTCCTACTACTAGGCATGTGCAGTGATTCATAAGTCAGTACTACATAATCTTGTTGCTACTGTAGTAAGATATGACGATAACAAATGATGTTGTGCGCATGTCAACTATATCAACAGTAATGTAGTAACATAGTATCGCTTTTTCGACTGTCCGGTCGAGAATGAACGGTGAGGTCAATGTTAACAGAACTAGGTCTACATCGCACGGAGAGTACGGTGCTACAGTACTCCATGAAACATGAACCATATGAAGCACGAATCAGTGTTAGGCAGGGTGTATGAAGGGTGCATGGGATGGGAGCAAAAGTTCCCTTCTCGACCCACTTTTGGGTGTTTGGCAGAATGCATGAAGGATGCATGAGTCCACACTAGTAGGTTAACACAAATACACGAAGACGGAACAACTATATTGAGATGAGAATGCAACCAAACACACCCACACGCTTTGTGCTACAGTGACTGATCTGCATCGTCTGAGTTTGATCCAACGGTCATGTTGTGCCGAGACATGGACATGCCCATGCAGAGGGCGCCTAAACACCACCGAAGTCCCTCTGTTTCTCGAGGTGCACGACGTTGGTGATGCAGGGTGCAACCGCCTGCAGAGCCCGCTCCCGGTCGACGGGAGCCAGCTCGTTAAAGATGGTGTCCAATGGCACGAATGGATTCCGGTGACGGGGCCCTGAAAGGATTCGCCCGGCAACGGCGACGGCAGCCCACAACCCCTCCTTGTCCAGCTCCGCCCCCACCATCGCATGGAGATGGCTCAGCTCCTCAGAGATATAGGTGAAGAAGGAGACCAGGTCAGGAAGCCTCAACTCGTTGAAGTCGACAGGATGGTCGAACGGGTTTAGCCCGACGGCTGGCATGGTCGCACTGGCACGACGGTAGGCATCGCGCAGCCGCAACACGTGTGTGGCAACTTGGTCCACCAAGTGGCTGAGGAGATCTTGGACCTTGTCATGATCGGCCCGCTCGCGCTCTAGCCGGCTCGCCTAACGGCCTGTCGTATCTCCCGCTTTCGGTAGAAACGCCGCCGATGCCTCGAGCATCTTTGTGGTGGACGCCTGCTACTTTTGAAGCTCTGTGAACTCCCGCACATAACGGGGGAGCATGGCACTCCTCTCCTCCCTGAGCTCACGGAGCTCCACGTACTTGGCCCTGAGCTCCGCATCCTTGGAATAGAGCTCTTGTGTCAGGCGCCTCACCTCGGACTCTGTGATCTGCTGCGCCACGATGGCACCAGGTAGAAGCAATAGGGAGAGGAAGCAAAGGGGGCGAAATGGCTGAAAGGCAATACACTCTATGGGAAGGCGGAGGGAGCCAGCTGAGGAGCGGGCTATCTTTTGGTTTTCACCATGGGAAAACACTAGTCGACGACTTCTCACATTAGGGAGCAGTGGGTTTTACCGGCGGAGTCATCTCGTGACTAATTGCAGCCGCGCCTGCTCCCATCAATCAAAAAATTAAAAATCCTGTCGCGCCTGCTCCTGTCAATAAAAAATTTAAAAATCCTGCCGCACCCAAACACCAGAGCAACGTGACTGTGGATATTTAAATTTACCTGTCGGCAAGGAGATAAAAAAGGGGTGAAAAAATAAATGTGGCGGCGGCCTAGCTAATCGGTCGAACTAGCCCAACTAGCTAGCCACTGTGCTTCACTGATGTACTCGGTGGGAAAGGTGGTCTTTCGTGATTTGATGACTCATTTACTTGCTTTAGCGCTACGACCGAGGAGGGACCAGAAAACGCGCGGTAGGGCGTCCCATGTCTTGGCAAGGAAGAATATATGCGTGCACCACCCGGGAAGACCCCAAAACCGCGTGGTAGGGTGTGCCTCGTCTCGGCACGGAGGAAAAATGTGGGTGTAAAAATATACTGTATCAGATGTAGTACCTATGGTTTGACCTCGGGACCCAGCCAGTCGGTTGAAAACACCCCACTAGCCACACAACTTCATCATGCTAACGTGGCACGAAGGATAGATGTGGTTAGCTCCATCTCGACCAGCCACAATGTCTCTTGTTCTAGGTGATTCTTCTATTTTCCAAGCTTTTTTTAGTTATAATAACACCACGGCAAGCTAGCGCCGCTCTTCGTGTGTGCCCGTGCAAAGGTTAGACGATGGAGAGGAGAGAGAGATTGCAGACCTGGGACCCACCAGTAAGTGAGTCAAAGGTCATGCACGTGTTGACGAGGCACTCCCTCTACTCTACTAACCGTAATACTGTATAAAATCAAATTATGGGACAAAGCCAACAACCGTTGTTGTTTCAGGCTATCGACTTACACTTTGTAGTCCAGGTTGCCAGTTCGAATCTCGTCTTTCAGATTTGTTAGTTTTAGGTCCAAATTTTATTAATGCCAAGTGGGACCCCTGTGTTGTTCTGTCATTTCAGTGTAGGATGGTTTTTTTTTGAATAAACACTTTGCGCGGTTAGACAAGTAACGACATGAGTTACACGTATTTTGCAAGTTTGCGAACAAAAATGACAGCAACATAGAATATCACATCCACCATGTAGCTTACATGCTATGGTGATACGAGTTTTTACATCGTCAAAAGTGAGATCGGCTTGGGAGTAGTCTTTGTAATTATGCGCAATTTCCAAACTCTCCAAAGGGTTTTTTGAAAAATAAGATATTCAGGCCTCGTGTGTGCCACTGCATCTTGGATCCAACGGCTCCCCGTTGCTCATATTAGGTGCTCCCCGTAGTTTAATTACCTGCTACGATGATATGAGCATCTAGGTTGTATGATCAGTAATCAGATGGCACATGTGTAGTACTTGTACTTTCTGCACAATTCCCAAACTCTCTCAGACGTATATTGCAAAAACATTCAAACCTCCTACTGTGAGCCGTTAGATATCCGTGAACTCGTATCACCATAGAATCTACGGTGCTGGGGCTCCTCATATTCTCCCGTGCGAGAAAACATAAGGTGCTCTCGCATCTTGGATGCTACGGTGATACGAGCTTCGAGGTCGTTTGATCTGAGATCCAATGGCATCTGAGCAATCTTTGTGCTTGTGAGCAGTGGCCGAACTCTTTGGGGGCTTTTCTGCAAAAAACCATTAGAACCACCAAGGAGTTGTTGGGTCACAAATCCAACGGCTCCGAAGAGCTTGTATCACCAAAGCATCTAAGGTGTGGTAGCACATGATATTCTTACATACAGGAGAATATGATGTCCTCCTTCATCTTAGATCCTACGGTGATACAAGCTTCAAGGTCATTGGATATGGGATCCAAGGGCATCTGAGTAGTTTTTGTACAAATTGTGTGCAACTCTCAAACTCATCAAGGTTTCCTATAAAAAATATTAAGACGTCATGTGAGCTGCTATATCTCAAATCTACAAGCTCCAAGCAACTTGTATCGGCATATAGCATCTAAGGTATGGGGGCACATGATATTCTCCCGTGGAGGAGGGGTGGGGGTGCACAACCAATCGGTGTTTGGGAGGGTGGGGACAAATATAATCTAAACAACCCTATACAGAGCTTCACAATTTTATCTAAGGTCGAGGGGTTAACCCCCAACAATCTACATAGCTCCGCCTAAACACAACATTTGCATCTACTGTAGTACTAGACTTAATATTCATGTTTCAGTTTCCTGTTCATTTTAAATATTGAATTGAGGACCATGCATGTCTTACATTTTTACTCCCTTTGTTCCTAAATATTAGTCTTTTATAGATTTCAAATGGACTGGCACATACAGATGTATATAGACATATTTTAGAGTGTAGATTCAATCATTTTGCTCTGTATGTAGTCACTTCTTGAAATCTCTAAAAGACTAATATTTAGGAACAGAAGGAGTATTTTTGAATTCGTGTCATACATGCATGGTTTGGAAAAATAGATGCACTATACTTATTGGATTGTTGTTGTGTTCATGGGTGTGTGTGTGTGTGTCTATGCGTGTGTGTGGGTATGTGTGGTCATATGCTTGATACATACAAAGTTTTCTCCCCACCATATTTTTCATCTTTTAAATCTGAACTTGCCATGAAAAACTTACTAGGGATACCATTAAATGTGAAATCCACGTTGAGATCACTATATCACAAGTCATAAATCAATTACCACATTGAAATTAGTATTTGCAAAGAAAATACAGGCATTGTAATACACATAGATTCATTCGACAATTTAAAAGATTCCTTTTGTATTCTTGAATGGTAGGACCCAACGGCGTACCAGCCAGACCTTGGCTCGTGTTGATCCAAAAAAAGGGGCTCGTGTCCTTCTGGTGGCGTGTGTGGTATGCACATTAGAAAACCCCAACCAGTCGAGCCTCCGCGTTTTGAGTCGAAATATCTGGCGGCCAAAATTCCAGCCCTAGGAAATTCCCCTCATGTCTCCGGTCCATAATGACTACCGATGAACAATGGAGGGATGCATTAGTAACTAGACAATGTTACCTACCGTGCCGAGCACGGTTCAATTCCCTCGGTCGCTGCTCCCCAAGGTCACCCGTCAACTGCATTGCCTAGTACTACTACTGCTACACCAGGATGAGCACAGAATTGAACCCGTTTGTTCGTGCCTAGTACTTGAGTTAATATATCAGGCAATGCACTAGTATAGAGGGATTATCCTTTTGCTCTGCATATATAACTTGTCTGAAGTCTAACTAAGCAAAATGTTTGACCAAATCCTTTCTTAAGAAATAAAATAGGACAGATGTATAGCTTGAAAAATTATTGCATGATGAAGGTTATGATATTGTTTTGATCCTGGATTTTAAATTTCAGAAAATCCAAAAGTGATCAGAAATTCATGAAACTGAGCACAGTCACGTGATATGGCACAAATATTCCTTCGTAATTGTTTTCTTCAATTTGAGACAAGCTGCTTATGAGAAGTTGCACAAATGAAGAGCCAAGGTATTTTGGAACAAAGACTTGTCACATTAAGGCGAACGCTTTCACTATTGAAACTGTGGGCGTTTACATGCCACCACGAGTCCCGCTTCTCATCGGCAGTAGCCATCCGAGCAAGCGTGTGAGTTGATGAGAGGCGTGCGAGCAGACCGCTGCGCCGGCTGACATGGAGGCGTGCAAGCAGACCGCTGCACAGGCTCACCGGGAGGCGAGCCCTTTGACCAGGCTCTGCCGCCCACCTTCGTCCCAACTGCTCCCACTTTTAATGTCACCGGCGCCGCAGTTTAAAAACCTTGCACTACCCGGTATCGCTACAATCTTCTATCTTCCTCTCTGATTCTCCTGTCGTCTACCTCCAACCAGCCTGACCTAAACGTACGCCATGCCACATCATGATGGTCTGCCCTTAGTCTTCCAGTTTCTTGAGGAAGACACCCAGCCGGAATCTCAAGAACATAAGGCACTTTGGGACGAGCTTGAACCGGCCTTGCGGGAAGACGCCACGCCTGTCCCCGCTCCCATTCCGGCTCCTGTCGCCCCGACTGCGCCAGCGCCCATCCCCGTGGCATTGATGAGCTGGGAGCCTATAAGTGCATCTAGTGCCACCCCTAGTTGGTTTTGGAGTATTGACGACAAAGTTGGTTGAGGGACTAATGCGTTTGTAAGAATTGCAGGATAATGCAGGTAGTGTCCCTCATTGATTTGGTTTACCTACCGGAGATGACCCCTAAAAATGTATGAAGACATTGAAGACAATGGTGGTGTGTGAAGATATTCACACTGAAGTCTATGACATGAGAAGACATTGAGTGAAGACTATGGAGCGTGAAGACTGAGTTGTTTTGTTGTTTCCTTTTCTTCTTTGTTGAGTCATAGGAACCACCGTACTGTTAAGTGGGGTCCAAGTGAACTAAGTCAGAGTGACTGAAGTGATGCTCAACCCAAATCCTATGTCTTCGAGTGAAGACAATGAGAGCAAATCTTATCCAGAGCTGGATGAGTCAGCTCTGCTTGTAGCCCAAGTAAAGTTGTCGTGTGTGTTTGAAATCTGACCGTTGGAACACGTGTCAGTTCCTTAGTGACCCAGGGTCATTTCGGACATATCAGGTCGGGTTGCCTTGTGGCTATAAATATCCCACCCCCTACACCATAAATTGGTGGCTGCTCAGAGTTAGTTTACGGCTTTTGTCGTTTTGAGAGCAACCCACCTCGAAGCCTTTGAGAGAGAAATCCTTGCGAGGACAAAGCCCAAACACCCAGAGCCAAAGAGTGTTAGGCATCACTGAAGTCTTTCTGTCTGTGTGACCTGAAGACTTATTACACTTGAGGACTGTGTATCCTCCTACCGGTTAGGCGTCGCGTTCTAAGCATCCAAGAGTCATTGTGGATTGCCGATGAACGAAGTCTGTGAAGATTCGGAAGTCTACCTTGAAGACTTACCAGAGTGATTGGGCAAGGACTGTGTGTCCTTAGCTTAAGGGGAATAAGGTGAAGATGCGGTCTTCTGAGTTGAATCTCAGCCTCCCCAACCAGACGTACAGTTGTCACAGCAACTGGAACTGGTCCAACAAATCCTGTTTCTTCAACAAGTGACTGGTTCTATCCCTTCCCTCCTTTACTTTGAGTTTGTGTTCGTGAAGTCATTGCTTAGCTGTCTTATCTGTTTGACTTCATTGCTTGACTGCTATTGTTGATTGGCTTCATACTACCTTCCATCCTGATCCTTACTACCTAGCTGCTATTAGTCTTCGTACGTTAACACTATTGCATACTTGACTATGGCTTGCTTGGTGTAGTTTATCTTCCGCTGCATATCAATTAGGTCATTTCTATTGTTTGTCTTTGAAACTTCCATGTTTTGAAGACTTTGATAAAAATCGCCTATTCACCCCCCCTCTAGTCGATAACTAGCACTTTCAATTGGTATCAGAGCGAGGTACTCCCTTGTTCTGTGTGATTTGGTTTAACCACCTGGAGTTTGGCTATGTCGACTACAGGATTGAGGAATGTATCTTGCCCCACCTTTGACGGTCATGAATATCCTCAGTGGAAAGCCATGATGAAGAAGCGACTCATGGCTATGGACAGTGGACTGTGGACCATCACTGAGATTGGTCTTGCCGATCTATGTAAGATGGCGGAGGCTGATGACATTCGCAAGTACACTCTACTGAACCTCACAGCAAAGGATGTCATCTGCTCCTGCCTGTCCCGAAATCAGTTCAGGAACGTCATGCACCTCAATCACGCGAAGCTAATCTGGGACCGGCTTTCTGAGGTCTATGAAAGTCATCTTAATCGTCATGATCCTTGGCTTGATGACTACAAGGAGTCTCTTAAAGAGATGACCTTTCCTCCTGAATCGTCTTCATCTTCACCATGCCTCATGGCAGGGGGTGCTAAGGTAACTGAATGCTACCTCTCTGAAACCAGTGATGATGAATCAGGCGATGAATTTGGCCCGAGCTATGTCAAACTTACTTCCTTGCCACTAAACAACAAAGAGCTTTGGAAAAGATTCAAAACATGCTTAGTAAGAGTGATGATATGTTGGGCGAAGAAATGGATCAGTCAAAAGCTTTGGCTGAGAGTCTTCAGAGACTTCATTCCAAGTTTGACGCCCTTCAAGATCAACATAATGCTCTCTTGTCTGATCATGAGAAACTTTCTTCTGAATGTCTTCAAAGAGAGCAAGATCTTGAAAAGATAAAAGTGGATTATGAAGATCTTCTGAAGAAGCACGATTCATTACTTGCTCAACAAATCAGCATTACACAGGATGGATTTGAACCACCATGTTTAAAATGCATTGAGCGTGATAACGCTGCCTCTGTTGCTGAATGTTCCACTGCTGCTACTGTTGCTCTGTCTTCAACTACTGATGTGGTAACTAACCCCTCTGCTGAGGATACCACTACTATTGCTGATGAAAATGCTAGGTTGAAGACATTGCTTGAAACAGGGATGTATAAAAGTCTGAAAGGGCATCAGACACTTTGCGATGTCCTCAAAAAGCAGATTCTGAACCGAAACCCTAGGAAAGAGGGTGTTGGGTTCAAGAGGAAAATGAATGCTGATGGTTCCTACTGGAAGCCTGAGCAGTATCCCAAAACCACATGGGTTGCTGCAAAGGAACCTTCAGTGGATCCATCCACTTTATCTGGCTTTACCTGTGCTAATCCTATTATTATTGATGAATCCTTTGATGCAAACTATAAACTGTTCAACAATCAGAATGGTGAAGTGTTTGCCAGGTATATTGGTACTAACTGCAGGAATGGACCGCCAATGAAGAAGATCTGGGTTCCCAAAAGCTGTCTTGAGAATCTTCTTGTGAATGTTGTCATGACACCACCAGGGAAGAAGACAAACCCCAGACCAAAGGTGTCACATGGTCCAACGGCTTCATACGGAAACAGGACTCACCTGAGTCACCCTAACGCCAATGTTTTGTAGGGAAATCATACTCAAACTTATGAATATGAGCGCATGTCTTCAAGCTGCTATGTTCATAGGACTAAGAACTTTTCTGCTTATTCATATGAGTATCATTAATCTTCTACAAGGCTATTTGCTAGGGCTGCAAAGCCAAAATTCTCAGATGCTGCACTTAGACTCATTGCTTCTAAGCCGCCCCTAAAGATGTGGGTGGTGAAGAAGAACTAACTCTCTTTTGCAGAACGTGGTCTCCATCCAGCAATCAAAGACGTCGGATATTATTGCTGGGGACCTAAAACACAAAGGGACGCATGATAAAATGACTTACTATGTATTCCACATATGAATCGCTTACCTGTCATACTGTGTGCTAACTTTCATCTAAGCTGTGATAATCCAAGTGTCCATCAAATGCTTATGCTTCACAACATACCTTGTGAAGCCTATCCTCCTAACTGCACTGTAGGGTATGACACCTCGTGCTTCAGAATAGATTATGGACAGCGAATGCACTAATCATATGACTGGTGATCGAAGTCTTCTCATGGACTCAACCTTACGTCCATCCGACAAGAGTCAAATCACATTTGCTGACACGGGTAAAGGCAAGGTATTGGGTCTAGGTAAAGTTGCAATCTCAAAGGATCAACACATGGATAAAGTGATGCTTGTTGAATCCCTTGGATTCAACTCAATGTCTGTCTCAATGCTTTGTGACTTGAACATGATTGTGATATTTGGGAAATATCGTTGCCTTGTACTAATGGAATCTGACAAGTCTCTAGTCTTTGAAGGGTATAGGAAAGGTGATATATACATGGTAGATTTCTTAGCAGGTCCACAGCTTGCCGTATGTCTTCTTGCAAAAGCTTCAGAATGCTGGCTCTGGCATCGAAGGCTGGGGCATGCTAGCATGAGGAACTTACACACTCTCGTCAAGAAGAAGCATGTCATAGGCATCGAAGGTGTCAAGTTCAAGAAAGATCATTTGTGTGGTGCCTGTGAAGCTGCACCAACCAGAAGTATAGTGATGAGTTTGGATACATGATGCAAGAGCAATATCAGATGTCCATGATGGGTGAGCTGAAGTTCTTCCTTGGTCTTCAAATTCATCAGCAAAGAAATGGCATCTTCATATCTCAAGAAAAATATCTCAAAGACTACCTGAAGAAGTTCGGCATGCAAGATTGTAAAGGTTACACGACGCCAATGCCAGCCAAACATCATCTTGGTCCCGACGACAATGGTAAAGAGTTCGATCAAAAGGTATACCGCTCCATGATTGGTTCTTTACTTTACCTATGTGCATCTAGGCCAGATATTATGCTGATATTATGCTTAGTGTTTGCATGTGTGCTCGATTCCAAGCGGCACCAAAGGAATCACATCACTTAGCTGTGAAGCGAATTCTTAGATATTTGGCTTACACCCCAACACTCGGATTATGGTATCCAAAGGGCTCAAGGTTTGATCTGGTTGGATTCTCGGATGCTGATTATGCTGGTGACAAGGTGGATCGCAAGTCTACATCTGGAACATGTCACTTTCTGGGACGATCACTTGTCTGTTGGTCTTCAAAGAAGCAAAACTGTGTATCACTCTCAACTGCTGAATCTGGATACATTGCTGTTGGATCTTGTTGTGCTCAGCTTCTATGGATGAAGCAAACTCTCAAGGACTATGGCATCAATCTGAAGCAAGTCTCTCTCTTCTGCGACAATGAAAGCGCCATCAAGATTGCCAACAATCCAGTTCAGCACTCGAAGACAAAGCACATTGAAATTCGTCATCAATTCCTCAGAGATCATGTCATGAAGAAAGATATTGACATCATTCACGTCAACACTGAAGAGCAACTGGCAGATATCTTCACAAAGCCCTTGGATGAGAAAAGGTTTTGCAAGTTACGGTGTGAGCTAAATATCTTGGAATCCTCAAATGTCCTGTGATCAGGCACACATCCTAACACTTATGCATGTTGATGACTTAGATGTGCAACACACGAAGAAAAGTATATCTTCAATCAATGAAGACTTACATTCTGAGTGTGAATACATTAACATGGAAATTGACTTCAGTGCGTCATGTCTGGGTCTAATACTTCCTATAAGGTGGGTAACGCCACCACCAAATTTCTTGGTTTGAAGTGTTTCACACATGGCGTTATTGTTGAATATCTTCGCATATTGATTTGTCTTCAACTTTCAACTTATCTTCATGATTTACTTCACTATGTTGAGTTGATTGCTTTCTCATATATACATATATACTAGTATTATGTCCTCTACAGCATTCACTTATAGCTATGTCTTCATTGTTGAATCTTTTGAACTAAGTGAATGTGATCGGACCCTAATCTCTCTATGCTTACTATCTCAAACTCTATCTGTCCAAATCATATGCATTCTGTTGAAACTATCAAATGTCTCCTCTGCATCCTTGTCAGCAGAAGACACAGAGGCAAACATCAAGTCCTCTTTAAATGATTCATCTTTATTGTCGATATCCGGAGAAGCCGGAACAACCATCCGACAAACTTGGCGGGCGTGGGAACGTGGGACAACTCTAAGTATGTTGCATGCTTGCCATGTGTCCCACGGATGTGAACAGACAGGGGCACCTGCGTAATTGCGCTGTGTCGCACACCTACTTATAAATATGTGTCCCCTGCGGTCAAGAAAACCTTCTTCCACCTCTCCACCTCATCAAAACCCTAGCTCCACCGCTAGCTCTCGACGACGCCGGCGACGAAGCGCTTAGCTGCCGCAACTTCTCCGACGCCGTCCTCACGCGGGACACGGGCATCGCCCTCTCTGCCGCCGCCGTAGGTGTCCTCCGTTGCCAAGTTAGGGCACGGTGGATTGAACTGCTCGGTCTCCTATTCATCCCATCTAGCAGTTCATCGTGTGGTAAATATAACTCTATTTTTACCAGCTTTTTGATCCTCAATGATTCATCCAATTTACCAAAATTGGTTTCTGTCTATACAAAGTTAGATCTATTCTGTCTGCATCTCATACTGTGTAGTATATTCACTTAAGCTTCACATCAAGTTAGATTCCTCACTTGTACTTATTAACGTATTCGTACAAATCTGGAACCGACTCTCAACATATAAGTGAATGTCTTCGCAACATGAGGTCAATGTCTTCAAACTGATTTATCTTCAAAATCTTCTGAGAATGCATATGACCTCTTCCCCTTCCCTCGCATCTCTAATGCTGTCACAGGTACATGTCCGTGGGAGAATCCCTTGGTTCTCATAGTCTGCATTCGTTTGCAGAATTCTTACAGCAACACATTAACTCTCCTGAAGCTAGTTCCTGCTTGACCAGCAAGCGAAAGCCCTTGAAGCCTTTGAACATATTGAAGCCACTCAGTTTGAAGTTCATGGCTGCAGAGAAATCAGTAAGGAAGGGTGGCAGACAGCGTCAAGGGGGAACATCAAAAGATTTGCCTGATGACCTCACAGAAATCTACAAGACAGATCCTGAAGAGGATTATAATCAGCGCAAGACCCGAATCCAATGGATTCGACGCTATTGGGCTGAACAATGGTTCAAGTACAAGTTCGTGACCCAGGAGTACGCTGAGAAGAATGCTATCAAGAGTCCTTGGGGTGATATTCTCTATCGAGGCCTTCCCCCCAAGAACAAAGCTGAAGCCATTGCGCAAGAATTCTATCCTTGCACGGTCCGTGGACCACAGCCTGAAGAAGCCGACCCATCATCATTGCTCTGGTGTCGTGACGACAATCTCTTCAAGTGCAACTTCCAGTATGCTAAGTCTTCGGCAAAGGAAAACAAGAAGTCATGGGGATTAGACTTCAATCCTGGTCCCTCTGCTCCCCGTGATGACGGCACACTTGAAGCTGAAGAAAATAGAATTGGCCCCTTTGCAAACCTTGATGGCCTCATCTCTTACATCTTGGTACAAGGTGCCAAAGTGGATCATTCTGACAATGATGCTAATTTTGATGAAGCCCCAGCTCATCCTCCAAGGCCGTAGAAGCCAAAGAAGATTAAGGCTTCATCATCAGCTGCACCTCCAAAAGCTTCTCGTGTGAAGCCACTGGCCACTGCACCTCCTGAAGCCAGTGTGCAGTCTGAAGATCTTTCACGCATCTCCAAGAAGACGGAGAAGAAAAAGAAAATCGTCAAGGGTACCGATCAGGCTTTGACTCCTGCTGCTATTCTGCGTGAAGAGCACATTGATCTGTCCAGCGATGATGATCTTGCAGGTGATGCTCTTGAGCAACTGATCAAGAGCAAGGAAGAAGCAGAGATCTTCAACAACTTGCCTCTCTTTGACATGGCAATCATCCATAACTTCATTGATGAGTGGTTTGACACACCAAATCTCAGCTTTGATGATCTGCAACTTCCAATTGGCCTCAGCGTCACCTTCAATGGCGCCATTGCTTCTGAGCTAGCTATTGCTCAGCACATCGTCGAACTGAAGCACAAGATTGACTATGAAAAGGCTCAGTTCAAGAAGCATGTGGCCACGCTCAACGTGCAAGATGTCAAGAACTTCAAGATCATGCTTCACGAGCTCAAAGAAGCCTTTCATAAGAAGCATGAAGAAGCTCGAGGCTCCGAAGAGCGCATGAAAAATCTGGCTGACAAGTGTGTGCTTGCCTACAATGAGGCTGAAAAGGGCAAGGCTCTTGGTCGTCCTGGCATCGACCCCAGGATGGTTGCAAAGAAGAAGAAATCGACTGTCCAATCTGCACCTTCAAGGCCAGATGAACCTCGTATTGTCTTCCCAAGCAGCATGACTGGCTCAAGGCCAAAAGTCACGTTAACCGCTTCATAACAGAAGAAGACGAGGGCTGCAGAGGCTGAAGCCAGAAAACGGAAAACCTCAGAAGCCTCTGATGCTTCTCCCTCCAAGAAGAAGCGCAAGACCAAGAAGAGTCGGGCTGCTCCCACAGAGCCCCTTATTGTTGAACCCATCTCAGTGGTTCGTCCTGCATCTGCAACCCAAGAACTTCGCATGACTGTTCATGAGCCTGCTTCCACAGAGGCTCCTGAAGCTGAAGAGATTCCAGCAGTTGATCCCATCACTGCTGAAGACATTGGTCACCATGACAATGTTGAAGATGATGAAGTTCTTCCTCAAATTGAATACAATGTGGTATCATCGCCTGTTCGTACAAACAGCGAAATCATCAGCACTGGTCGCCCGCAAGAACAAGACTCCCCAGCACTCCCCAACAACAATAAGCCACACCATCCGTGCAAGTTGAAGAGGATGAGGACCTGCCCACTCCATCTCCAAAGGCATCTCCTGTACTACAAAGGCTTCGCAAAGGACCAAGGCCTCAAGCCCCTCTTCCGATCATTCTAGAAGGAGAAGTGCACCATCAACCTGTTGCACGTCAAGTGTTTTCAGAAGCCACTCCTGCTGTGAATGTCTCCATGTCTGAAGCACCAGCTGCTGAAGAAATCCGGCTGCATCAGCCGATGATGAACGTCAAGAAGAACGTGTCCCTACACCCCCCATTCCTGAAGAAGTTGTTCATCATGTGAACGTGTCTGTGCCTGACCCTCCAGCTCAGCAAGTGGAGGTTCAAAACCTTGAGGCTGCCACCACCAACACCAATGAAGCCGATGACATAGTCATGGCTGAAGCTAATGTGGAGCCTGTCCCAAGCCCCATACCAGAAGTCAATCCTGAAAATGCTCCCGAAGCTTCTGTTGTGCAGCCCGAAGCCACTGTTGCTGCCACTGCTCCTGTTCCGCCACCAAGGCCCTATACAATCGAGCAAGCATACAACCATGATGAGCTAATCACAGTAAGATGGCCCGTTCTGGTCCCTCCGCCTATTGTCTCTGGTCCTCAATTTGACTATCACATTGAGCATAGGCCTCTGGTCCAGAAGCCAAAGCCAAGACTACCAAGGTTTCCAGGTACTGCCACATCTGTCGGGTCTTTCAATGCAAATGGCTTGAAGAGCCACAACACATTCTTTGACAGCTCAAAGAACCCCTACACGAAGCCAAGAATATCATCAGATCGGTTTTGGAGTCATCAGCAGCGAAGCTATTACTCTTGTGTTCTGTATGATCAAGGGCGCATTTTCCCTCATATGCGCCTCGACACTGAAGCCATTGCTGGACTGCCATGCTTAGAAGAAGCACTTGACTGCTTTCGTGATGCTGGTCTGCTCAGCTTTGTCACAGACAAAGAACATTGGAATGAAGAGCTATTGCTTCAATTCTATGCTACACTCCACATTCGCGGTTATAACAGAGATACGAAGACATGGGTTCTCGAGTGGATGACAGGAAATGTTCATCATCAAGCCAAAGCTCTTGACATCATTGAGCTTACAGGCCTATCCACTCCCGGAGAGCTATATGAACCTGGTTGTCAAAACCACTGCAATGCACTGGAGAGCATCTTCCATAAGCCTGAACCCAATATGATCCAGATGTTGAGCATGATGAAGCCTATGCCACGTGATGCTGGATATCCAAAGGAGTTATTTGTTGATGACCTTGAGTATCTGCTGCGCACTATATATCATATCATCAGGCGGACTCTATAGCCGATCAAAGGACGAGTAGATTCTCTATGTCTTCAAACCTTTTTGGTCATTACTGACAAAAGGGGGAGAAGCGTATGAGTTTGATAGTCTTCAAGCGGGTTCGTAAGGGCGGTTGCTTTATATTTTTGCCTAGTGCTTACAACTCTTGCTTTTGATACACTTCGTTCTTTGAGTTGTAACACTTAAACTTGATGGTCGTCTGCTACTTATTTGCGTTTCCACGTGCAATGATAACTTCCGCACTTAGATCATTCTGCAGACGTCCATTTTTCATTATGCATGTCATTCTCTTAGCTATATCATTTCATGCATGATGAATTATCTTCATAAGTTGAAGAGGATCTCCACAAGTACAACCTGCCATGTGCATTTGCATTCCAAAAGCAAATTATTTATATGCACATCTTCAGGGGGAGCCCTTGCCACTTATGAAGACAATACGCTATCCTTTACAATTTCACATACTTCTTTCCCGTTGAAAACTTCAACCAGTTTGTCATCAATCACCAAAAAGGGGGAGATTGTAAGTGCATCTAGTGCCACCCCTAGTTGGTTTTGGAGTATTGATGACAAAGTTGGTTGAGGGACTAATGCGTTTGTAAGAATCGCATGATAACGCAGGTAGTGTTCCTCATTGATTCGGTTTACCTACCGGAGATGACCCCTAAACATGTATGAAGACATTGAAGACAATGGTGGTGTGTGAAGATATTCACACTGAAGTCTATGACATGAGAAGACATTGAGTGAAGACTATGGAGCGCGAAGACTGAGTTGTTTCGTTGTTTCCTTTTCTTCTTGGTTGAGTCATAGGAACCACCGTACTGTTAAGTGGGGTCCAAGTGAACTAAGTCAGAGTGACTGAAGTGATGCTCAACCCAAATCCTATGTCTTCGAGTGAAGACAATGAGAGCAAATCTTATCCAGCGCTGGATGAGTCAGCTTTGCTTGTAGCCCAAGTAAAGTTGCCGTGTGTGTTTGAAATCTGACCGTTGGAACACGTGTCAGTTCCTTAGTGACCCAGGGTCATTTCGGACATATCAGGTCGGGTTGCCTTGTGGCTATAAATAGCCCACCCCCTACACCATAAATTGGTGGCTGCTCAGAGTTAGTTTACGGCTTTTGTCGTTTTGAGAGCAACCCACCTCGAAGCCTTTGAGAGAGAAATCCTTGCGAGGACAAAGCCCAAACACCCGGAGCCAAAGGGTGTTAGGCATCACTGAAGTCTTTCTGTCTGTGTGACCTGAAGACTTATTACACTTGAGGACTGTGTATCCTCCAGCCGGTTAGGCGTCGCGTTCTGAGCATCCAAGATTCATTGTGGATTGCCGATGAACGAAGTCTGTGAAGATTCGGAAGTCTACCTTGAAGACTTACTAGAGTGATTGGGTGAGGACTGTGTGTCCTTAGCTCAAGGGGAATAAGGTGAAGACGCGGTCTTCTGAGTTGAATCTCAGCCTCCCTAACCAGACGTACAGTTGTCACAGCAACTGGAACTGGTCCAACAAATCCTGTGTCTTCAACAAGTGACTGGTTCTATCCTTTCCCTCCCTTTACCTTGAGTTTGTGTTCGTGAAGTCATTGCTTAGCTGTCTTATCTGTTTGACTTCATTGCTTGACTACTATTGTTGATTGGCTTCATACTATCTTCCATCCTGATCCTTACTACCTAGCTGCTATTAGTCTTCGTACGTTAACACTATTGCATACTTGACTATGGCTTGCTTGGTGTAGTTTATCTTCCACTGCATTTCAATTAGGTCATTTCTATTGTTTGTCTTTGAAACTTCCATGTTTTGAAGACTTTGATAAAAATCGCCTATTCACCCCCCCTCTAGTCGATAACTAGCACTTTCGGAGCCGCACATTGTCGCCGAGCTTGATGCCACGGGGTTCCACGAGGTCCACGCCGACTTTCATGCGCCCGTGCACCTGCCAGCGCATGCGCCTACGCGTGCACTAGCATGCGCGCCCGTGCCGGTGCCCATGCACACGAATGTCTCCGCCGCGCCATTGCCAGCCCCTGTCCCCGCGCGGGTGCCAGTGCCCCCCTCAGTAGCATGGATGGCCGCGTCGACCGCTTCCTTGCACCAACGCCAGTCGCCTCCTCCCGCCAGTTGACTCGCTCCTGGAGACCGAAGCCCAGAACATTGTGTCCTTCCTTGAAGCTAGGGCCAACGTCCAGGAGTAAGCCAACAACCGTGCAAGACGCCACCATCGCCGTCGGTCAGTGACCCAACGACACACACAGCACGGCAGAGGAGCCGTGTAACGCCCCGGATCCGATGCGCCAGGTGTCTGCCAATTATTCGTCGTTGTTGCCATGTCATTTGCTTGCGTGTTGCATTTTATCATGTCATCATGTGCATTTCATTTTGCATACGTGTTCGTCCCATGCATCCGAGCAGTTTCCCTGTTGTCTGTTTTGCAATCCAGCGCTCCTATGTCCTCCGGCGTTCCCCTTTTGTCTCTTGTTGTGAGTGGGTGTTAAACTTTCTTGGAATGGACCGAGGCTTTCCAAGTGGCCTTGGTATACCACCGGTAGACCGCCTGTTAAGTTTCGTGCCATTTGGAGGTCGTTTGGTACTCCAACGGTTAACCGGGTAACCGTAAAGACCCTCTCTCTTTGCAGCCCAACACCCCTTCCAAAGTGGCCCAAAACCTATCTAACTCCCCTCCATGCTCTCGGTCGTTCGCTCACGATAGCGTGACCGAAAACCGCTCCTCATTTGGACTCTCCTAGCTCCCTCTACCTATAAATAAGCCCCTCCCCCGAAATTCCCGCAGTCCAAACCCTAGCCTTCTTCCCTCTGCGCCGCCGGACAAACCTCCCCACCGCACCGGACACGTCCGCCGCCGCCGCCCGACGAATCCCAGAGCGCCACCTGTCCCTTCGCCGCCACCCGTCGCCAGCGGCCCGGCGAGCCCGCAGCGGGCCCGCCCGGCCCATCGCCGCCTCCCGCGCCCCGAGGCCGCAGCCGCGCCGCCGCTGTTGCGCCCCCCCGCCGCCTTCGCCGCCCCGGCTCCGCCGCGCCCGCTGCCGCCCAGCGCGCCGCCGCCCGGCCGGCCCCCGTCTTCTCCGCCTCCCTGTGCTCGGGAGCTCCGCTGCCCGCCATGGCCGAGCTCGCCAAGTTCCGCAGCTAGCCGGAGCTCGCCGCGCCCCGCCTCCGGCCACCGGCGCCGCCCCGGCCCCTCCGGTCAGATCCGGCCCGGCCGGCGCTGCCCAGCTTCCTCCCGGCCTCTCCCTCGTCCTCCAGCCACCACCACGTCGATCTCCAGCGAGATCTGGCCTGCCTCGTTTTCCGTGCATCAGGTTGACCTTCCCCTCCGAAATTTGCCCGTCCCCGAGTAATTCAGTAATTTTCATGCCATGTTCGTCATGCCGTATCTCTGCATCCGTAGCTCCGTTTCGTGCATGTAATATGTCAAATTCTTCGCCTCGACGAGTACATCATTTCATTCCATTGCATCATATTCATTTGAGGCCATCTAGATGTCTGAGTCATCGTTGTAAGAGTGCTTCATAATGTTTTCTGCTGTCTGTTATCAGAACGAGCTCTTTTGTCATTTTTTCCATGATTGATGTGTGCATCCTATGAGGTTGATGTCTACATGTGTTTTGAACTATGCTATGTCTTCTTTACTAAGGTGCTTACCATGTATTTTTGTGATCAATGTGGTGACTAGCACAAGCATGCAAACTAGGCATCGTGATGTTGCTGATTTTAGTCCCTGTTCTGCTGTTATTTTGATGCCATGTTAACTTGATGCTATAGAGAGATCCATGCATATTTAGGCATACTTCAGTAAGGGTGTTTTGAACATGTGGTTATTGTCTATCCATTCATGCCCTTTGTTGCAATTATGGAGTAGTCTAGCATGTCATTTGAGTGCTCTACTTTTGCTTCAAAATGTTTCCTGGCAGATTGTTTACGTGTTATTCAATTTGGCCAAGCTTGCTATAGTTGATCCTTGCATGCTAATGACTTATTCTTGACTTGTTGTGTTTCACAAACATGTTTTCTTGATGATGCTATGCTTATCTTGTCATGCAATGACTTGTGGTGAGTGTTTTGAGCTTGTTAAGTAGTGTTCATGATGTTGCTGTTTTGCTAGGCTGAATCTGTTATTTCGCGATGCCATGTAAACATGTTGCTACTAATCATTGTATGCATAATCTGTGTCACGACCGGTTTTCCAATAAAAATATTTATTGAGAAACCAATCTTTTGAGTCCAGTATGAGAGAAATCCTCCTCACTGGTAGACAAATTCTTGATACAATAAGCCAGTAGCATAGGATATATTACAGGGTTGAGCTAGGGCTGCTCAACAAATTATTACAAGGGCGCCAATAATTATACATAATGGCGGATATAACACAATGGTGTGGTGGCATACTACTGACTCGAGGATAAAGTGATGGTGGAATAACACAGTGGGGAGTGTGATAACACGACACTCAAACTGGCATCTCATCGAGCGTCGAGGTGAGGCTCGATAAATTTTGTTTGGGTTGCGGAAGCGGATATAATACAGTGACCAAATCCAGGGTCGCACAAGAGTGACTGGGATTCCTCTAGGCGTCGGACTCGCTATCGAACTCTTCATCCATGAGATCGCCTTCGTCAGCATCTGGCCAAATCAACAAGCCAGTGAGTACTTTGAAAGTACTCGCAAGACAGTTCGGACGTAAGATATAACAAATGCATGCATGAACGCGTCATGATTAATTCACCAATGTACATTTAAAGTATTAGCAGGCAAGGTAAGCAAAGAGGGAATCGGCGGTAGTCCACCTGAAATCCCGACAGAAATATAAATGGAAACCGATCGGGTGTCTGAAGCGACGCCTCGACAGGTGAACAAATAAATAAAGGAGAAAATCATGCCACAGTCGGGCGTCTTAGCGACACCACATAAAGGGCTTTAAAAGAAATGCCACAGTCGGACGTCGGGGCGACATCACAGAAAGGGCTTTAAAAGAAATGCCACAGTCGGACGTCGGGGCAACATCACAGAGAGGGCTTTAAAAGAAATGCCACAGTCGGACGTCGGGGCGACATCACAGAAAGGGCTTTAAAAGAAATGCCACAGTCGGAAGTCGGGGCGACATCACAGAAAGGGCTTTAAAAGAAATGCCACAGTCGGACGTCGGGGCGACATCACAGAAAGGGCTTTAAAAGAAATGCCACTGTCGGACGTCGGGGCGACATCACAGAAAGGGCTTTATTCACAAGTAAATAATACTCATAATAAATATTCAATTCATGATAATAAACAGGTTAGTCCACCCACAGGAATAACATTTAACCGGACTTAGCACTCATGGGATTCACCGGAGTCTCTGTCATCAAACTGACACTGTTAGGACAAGATAATACGAATTTGGACATGGAATAGATGATTCAAGGAATGTATGACTCTGCAGAGTTTGTACAAAAATTTTCCCACAGCCAACGGATTTCCGTAGTCACGAAGGACTAGTTCCGTTTACGGTTTTTCGGAAGAAAACACACCTATCCAGTGCACACCCATCCTACCTCTCGATGCCAGGACTCACCCTAGACATCGTCCAAGAAAAACTTTTGAGACGGGGAGATCAAAATCTCGAATAGCATGGGTTCAAATTTATATACGCACGCTCTAAGGGGTGCCCCCCTCTCGGTCCCAACCGGAAACACCCATGCCCCCTGACCGGATGACTGGCTTTAATCTAGGGCCATCGAACCATCATCACGGCCTCTCCTTTTTGGTGTGTACCAGGGAAGCGGTTTACAACTTACTAAGCCATATCCCTTGCGGAAAACTTGTGGTAGTACAGGGAAGGAAGAATGGAAAGAACTGGAATGATACGAGTTGACATTGAAGTCACATAGTCTAGCATAAGCCTGGCATGCTACAACACTGCCATCTTACCCATCCTCATGCCAACACATGGCCATGCATACTCACATCCATCCACTTATGGATCATCGAACTCACTTACCTCAACATTTCATAGAAATAACGTTCATCGGTATGCTCATCAACATGCCATGAAACTAACTAAATGCAAGACATGCCAAGACACTCATCATATCAAAAGTTCAAACATGCTTGCCTGGTTCAGAGTAGTCGGAGCCTAGCTCGGTGAAGTTCGCGGCTCCGTCACCTCCTTCGGTATCTACGGTATAAAGAAAATATATGCGCTATCGTAAATACCAAGGGGTGCACAAAAAGTATTCCAAATATTTTTCAAATAAATCTGATAAAAAACTAGACAAAATTTTACAGAGAACAGAAAAAGAATCAATCAAAAATACCATTATGTTAAAAAGTTATAAGGGTTTTAATCCAGGGACTCATCTGTAATGAAACAGAAAGTTTCCAGGGGCTAGTTTATAAAAACAAAAAACGCTTCGGCAGAAACTACGCCAGCCCAAAGGGAAAGCGCATTTGGCAGAAGGCGTTTTCAGAAAATGCTTCGTTTAGAAAGGACAGAGAGGCTGACAACGGGTCCCACTTGTCATGTTTAAACTTTCAAATGGGAGGGACGAGGCTCGTCGGCGCCCGAGGGCTGCGGTGGTCGCCGGCGGCGATCCACGGCGAGGTAAGGGGATCGGATGTTACCAACGTGCTCACCGTGTCCTTCCGCAACGGTGGGTGGTGGTGTTGGTCGCCGGGGAGCACCACGTCGACGGCGGTCTCAACTCCGGCGGACGGTGGTTCGGGCGTGGATGGAGCTCGTCGGAGAGGACTGCAAAGGCCAAATTGATGAGGGGGTTAGAGTACTGGGTGTGAGAGAGGGCTACGGACGAGGTTTGGGCGCCGGAGATGGCCTCATCGGAGTGAATCAAGCTGGAGGCCGAGGCGGAGCAAGGCGGCCGGAGTTGGGGAAGAAGACCTCCTCGAGGTCCTCCTGGTGGCTTGGCAGGGTCCTGGGGAGATGCAGTGAAGGTGCGTGCTCGAGGGCGAGCTCGGGTTCCTTTTTATAGGCGATTCGAGGCGGTGGCCGAGAACGGGGTTCTCCGGCGAAGCTTACGGCGGCGCAGGGCATTGGTCGGGGAGGATTAGGGGTCGAGCGCCGTCGTGGGGGTTCAATGGGTCCGTTTAGGTGCTAAACTGGCCGGGGTTTGGGTGTTTGGGTCGAGCTCGACGAAACGGGGGTGGCGCGGCCCGTCGGCGGCAGGGAGCACGTTCCGTGCTTGACGGGCCACGGTGATGGTGCCACGGGCGTGCGCTGGCATGCATGAGGCCACGCGGAGAGCCAGGGGGCTTTGGGCGGCGCTGAACGGCGTTCTGCCGTGGTGTGCCTTCTGTCGGCCGCCATGGGAGGTCCCGACGCCTCAGAAGACGCCGGCGAGGGCGGGCCAGCGCGCCACCGATGCCAGGAAGGCTCCACGCACGCGTGTGAAGCTCCGGACAAGAGGGAGGGGCTGCGAGCATCGAGCCAAGCGCACTGTGAGCTTGTGACTGAACTCTGAAGAAAACGACACTGTAAAACTGAATTTTACTGAACTTTACTGAAAATGCAAAGAACAGTGCAGCTCAGGTGTTCGACGGAATGCTTTTGGCATCTAGGGATTTTTCCTTGAGCTGAAATTTGGTGGAGTGGATTCTCATTGCTCTAGTAGGCTGCATGATTTTTGGTGGAATTTTTGGAGGAGTGTAGATATGAATTTCACCAAATTTGGCAAATCTGGTCCAAACTTGCAGTGAGTGAAATTTGAAATATTTGAAAAGAAGAAGAGTGGATCAAGATGGTTCTAGGTTGTGGGTACTAAAGACAATCCAGGGAAGTTGGTTTGGGACAAAAACTCAAAGGCAAAGTGGTACTTGCTTTGAAAATTACTTAGGCTCTAAATAAATGGCAGAAAAGTTTTGGGAGATAAAATAATTGAAATAAAATCCAAAACTTGTTTGGACTTGTTGAGATAGAGAAGTTAGATTGTCCAAAGGTGGAGGGAGGGGTTTTGAGAAGATTTACTATGGGAGACATGGTAAAACCATGGGTGGTTTTCAAAAAGAAAGAAGTCCCAAAACTCCTAGGGTTTTTTTTTCTTTTGAAAATAAATAAGTTTGAGAGGGTAACAACCAGAAGGAAAAGCTCCGAAAAACTTCAACACCAAATTTGAAAGGGAAAAGAAAATCCTTGCCAAAGGAAAGGAAGTTTTTAAGAGGAAGGATTTCTGGAAAAGAATTTTTTTTAAAAGCCCTCTCTTAAAAATCCAACAAAGTTTTTGATAAAAACCAAATTAAATTTTTTGGAGTGTCACAATCTGGAGATATTCTATAAACATGTTTTGATCTACATGTCATCCTCTATCCATCCATGCCCCTGGTTGCATTTATAGGTTGTTGTAGCTTGTTTTAATCTTGCTCTAAAGTTGCTTGAAAATGTTGCTGTCAGCCTATTTACATTAAGTTCACTTGTTCCCATATGTTTTGCTAGTGCTCCATGCACCCTATGACCTTGCTATTGCCATGCTTAGCTTCACAAACATGTCTTATTACTGTTGGTTGCCTTTCCATGCCATGTATTGCTCTGTAGTGAGTTGCACAAGCTCATTTACATGCCTTCATAATTATGTTCCTGCCATGTTTGAATCTGTTTAATAACTTGTTATGTTTACGTGGGTGCCATCATATTTTCTGATCCTTTTTGGCTTATGGTTAGTAAGGGACTTTTGATCTATGCATTTAGTAGATTCATGCCATGCCTTTGTTTGCTATTATAAGTTCTTGTAACATGTTGTTTGATAGCTCAGAACATTGCATCGTGATGTTATTTTCTACAAAGTCTGAAATTGTAATAACTTGCAATCTTACCATGTGTGTTTGAGCATGTTCTAGTGATTTCTAGAGATAGCTCAGTGTTCATGTTTTGTAATGCTTTACCTGTACATCATGTCCATGTATTTTTTTATTATGTTGGGGTGATGTAGCTTATTGTTTTGATGCTTGCAATATGCCTAGTTGCTGTTTTGGACAGATTATTGCTATGACTTGTTTCATGTGTGTGTGTTGAACCGTTGCTCCGTTTTGAGTGTGATCTATATGAAACTTGCTTAGAATTGCATGTAGCTTCATATTATCATGTTGCATCCATGTTTTGAGGTGTTTGCTTGATGTTTGGGTGCATTTTGCATCAATGCCATGTTTACCTTGTGTTGCTCATATCTTCTAGGCCATAGCTCCGAACTTAATGAACTTTATATGTAACTTGACTAGAATCTCGTGTAGATCATCTTTGTGCATCTTAACTTGATGTTAAACAACTTGAACATAAGGTTTATTCAGATCTGGACCAATTTCGAAATATGCATATGAGGACTTACCGGAATTGTTATATGTTGTTCCCGGCCTCATTTAAACTTGTCTTGATGTCTTGCTCTTGTTTGCATCATCTCTTGCCATGAGTAGCTTCATGTAGCCTTGTCATGCATCATGCTTGTTGTGCATCATGTCTTGTTCATGTGTGGTGTGTTTACTATGTTGTGTGCTTCTTCTCGATAGTTCCTGTTTCGTTGCGATCGTGAGGATTCGTTCGTCTACGCTTGGTTCGGCTTCACCCGTTCGTCTTCTTCATGGACTCGTTCTTCTTCCTTGCGGGATTTCAGGCAAGATGACCACTACCCTGGATCTCACTACTATCATTGCCATGCTAGTTGCTTCGTTCTATCGCTATGATGCGTTACCTATCACCTGTTTATCAAGCCATCCCATATTGCCATGAACCTCTAACCTTTGACACCTTTCCTATGCAAACCGTTGTTTGGCTATGTTACCGCTTTGCTCAGCCCCTCTTATAGCGTTGCTAGTTGCAGGTGAAGTTGAAGATTGCTCCATGGTGGACAAGATTTTGGTTGGGATATCACAATATCTCTTATATTATTAATGCATCTATATACTTGGTAAAGGGTGGAAGACTCGGCCTTTTGCCTAGTGTTTTGTTCCACTCTTGCCGCCCTAGTTTCCGTCATACCGGTGTTATGTTCCCGGATTTTGTGTTCCTTACGCGGTCGGGTGATTTATGGGACCCCCTTGACAGTTCGCTTTGAATAAAACTCCTCTAGCAAGGCCCAACCTTGGTTTTACCATTTGCCTCACCACCACCTATCCCTTTTCCCTTGGGTCGGCCAACCCAAGGGTCATCTTTATTTTAGCCCCCCCCCCCCCGGGGCCAGTGCTTGTCTAAGTGTTGTTCCGAACCGAGCGATGTCCGGCGCCCCCTGGGCAACCAGGGTCTATGCCAACCCGACGTCTTTCTCATCCGGTGTGCCCTGAGAACGAGATATGTGCAGCTCCTATCGGGATTTGTCGGCGCATCGGGCGGCTTTGCTGGTCTTGTTTTACCATTGTCGAAATGTCTTGTAAACCGGGATTCCGAGTCTGATCGTGTCTTCCTGGGAGAAGGTCTATTCCTTTGTTGATCGCGAGAGCTTGTCATGGGCTAAGTTGGGACACCCCTGCAGGGTATAATCTTTCGAAAGCCGTGCCTGCGGTTATAGGCAGATGGGAATTTGTTAATGTCCGGTTGTAGACAACTTGACACCAGATCCGAATTAAAACGCATCAACCGTGTGTGTAGCTGTGATGGTCTCTTCTCGGCGGAGTCCGGGAAATGAACACGGTTTCTGTGTTATGTTTGACGTAAGTAGGAGTTCAGGATCACTTCTTGATCATTGCTAGCTTCACGACCGTTCCGCTTGCTCTCTTCTCGCTCTTATTTGCGTATGTTAGCCACCATATATGCTTAGTCGCTGCTGCAGCCTCACCACTTTACCCCTTCCTTTCCCTTTAAGCTTTGCTAGTCTTGATACCCATGGTAATGGGATTGCTGAGTCCTCGTGGCTCACAGATTACTACAATAACAGTTGCAGGTACAGGTTGTGCGATGATCATGACGCGAGAGCGATGTTTGCTTGTATTGGAGTTCTTCTTCTGCTTCTTCTTCGATCAGGGGATAGGTTCCAGGTCGGCAGCCTGGGCTAGCAGGGTGGATGTCGTTTGAGTTTCTGTTTGTGTTTCATCCGTAGTCGGATGATGCTCTGATGTATTGTGATGTTGTATTCATGTGGCATTGTATGCCTCTTGTATGTATCCCCATCTATTATGTAATGTTGATGTAATGATATCCACCTTGCAAAAGCGTTTCAATATGCAGGTCTATCCTTGGTGGGACCTTCGAGTTCCTTTTGGATAGGGTCGCATATTGGGCGTGACAAGTTGGTATCAGAGCCTCGACCGACCCTAGGAGCCCCCTTGATTGATCGTGTAGTTTGGGCCGTTGTTGAGTCTAGAATAAACTGTTTTCAGAGTCTAGTTATATCGGAGAGTAGGAATTATTTTTACTCCTCAGCCCCTTCGTCGCTCTGGTAAGGAATCTGACGTAGGTGTTTTGAATTACTCCTCTTCCCATTCAAATTTTCTTTAGGATCACGCAGTTGGTTTTCCGATAGTTGTTCCTCAGTTCTTTTGATCCGGTGCATTTCTCGTCAAGTCGACTCGAGCCTCTTCATCTTTGAGTTCAATCCTCAGTTGTTTTCTTTCCCACCTGCCCACCCTTTTTCATCTCGGAACCGGAGTCCGTAATCGAGTATCCATCCTTCTAGTGCGAAATCTTTGCTTTCTTTCATCAACGATTTCAACCGGTGTTTTCTCTTCAAGATATTCGTCGGTTCCCCCTACCAAGTTGCATTTGTTTTCCCGCCCTCCCACCCTTTTTCTTCCCGGAGTCTGACTCTCTCTTGACCATCTATCTCATTCGTGCGGAACCTCTTCAGTCTTTCGTAAATTATTTCAACCGGTGAATTCTCGTCTCGGTGGACATTCTTCAGCTCTTTTTCTTTCCAGTGGATTCAATTCCAATTTTTCGGGTGAACATATCATTTTCCTCGAAGTGTTTTCCCTGCTCGTTCGCCTCTCGCCAGTTTATCCTTCCGGAGTGTTCAAGACATCTCAGGAGATTCGTCTGTGTTCGAATTAATTCGAGGTTGTCACCTCATTCAAATACTTCAATTGTTCTGGTGCATTATCTATCCTTCAACAATCCTTTTTCAACGGTGTTTTTTCTCTTCAGTGGGCCCTAACCCACAGGTCTTTTGCCAGGATCTTACCTGACTCTTCTAATTCGCTCGGAGTATTCTCAAATCCTTTCCGAAGTTTGACATAAGAATGAATTCATCAGTCAGATGCCTCTCCAAGATCGATTTCAAATCATTTCATTGTTGGCTCAACCTCTCTGCTTTTCATTCTCCCGGAGTATCTCAGTTAATTTCGATGGTGTTTCGCGTCGTCATTTGAAGATCGAAGAAGAGTTTTTCCTCTAAATCTTGTCTGTTCTCTCGAAGATTCGTGCCTCTAGCTTCTTGTTACCCTCTCAAATTATTCCGTCTATCGGAAGTCCCTTTTTCTCACCTATCCGGAGTATGTCAGAAGTTGATTTCTGTTTCTTTTCACCGGAGGCCATCATTCCAGTTATCATTCTCAATTTATCCCGGTGCATCGGCAAATATTCTCTATTCAGTTCATGATCTCTTCGTTCACTTGTATCTAAATTCCCTCAAGTATCTTCATTCGTTCTCTAATTCTTACCGGTGATTCACCCCCTTTACTTCATTCGTTTTCAATTCTTTCGATGGTTCATTCAAGATTTCTCTTCCTTTGTTATCATATCAATTCATTCGTTGTTTCCAAATTCCACCGGTGGTTCCATCAAGACCTTCTCAAGTTTGCTCTATATCTCTCTTAATCCTTTCTACGAGAATAAGTAGTATGAAAAATCCATTGCTTGTCATTAATTTAATTTGATGAAGGATAAGCATACAATAAATCTTATTCTCATTTCATCCAAGTGAGTAATCCTTCCTTCGGAGTTTGTTCTTGAGGAATAAATTCTAGTTCCAAGTGCTTCATCTTTTATTTTCCGGAGTTCAAATTTCCTCGGTCATCTCGTCGGAACCTCCATCTAAATCATCGCAAGGCTCATCTTATTCTTTCATCCTTCATTTTATCTCGTCATCCTCTTGTTACCGGAGTTCTTCATGCTGGTTCTTCTTGATTTAATTCATTCTTCGAGAGTTCATCAAGTATCATTACGTCCTCTCTAGTTCATGTTCTATTCCTTCCATTTTAGTCGGAGTGCTGCCTAAATCCTTTCAGTCTTATTCGTTTCTTATCTCGTTCTAACCGGAGTGATTTCATAGTCTATCTGATTCCATGAGCTTTTGATTCTCGTCATTCTCGTCGTTCCTCTCTTCTTCTCAAGTGCTCTCGATTCTTTGCTTCTTCTCTTGAGTTCTTGTTTCTCCTCATCCCTTTTCTCTCCCGTCTTGGTCCTAAGATCTCGGGACGAGATCTCTTGTTAGTGGAGGAGTGTTGTAACGCCCCGGATCCGATGCGCCGGGTGTCTGCCAGTTATTCGTCGTTGTTGCCATGTCATTTGCTTGCGTGTTGCATTTTATCATGTCATCATGTGCATTTCATTTTGCATACGTGTTCGTCTCATGCATCCGAGCAGTTTCCCGGTTGTCCGTTTTGCAATCTGGCGCTCCTATGTCCTCCGGCGTTCCCCTTTCGTCTCTTGTTGTGAGTGGGTGTTAAACTTTCTCGGAATGGACCGAGGCTTGCCAAGTGGCCTTGGTATACCACCGGTAGACCGCCTGTCAAGTTTCGTGCCATTTGGAGGTCGTTTGGTACTCCAACGGTTAACCGGGTAACTGTAAAGCCCCTCTCTCTTTGCAGCCCAACACCCCTTCCAACGTGGCCCAAAACCTATCTAACTCCCCTCCATGCTCTCGGTCGTTCGATCACAATCGCGTGGCCGAAAACCGCTCCTCATTTGGACTCTCCTAGCTCCCTCTACCTATAAATAAGCCCCTCCCCCGAAATTCCCGCAGTCCAAACCCTAGCCTTCTTCCCTCTGCGCCACCGGACAAACCTCCCCACCGCACCGGAGACGTCCGCCGCCGCCGCCCGAAGAATCCCAGAGCGCCACCTGTCCCTCCGCCGCCACCCGTCGCCGCGGCCCAGCGAGCCCGCAGCGGGCCCGCCCGGCCCATCGCCGCCTCCCGCGCCCCGAGGCCGCAGCCTCCCAGGCCCGCGCCTGGATCCAGCCGTGCCGCCGCCGTTGCGCCCCGCCGCTGCGGTCGCCGCCTCCGCCGCCCCGGCTCCGCCGCGCCCGCCGCCGCCCGGCGCGCCGCTGCCCGGCCGGCCCCCGTCTTCTCCGCCGCCCGCCATGGCCGCTTCCTCCCAGCCTCTCCCTCGTCCTCCGGCCACCACCACATCGATCTCCGGCGAGATCCGGCCTGCCTCGTTTTCCGTGCATCAGGTTGACCTTCCCCTCCGAAATTTGCCGAAGTCCCCGAGTAATTCAGTAATTTTCATGCCATGTTTGTCATGTCGTATGTCTGCATCCGTAGCTCCGTTTCGTGCGTGTAATATGTCAAATTGTTCGCCTCGACAAGTACATCATTTCATTCCATTTCATCATATTCATTTGAGGCCATCTAGATGTCTGAATCATTGTTGTAAGTGTGCTTCATAATATTTTCTGATGTCTGTTATCAGAATGAGCTCTTTTGTCATTTTTGCCATGATTGATGTGTGCATCCTATGAGGTTGATGTCTACATGTGTTTTGAACTATGCTATGTCTTCTTTACATAGGTGCTTACCATGTATTTTTGTGATCAATGTGGTGACTAGCACAAGCATGCAAACTAGGCATCGTGATGTTGCTAATTTTAGTCCCTGTTCTGCTGTTATTTTGATGCCATGTAAACTTGATGCTACAGAGATCCATGCATATTTAGGGATACTTAAGTAAGGGTGTTTTGAACATGTGGTTATTGTCTATCCATTCATGCCCCTTGTTGCAATTATGGAGTAGTCTAGCATGTCATTTGAGTGCTCTACTTTTGCTTCAAAATGTTTCCTGGCAGATTGTTTACGTGTTATTCAATTTGGCCAAGCTTGCTATAGTTGATCCTTGCATGCTATGGACTTGTTCTTACCTTGGTTTGTTTCACAAACATGTTTCCTTGATGATGTTATGCTTATCTTGTCATGCAATGACTTGTGGTGAGTGTTTCGAGCTTGTTAAGTAGTGTTCATGATGTTGCTGTTTTGCTAGACTGAATCTGTTATTTCATGATGCCATGTAAACATGTTGCTACTAATCATTCTATGCATAATCTGGAGATGTTCTATAAACATGTTTTGATCTACATGTCATCCTCTATACATCCATGCCCCTGGTTGCATTTATAGGTTGCTATAGCTTGTTGTAATCTTGCTCTAAATTTGCTTGAAAATGTTGCTGTCAGCCTGTTTACATTAAGTTCACTTGTTCCCATGTGTTTTGCTAGTGCTCCATGCACCCTATGACCTTGCTATTGCCATGCTTAGCTTCACAAACATGTCTTATTACTTTTGGTTGCCTTGCCATGCCATGTATTGCTCTGTAGTGAGTTGCACAAGCTCATTTACATGCCTTCATAATTATGTTCCTGCCATGTTTGAATCTGTTTAATAACTTGCTATGTTTACGTGGGTGCCATCATATTTTCTGATCCTTTTTGGCTTATGGTCAGTAAGGGACTTTTGATCTATGCATTTAGTAGATTCATGCCATGCCTTTGTTTGCTATTATAAGTTCTTGTAACATGTTGTTTGATAGCTCTGAACATTGCATCGTGATGTTATTTTCTACAAAGTCTGAAATTGTAATAACTTGCAATCTTACCATGTGTGTTTGAGCATGTTCTAGTGATTTCTAGAGATAGCTCAGTGTTCATGTTTTGTAATGATTTACCTGTACATCATGTCCATGCCTTTTGTTATTATGTTGGGGTGCTATAGCTTATTGTTTTGATGCTTGCAATATGCCTAGTTGCTGTTTTGGACAGATTATTGCTATGACTTGTTTCATGTGTGTGTGTTGAACCGTTGCTCCGTTTTGAATGTGCTCTATATGAAACTTGCTTAGAATTGCATGTAGCTTCACATTATCATGCTGCATCCATGTTTTGAGGTGTTTGCTTGATGTTTGGGTGCATTTTGCATCAATGCCATGTTTACCTTGTGTTGCTCATATCTTCTAGGCCATAGCTCCGAACTTAATGAACTTTATATGTAACTTGACTAGAATCTCGTGTAGATCATCTTTGTGCATCTTAACTTGATGTTAAAAAACTTGAACATAAGGTTTATTCAGATCTGGACCAATTTCGAAATATGCATATGAGGACTTACCGGAATTGTTATATGTTGTTCCCGGCCTCATTTAAACTTGTCTTGATGTGTTGCTCTTGTTTGCATCATCTCTTGCCATGAGTAGCTTCATGTAGCCTTGTCATGCATCATGCTTGTTGTGCATCATGTCTTGTTCATGTGTGGTGTGTTTACTATGTTGTGTGCTTCTTCTCGATAGTTCCTGTTTCGTTGCGATCATGAGGATTCGTTCGTCTACGCTTGGTTCGGCTTCACCCGTTCGTCTTCTTCATGGACTCGTTCTTCTTCCTTGCGGGATTTCAGGCAAGATGACCGCTACCCTGGATCTCACTACTAGCATTGCCATGCTAGTTGCTTCGTTCTATCGCTATGTTGTGTTACCTATCACCTGTTTATCAAGCCATCCCATATTGCCATGAACCTCTAACCTTTGACACCTTTCCTATGCAAACCGTTGTTTGGCTATGTTACCACTTTGCTCAGCCCCTCTTATAGCGTTGCTAGTTGCAGGTGAAGTTGAAGATTGCTCCATGGTGGACAAGATTTTGGTTGGGATATCACAATATCTCTTATATTATTAATGCATCTATATACTTGGTAAAGGGTGGAAGACTCGGCCTTTTGCCTAGTGTTTTGTTCCACTCTTACCGCCCTAGTTTCCGTCATGCCGGTGTTATGTTCCTGGATTTTGCATTCCTTACGCGGTCGGGTGATTTATGGGACCCCCTTGACAGTTCGCTTTGAATAAAACTCCTCTAGCAAGGCCCAACCTTGGTTTTACCATTTGCCTCACCACCACCTATCCCTTTTCCCTTGGGTCGGCCAACCCAAGGGTCATCTTTATTTTAGCCCCCCCCGGGGGCCAGTGCTTGTCTAAGTGTTAGTCCGAACCGAGCGATGTCCGGCGCCCCCTGGGCAACCAGGGTCAATGCCAACCCGACGTCTTGCTCATCCGGTGTGCCCTGAGAACGAGATATGTGCAGCTCCTATCGGGATTTGTCGGTGCATCGGGCGGCTTTGCTGGTCTTGTTTTACCATTGTCGAAATATCTTGTAAACCGGGATTCCGAGTCTGATCGGGTCTTCCTGGGAGAAGGTCCATTCCTTCGTTAATCGCGAGAGCTTGTCATGGGCTAAGTTGGGACACCCCTGCAGGGTATAATCTTTTGAAAGCCGTGCCTGTGGTTATAGGCAGATGGGAATTTGTTAATGTCCGGTTGTAGACAACTTGACACCAGATCCGAATTAAAACGCATCAACCATGTGTGTAGCCGTGATGGTCTCTTCTCGGCGGAGTCCGGGAGGTGAACACGGTTTCTGTGTTATGTTTGACATAAGTAGGAGTTCAGGATCACTTCTTGATCATTGCTAGCTTCACGACCGTTCTGCTTGCTCTCTTCTCGCTCTTATTTGCGTATGTTAGCAACCATATATGCTTAGTTGCTGCTGCAGCCTCACCACTTTACCCCTTCCTTTCCCTTTAAGCTTTGCTAGTCTTGATACCCATGGTAATGGGATTGCTGAGTCCTCGTGGCTCACAGATCACTACAACAACAGTTGCAGGTACAGGTTGTGCGATGATCATGACGCGAGAGCGATGTTTGCTTGTATTGGAGTTCTTCTTCTGCTTCTTCTTAGATCAGGGGATAGGTTCTAGGTCGGCAGCCTGGGCTAGCAGGGTGGATGTCGTTTGAGTTTCTGTTTGTGTTTCATCCGTAGTCGGATGATGCTCTGATGTATTGTGATGTTGTATTCGTGTGGCATTGTATGCCTCTTGTATGTATCCCCATCTATTATGTAATGTTGATGTAATGATATCCACCTTGCAAAAGCGTTTCAATATGTGGGTCTATCCTTGGTGGGACCTTCGAGTTCCTTTTGGATAGGGTCGCATATTGGGCGTGACAAGCCGCTTCCCACCGCAAGACGCCCCTGCCGCCACCGCGTAATCTAAATTTTCCATGAAAAACCTTCGGATTGCCATGCTCAAAATCCGAACGTTTATCATTTCCGTTTATTTTAGATCGATCATCGTATGAATGTAAAGTCGGAGTGAGACTGAATGAAATCTATGGTTTGATCGATTGAATGTTGTGCTATAGTCATATCAAATTAAATATAAAACGGCATCAAGCCACATGTATTCCTTCTCATCCAACGACCTAGACTGCTTCAATGTCCAACCCTCAACACGTTTTGCGTGCAGTTAATTTCATGCCAAAAATAGTGCTAATCACATAATAACATGCAAATAATATCCTACTTAATATCCACATGCACTTAATATACTTCCAAATTAACGTGCATTGCACGTACACATTGACTAGTGCTACTAGTATGTGAAACTGGTGCCGTAACTTGTGAACGCATCCAGATATGGTCAACGGCAACATCTGCAATGGCGGGTGTGTGAGGTAAATACATTTGGTAACAGAGTGGAAAAGGGGGGTTTTGTAGTTGAGAGAGTTAGAGATCGAAACATGGAGAGAAATAATGATGTGTGTAGGAAACCGATAGCTTCCTAAGGTGGTTAGGAGAAGAAGATTGACCATACAGGAAGTATGTAGCGTGTGTGCCGAGGTGGGGGTGGGGCTAAAAACAACATTTTAATGTAGATAGTATGAGACTTAATATCGATGTTTCAATTTGGTGTACATTGTAAGATTTGAACTGAGGACCATGCATATGGGTAATTATTTCGAATTCATGCCATACTAGGTTTCGAAAAGTTGACATTGACTCGATTTGTTGTGCTATTTTGTAGGTCATATGTTTGAATCCATCCAAAAGTTTCCTCACTACCATGGTGTTCATCATATATATATGAATTTGTATTAAAAAAGTAGCATGGATACAGTGAAATGCGAAATCCATGTTAGAATTAGAGATCGCTAGGTGACACACACTCTAATTCAAACAACTAATTATGTGACACACACTCTAATCCACGTTAGCGTGGATACCCTGGATATTGTTTCGATTTTTTTCAAATAACTCCTCATTAATTAATTTATAGTATCTCGTTTCGAATGACTAATTATTTGCAAGGAAAACACGGGCATGGTAATACATATAGATTCGTTTGCAAATGAAAGAAGATTCGTTTGTATTCTCAAATGTAGGTGCACTAGGCAGACCAGGGCCGTGTCATGGTGGTCGTGTGTGTCGGATGGACGCTTAGCACCCAGCCACCCACCCCCTCCCTCCCTCCCCCCCCCCAAAAAAAAGAATGATGACAAAATAAGTTAGTGCTTCCATGTTTCGGATTGAAATATCTGGCGGCCCTAATTCCAGCCCTGCAAAATCTCCCTTCTCCACCGTCCCCTTCCGCTCCAAGATTGCTCAAATCCCTAATCCGCCGCCAACCCGGGCAAAGTTCGAATCGCCCCCCGTCTCGTCTCTTTCCCTACCTTTGTGCCAGACGACAACGACGAAGACGATGGTCGTGTTTCACCTCCGCACCGGAGCTACCTCATCTACGCCCTCGTCCATCGCACTGGGTGGTCCACCAATAATGTCGGCCGCCGCAACCGACGTGCGTCACAGACACCGACTTCCACCACATCAGGTGCGCTTCACCGACACCTTCTCCCACCTCACCGGGGCTACTTCACCGAGCACATCGTTGCACCTCCGCCCCTCGAGGCCATTGGGGCTTCACCAACGATCTCGTCCACCGCATCATAGTGCTCCGCTGCCACTCAAGATCTGGATCCGTGTGCGGCCAGCCAACGCCAGCGCATCACCCTCAATGGCTCTGAAGTGACCCGTACTCTAGCTAGGCGAGCATGCCCAAATGCCGACCCGAACTAGGTATCCACACATCACTCCCGTGTGCACTATTCCGACGATGTTTGGATATCCTTTCACTGCTCTCTTAGCTTCCATGCCTATGCAACTCTGACTTTAACTCTTATTTCTTCTGGAGATATCATTTGAAACAAGCAAACCATTTTTTAGCGAAGCATGACGACGCTACGGGATCTGGTATACATCCTGCACACCCATATAGCCTTGTAAGTATCTGTCCTCCGGTACAACAGCATGGTCGAATCCTCTTATTTGATCAACCATTTGCCATGTCAAAAATGAAGAGGGGATGCAAGGAGCACAAGGCCTGCACATCCAAGCAAGTGGTAACATGGACTTGTACATGGAACATCCCAAGCGCAAGCAGAGCTGCAGTGAGCCTGTACAATGAGCTAGCGCAAGTCCCTGCATTTCATTTAATTCGTACTGGCATGCACATATGATTTGTGTGGAGTGGCGGATCCACAAATTCAAATTACCATGGGCGAACATTTAACTTAAAAAATACGAAGGCACTTGCACTTCGGAAATCAACACAACTTGAGAAATGTGCAGCTACATGCACTTTGAAAACTAGCTAATGATCCAAAGTAGTTCAGATTATAAACACTAAATGATGCAAGCACCAAAAAACAAAAAATGCAATATGGTGTACAAGTACTACAAACATGGTCTGTACCTTCTTAAATTATTCGTTCTCTAGCTGAAAATATCGAAGTGTAATTGCACCTATAACCAGTGCGCAAACTGCATATCAATATATCTATCCTGCACAAGTATGCCAATAGTTTCAGACAATAGATTAGAAAAGTATTTAAGCTACATTGTCATGTGATACGTCTCCGTCGCATCTATAATTTTCGATTGTTCCATGCCAATATTCTACAACTTTCATATACTTTTGGCAACTTTTTATACTATTTTTGGGACTAACATATTGATCCAGTGCCCAGTGCCAGTTCCTGTTTGTTGCATGTTTTATGTTTCGCAGAAACCCCATATCAAACGGAGTCCAAATGGGATAAAAATGGACGGAGAATATTTTTGAAATATTTGGGAATATGGGAGGAAGAATCAACGCGAAACGGTGCCCGAGGTGGCCACGAGGTAGGGGGCGCGCCCTTGACCCTCGTGGGCCCCTCGTAAGGTGGTTGATGCTCTTCTTTTGCCGCAAGAAAGCTAATTTTTGGAGAAAAATCTGGGCAAAAGTTTCAGTCCAATCGGAGTTACGCATCTCCGGATATAAAAGAAACGGTGAAAGGGCAGAATCCAAGAACGCAGAAACAGAGAGAGACAGAGAGACAGATCCAATCTTAGAGGGGCTCTCGCCCCTCCCATGCCATGGGAGCCAAGGACCAGAGGGGAAACCCTTCTCCCATCTAGGGAGAAGGTCAAGGAAGAAGAAGAAGAAGGGGGGCTCTCTCCCCCTTGCTTCCGGTGGCGCCGGAACGCCGCCGGGGGCCATCATCATCACCGCGATCTACACCAACAACTTCACCGCCTTCATCACCAACTCTTCCTCCATCTATACAGCGGTGTAACCTCTCTTTTACCCGCTGTAATCTCTACTTAAACATGGTGCTCAACACTATATATTATTTCCCAATGATGTATGGCTATCCTATGATGTTTGAGTAGATCGGTTTTGTCCTATGGGTTAACTGATGATCGTGATCGGTTTGAGTTGCATGTTTTATTATTGATTCTGTCCTATGGTGCTCTCCGTTTCGCGCAAGCGTGAGGGATCCCCGCTGTAGGGTTTGCAATATGTCAATGATTTTCTTATGGTGGATGGCGTGAGTGACAGAAGCACAGACCCGAGTAAGTACGTTGTTTGCATATGGGATAAAGGGGACTTGATGCTTTAATGCAATGGTTGGGTTTTACCTTAATGATCTTTAGTAGTTGCGGATGCTTGCTAGAGTTCCAATCATAAGTGCATATGATCCAAGAAGAGAAAGTATGTTAGCTTATGCCTCTCCCTCAAATAAAATTGCAATAGTGATTACCGGTCTAGTTATTGATTGCCTAGGGACAAATAACTTTCTCGTGACAAAAAACTCTGTACTAAAACTAACTTAGTTGTGTCTTCATCTAAACAGCCCCTACTTTTTATTTACATGCCTTTTATTATCTTGCAATTCTATGCAACAACACCTACAAAGTACTTCTAGTTTCATACTTGTTCTAGGTAAAGCGAACTTCAAGCGTGCGTAGAGTTGTATCGGTGGTCGATAGAACTTGAGGGAATATTTGTTCTACCTTTAGCTCCTCATTGGGTTCACACTCTTACTTATCTAAAGAGGCTACAATTGATCCCCTATACTTGTGGGTTATCAAGACCTTTTTCTGGCGCCGTTGCCGAGGAGTCATAGTGTGGGGTGAATATTCTCGTGTGTGCTTGTTTGCTTTATCACTAAGTAATTTTTATTTGTTGTTCTAAGTTGTTCTCTATCTTTAGTTATGGATATGGAACACGAAATACCAAAAAAATAGGTGTACTTGCTACTCATGGAGATGGGGAACCTCCTAAAACCCTCGATGCTCATTATGTGAAAAATATTATGTACTACTTCGATAATCCTGAGAAAAGCCCATTCAATTATGTTATGGGAGACACGTTGGATCAACGTGAATACTTTAGGGATTATCACTTGACACAAAAAGGGAACTATTATGGGATAAAATTCATATGTTACATTGGTATGCTCGGGATCTATGCTTGAGACATGATTCTACTTGCTGCTCTAGGATGAAGGCTCCACACCTTCCCTTTTCATGCAAATTTAATGATAATGAAACCTTGGCTTCTTATGCTAATGGTATATATGATTACTATGATGTGGAACAAATAGAAGAATTTGTTGCTTTTATGGGTTCTTATGAAATTGAATCTGTGTTTAAAGAGTTTGAAGATTTTGATGATTCAGTTTATAGACCTGAAAATTTAGCTATCCTTAAATATTGCTACGAGAATTATGAATTCAATTCCGATATTGAAGCGTTTATTGAAAGAGTCTCCGCTGTCCAAGAAGAGACTAATATTTTGCAGGAGTCTATGGAAGATGAAATTGATGAAACTGTGAGCTCATTAGATGAAAAAGATGATGAGGATAGTGAATAACAAAAGGAGGCAGAGCGGATTAGCTACCCGTGCCCACCTTCTAATGAGAGTAACTCTTCAAGTCATACATTGTTTAATTCCCCTTTGTGCTTACCGAAGGATGATTGCTATGATGATTGTTATGATCTTGTTGATTCTTTTGAAATATCCCTTTTTGATGATGCTTGCTATGCTTGTGGCCAAGATGCCAATATGAATTATTCTTACGGGGATGAACTTGCTATAGTTCCTTATGTTAAACATGAAATTGTTTCTATTGCACCCACGCATGATAGTCCTATTATATTTTTGGATTCTCCCTACTACACTATATCGAAGAAGTTTGCCCTTATTAAGGATTATATTGATGGGTTGCATTTTACTACTACACATGATGATTTTGATAGATACAATATGCATGTGCTTCCTGGTCCTACTTGCAATTATTATGAGAGAGGAACTATGTCTCCGCCTCTCTACGTTTCCCATACGATGAAATTACAAGAAACTTTTTATACTATGCATTGGCCTTTACTAGGTGTGCATTAATTGTTCTTTTATGACATGCCGATGCATAGGAAGAGAGTTAGACTTCGTTGTTGCTTGATATATGTTACTTTGTGCTCACTACTAAATTACAAATCATTGTTAATTAAAATTGGCTTTGATATACCTTGGGATCCGGGTGGATCCATAACTTGAGCACTTTATGCCTAGCTTAATGGCTTTAAAGAAAGCGCTGCCAGGGAGACAACCTGGAAGTTTTAGAGATTCATTTATTTATGTTGAGTGCTTTCATATAGTTGAAAAACAAAAAAAATAAAGAGGGGAACCCAAAACTTTTTGAAAAAGAAAAGTGAAAGTGAGAAAGATGAGAATTGTTAAAGTGGGAGCTAGCCTTCAACTTTTTTCGTGCTCACGGAGACTTTGTGAATCTTGATTACAGAAACTTTTAATCAAAAATAATTATCCCCTTTTACAATTCCATTGTATTATAAAAATAATGGGCCAAGGTTTGCCTTTAGGATGTTTACAATGTTTGTTGGTTTGTACGGTGCAGGACAGAAACTTTGGCTGTAGTGCATGATTTTACATTTTTTGCTGGAACGTCAAATGGTTCTGGTTCCTTTTGAACTGTCTTGCGGTAAAAATTGTTTACTTTTCCTAATTTTGGTAGAATTTATGGGGTACCAGAAGTATGGTGAATGTTCAGATTGCTACAGACTGTTCTGTTTTTGACAGATTCTGTTTTTTGATGCATAGTTTGTTTGTTTTGATGAAACTATCAATTTCTATCAGTGGATTAAGCCATGGAAAAGTTATATTACAGTATACACAATACAAAAACAAAATATGAATTAGTTTGCAACAGTACTTAGAGTAGTTATTTGCTTTATTATACTAACGGATCTTACCGAGTTTTCTGTTGAAGTTTTGTGTGGATGAAGTGCTTGATCGAGAAGGTCTCGATATGAGGAAAAGGAGGAGAGCCAAGAGCTCAAGCTTGGGGATGCCCAAGGCACACCAAGTAAATATTCAAGGAGACTCAAGCGTCTAAGCTTGGGGACGCCCTGGAAGGCATCCCCTCTTTCTACAACAAGTATTTGTATGTTTTCGGATTCGTTTCGTTCATGCGATATGTGCAAATCTTGGAGCGTCTTTTGCATTTAGTTTTCACTTTTCTTTTATGCACCATGTTGGTATGAGATAGTCCTTGGTTAATTTATAGAATGTGCATTGCACTTCACTTAAATCTTTTGAGTATGGCTTTATAGAATGCTTCATGTGCTTCACTTATATCATTTGAAGTTTGGATTGTCTGTTTCTCTTCACATAGAAAACCGCCATTTGTAGAATGCTCTTTTGCTTCACTTATATTTGTTAGAGAGTGGGAATATATTTTTTAGAAAGAATTAAACTCTCTTGCTTCACTTATATCTATTTAGAGAGATGATAGGAATTGGTCAATCACATGGTTAGTCATAAAATCCTACATAAACTTGTAGATCACTGAATATGATATGTTTGATTCCTTGAAATAGTTTTGCGATATAAAGATGGTGATATTAGAGTCATGCTAGTGGGTAGTTTTGGATTGTAGAAATATTGTGTTGAAGTTTGTGATTCCCGTAGCATGCACGTATGGTGAACCGTTATGTAACAAAGTTGGAGCATGAGATATTTTTTTGATTGTCATCCTCTGTGTGGAGGTCGGGGGCACGTGATGGTTAACTCCTACCAACCTCCCCCCTAGGAGCATGCGTGTAGTACTTTGTTTCAATGGATAATAAACTTTTGCAATAAGTATGTGAGTTCTTTATGACTAATGTTGAGTCCATGGATTATACGCACTCTCATCCTTCCATCATTGCTAGCCTCTTCGGTACTGTGCATTGCCCTTTCTCACCTTGAGAGTTGGTGCAAACTTCGCCGGTGCATCCAAACCCCGTGATATGATACGCTCTATCACACATAAGCCTCCTTATATCTTCCTCAAAACAGCCACGATACCTACCTATCATGGCATTTCCATAGCCATTCCGAGAAATATTGCCATGCAACTTCCATCATCATCATCTACATGACTTGAGCATTCATTGTCATATTGCCTTGTATGATTGTAAGATAGCTAGCATGATGTTTTCATGGCTTGTGCGTTTTTTGATGTCATTGCTACGCTAGATCATTGCACATCCCGGTACACCGCCGGATGCATTCATATAGAGTCATATATTTGTTCTAGTATCGAGTTGTAATATCAAGTTGTAAGTAAATAAAGTGTGATGATCATCATTACAGAGCATTTCCCCATAAATAAAAATAAAAATGAGAGGCCAAATAAGCCTAAATAAAAAAGGGGGCAAAGAATCCCACCAAAAGTAAAAATAAATAAATAAAATAAAGGGGCAATGTTACTATCCTTTTACCACACTTGTGCTTCAGAGTAGCACCATGTTGTTCATATAGAGAGTCTCCTATATTGTCACTTTCATATACTAGTGGGAATTTTCATTATAGAACTTGTCTTGTATATTCCAACGATGGGCTGCCTCAAATGCCCTAGGTCTTCATGAGCAAGCAAGTTGGATGCACACCCACTTAGTTTTCAGTTTGAGCTTTCATACACTTATAGCTCTTAGTGCATCCGTTGCATGGCAATCCCTACTCCTCGCATTGACATCAATTGATGGCATCTCCATAGCCCATTGATTAGCGGCATCGATGTGAGACTTTCTCCCTTTTTATCTTCTCCACATAAACCTCCACCATCATATTCTATTCAACCCATAGTGCTATATCCATGGCTCACGCTCATGTATTGCGTGAGAGTTGAAAAAGTTTGAGAATACCAAAGTATGAAACAATTGCTTGGCTAAAACCGGGGTTGTGCATGATTTGAATATTTTATGTGATGAAGATGGAGCATAGCCAGACTATATGATTTTGTAGAGATAACTTTGTTTGGCCAAGTTGTTTTGAAAAGACATGATTACTTTATTAGTATGCTTGAAGTATTATCATTTTTATGTGAAATGATAGACTATTGCTTTGAATCACTCGTGTCTTAATATTCATGCCATGATTAGATATATGATCAAGATTATGCTAGGTAGCATTCCACATCAAAAATTATCTTTTTTATCATTTACCTACTCGAGGACGAGCGAGAACTAAGCTTGGGGATGCTAATACGTCTCCGTCGTATCTATAATTTTTGATTGTTCCATGCCAATATTCTACAACTTTCATATACTTTTGGCAACTTTTTATACTATTTTTGGGACTAACATATTGATCCAGTGCCCAGTGCCAGTTCCTGTTTGTTTCATGTCTTATGTTTCGCAGAAACCCCATATCAAACGGAGTCCAAATGGGATAAAAACAGACGGAGAATATTTTTGGAATATTTGGGAAATACGGGAGGAATAATCAACGTGAAACGGTGCCCGAGGTGGCCACGAGGATGTGGGCGCGCCCCTGACCCTCGTGGGCCCCTCATAAGGCGGTTGATGCTCTTATTTTCCGCAAGGAAGCTAATTTTTGGAGAAAAATCTGGGCAAAAGTTTCAGTCCAATCGGAGTTACGGATCTCCGGATATAAAAGAAACGGTGAAAGGGCAGAATCCAGGAACGCAAAAATAGAGAGAGACAGAGAGACAGATCCAATCTCGGAGGGGCTCTCGCCCCTCCCACGCCATGGGAGCCAAGGACCAGAGGGGAAACCCTTCTCCCATCTAGGGATAAGGTCAAGGAAGAAGAAGAAGGGGGGCTCTCTCCCCCTTGCTTCCGGTGGTGCCGGAACACCGCCGGGGGCCATCATCATCACCGCGATCTACACCAACAACTTCACCGCCTTCATCACCAACTCTTCCTCCATCTATACAGTGGTGTAAGCTCTCTTTTACCCGCTGTAATCTCTACTTAAACATGGTGCTCAACGCTATATATTATTTCCCAATGATGTATGGCTATACTATGATGTTTGAGTAGATCTGTTTTGTCCTATGGGTTAATTGATGATCGTGATCGGTTTGAGTTGCATGTTTTATTATTGGTTCTGTCCTATGGTGCTCTCCATGTCGCGCAAGCGTGAGGGATCCCCGTTGTAGGGTTTGCAATATTGTAAGTGCATCTAGTGCCACCCCTAGTTAGTTTTGGAGTATTGACAACAAAGTTGGTTGAGGGACTAATGCGTTTGTGAGAATTGCAGGATAACGCAGGTTGTGTCGCTCATTGATTCGGTTTACCTACCGGAGATGACCCCTAAAAATGTATGAAGACATTGTAGACAATGGTGGTATGTGAAGATATTCACATTGAAGACTATGACATGAGAAGACATTGAGCGAAGACTATGGAGCGCGAAGACTGTGTTGTTTCGTTGTTTCCTTTTCTTCTGTGTTGAGTCATAGGAACCACCGTACTATTAAGTGGGGTGCAAGTGAACAAAGTCAGAGTGACTGAAGTGATGCTCAACCCAAATCCTATGTCTTCGAGCGAAGACAATGAGAGCAAATCTTATCCAAAGCTGGATGAGTCAGCTTTGCTTGTAGCCCAAGTAAAGTTACCGTGTGTGTTTGAAATCTGACCGTTGGAACACGTGTCAGTTCCTTAGTGACCCAGGGTCATTTCGGACATATCAGGTCGGGTTGGCTTGTGTCTATAAATAGCCCACCCCCTACACCATAAATTGGTGGCTGCTCAGAGTTAGTTTACGGCTTTTGTCGTTTTGAGAGCAACCCACCTCGAAGCCTTTGAGAGAGAAATCCTTGCGAGGACAAAGCCCAAACACCCAGAGCCAAAGAGTGTTAGGCATCACTGAAGTCTTTCTGTCTGTGTGATCTGAAGACTTATTACACTTGAGGATTGTGTATCCTCTAGCCGGTTAGGCGTCGCGTTCTGAGCATCCAAGAGTCATTGTGGATCACCGGTGAACAAAGTCTGTGAAGGTTCGGAAGTCTACCTTGAAGACTTACCAGAGTGATTGGGCGAGGACTGTGTGTCCTTTGCTCAAGGGGAATAAGGTGAAGACGCGGTCTTCTGAGTTGAATCTCAGCCTCCCTAACCGGACGTACAGTTGTCATAGCAACTGGAACTGGTCCAACAAATCATGTGTCTTCAACAAGTGACTGGTTCTATCCTTTCCCTCCCTTTACCTTGAGTTTGTGTTCATGAAGTCATTGCTTATTTGTCTTATCTGTTTGACTTCATTGCTTGACTACTATCGTTGATTGGCTTCATACTATCTTCCATCCTGATCCTTACTACCTAGCTACTATTAGTCTTTGTATGTTCACATTATTGCATACTTGACTATGGCTTGCTTGTTGTAGTGTATCTTCCGCTGCATATCAATTAGGTCATTTCTATTGCTGGTCTTCGAAACTTCCATGTTTTGAAGACTTTGATAAAAATTGCCTATTCACCCCCCCCCCTAGTCCATAACTAGCACTTTCAATTGGTATCAGAGCAAGGTACTCCCTTGTTCTCTGTGATTCGGTTTAACCACCTGGAGTTTAGCTATGTCGACTGCAGGGATAATCAAAGTCTTCGCTGCTTGTCCCGTGTTCGATGGAACTGGATATCCCTACTGGAAGAATAAGATGCGCCTGCATCTTGAAGCCATTGATGTCGACCTCTGGTATGTCGTCAAGAACGGCGTTCCCAAAACTGGTGAAGGTGTCACCCCTACTGATGTCAAGAAGTTCATTCAACTGGACTCCACTGCAAAGAACATCATCTATGGTCATCTGACCAAAGGACAGTATGGCCGTGTGAGTGCTCTGGAAACGTCCAAGTTAGTCTGGGACTGGCTATCCAAGGTCAGCGAAGGCGTCTCTACACAGAGAGACCAGAGGGTCAGTGTTCTTCGCAATCTCTTCAACCGCTTCAAGAGAAATGACAATGAAAATGTCCAGCTCACGTTTGATCGCCTCACCGACATCACAAATGAGCTTCGGGCTCTTGGCGCCACTGAGATTACCAAGCATGAAATCGTCAAGACACTACTGAGATCACTTGACACCTCCTTTGACACCCTTGCCCTCATGATACAAGAACGCCCTGACTTCAAGACACTCGATCTGTCTGATATACTTGAGAGGCTCAACACACATGAGTTCCAACTTTCTGAGAAAAGAGATATCTATGGTCCCAATTATGGCCGAACTCGCGCCTTGAAGGCAAAAGTTGTTTCCTCATCTGAAGAAGAATCTGACTGCGGTTCTGATGATCCTGAAGACATTGGAAAGGAACTTGCCATGCTTGTGAAGAAGTTCCAGAAGTTCACCAAGAAGAAAGGCTTCAGAAAATCTTCACGATCCAGCTCAAGGAATGATGAAGCTTCCACTCATGACAACAAGAAGAGAACATGTCACAAGTGCAAGAAATCTGGACACTATATCTCTGAGTGTCCACAGTGGGACAATGAGAAGAAGAAGAAGAAGAAGAAGAGCAAGGAATATGATTCTGATGACAAGAAGAAGAAGAAATCTTCAAAGTCTTCTTCTAAGTCCTCATCAAGGTCTTCATCACATAAGAAGAGCTCATATGGCAAGGCTCGTGCTTTTGTTGGAAGGAAATGGATTCAGAAGAGGAGTCTGCTTCTGAGGGGGCGGAGGTGGAGTCTGAAGAAGAGTCCGACCCTGGCGTTGCAAGTCTGGCTCTAGCCACAGCCTATGTTGCCAAGTCCATCTTCAACACTGAAGACAATGACTTCCACACCAACGCTGAAGCTGATGACATGGACGATCCTGCTCCCACCTACTGCTTCATGGCACGTGGTGCCAAGGTAAAATCACGTGATGCTTACTTTCAAACATCAAGTGAAGATGACTCTGATTGTGAATCCAAACCCAGCTACAAAACACTTGCTAAAATTGCTACTGAACAACAAAGGGCTATGGAACATACTCAAAAACTGTTAGACAAAAGCGATGACCTGTTGGAAGCGGAAATGACACGTTCACAGTCCTTAGTTGAAGACAATAAAAAATCTTCATGCTAAGTACCAAGAACTTGAAAGTCTTCATGAGACGCTCTCAACCACATATGAAAAGCTCTCCTATGATTATCTTCAGAGGAAGCAAGAGCTTGAGAAATTGAAAGCGACTCATGAAGATCTTCAAAAAGATAATGAGTCATTTCGCGCTCAACAAATCAGTTCTGCTCAGGATGGATTTGAACCACCATGCTTAAAATGCATTGAGCGTGATAACGCTACATCTGTTGCTGAATGTTCCACTGCTGCTGCTGTTGCATTGTCTTCAACTACTGATGTGGAAACTAACCCCTCTACGGAGGATACCACTGCTATTGTTGATGAAAATGCTAGGTTGAAGACATTGCTTGAAACAGGTATGTATAAAAGTCTGAAAGGACATCAGACACTTTGTGATGTCCTCAAAAAGCAGATTCTGAACCGAAACCCTAGGAAAGAGGGTGTTGGGTTCGAGAGGAAAATGAATGCTGATGGTTCCTACTGGAAGCCTGAGCAGTATCCCAAAACCACATGGGTTGCTGCAAAGGAACCTTCCGTGGATCCATCCACTTTATCTGGCTTTACCTGTGTTAATCCTATTATCATTGATGAATCCTTTGATGCAAACTATAAACTATTCAAAAATCAGAATGGTGAAGTGTTTGCCAGGTATATTGGTACTAACTGCAGGAATGGACCACCTATGAAGAGGATCTGGGTTCCCAAAAGCTGTCTTGAGAATCTTCCAGTGAATGTCATCATGAAACCACTAGGGAAGAAGACAAACCCCAGACCAAAGGCATCATATGGTCCAACGGCTTCATACGAATACAGGACTCACTTGAGTCACCCTAACGCCAATGTTTTGCAGGGAAATCATACTCAAACTTATGAATATGAATGTGTGTCCTCAAACCACCATGTTCATAGGACTACGAACTTTTCTGCTTATTCATATGAGTATCATTCATCTCCTGCAAGGCTATTTGCTAGGGCTTCAAAGCCAAAATTCTTAGATGCTGCACTTAGACTCATTGCTTCTAAGCCACCCCTGAAGATGTGGGTGGTGAAGAAGAATTAACTCTCTTTTGCAGAATATGGTCTCCAGCCAGCAATCAAAGGCGTCCGATACTATTGCTGGGGACCTAAAACACATTAAGGGACGAATGATAAAATGACTTACTATCTATTCCACATATGAATCGCTTACTTGTCATACTATGTGTTCTAACCTTGATCTAAGCTGTGATAATCCTAGTGTGCATCAAATGCTTATGCTTCACAACATACCTTGTGAAGCCTATCCTCCTAACTGCACTGTAGGGTATGACACCTCGTGCTTCAGAATGGATTATGGACAGCGGATGCACTAATCATATGACTGGTGCTCGAAGTCTTCTCATGGACTCAACCTTACGTCCATCCTACAAGAGTCAAATCACATTTGCTGACACTGGTAAAAGCAAGGTATTGGGTCTAGGTAGAGTTGCAATCTCAAAGGATCAACTCATGGATAAAGTGATGCTTGTTAAATCCCTTGGGTTCAACTTAATGTCTATCTCAATGCTTTGTGACTTGAACATGATTGTGCTATTCAGAAAATATCATTGCCTTGTACTAATGGAATCTGACAAGTCTCTAGTCTTTGAAGGGTATAGGAAAGATGATCTATACATGGTAGATTTCTCAGCAGGTCCACAGCTTGCCGTATGTCTTCTTGCAAAAGCTTCAGAATGCTGGCTCTGGCATCGGAGGCTGGGGCATGCTGGCATGAGGAACTTACACACACTCGTCAAGAAGAAGCATGTAATAGGCATCAAAGGTGTCAAGTTCAAGAAAGATCATTTGTGTGGTGCCTGCGAAGCTGGAAAGATGACTAGGGTGAAGCACCCCTCGAAGACAATCATGACGACATCTCAACCCTTCGAGCTATTACACATGGACTTATTTGGCCCTACTAACTACTCTACCCTCACAACAACAGCTTGTCTCTATGGCTTCATCATTGTTGATGACTACTCAAGATATACATGGGTGCACATAATTCCCTACAAGACTGAAGTACAAGATGTCTTCAGATGATTCGCCAATCGAGCCATGAACAATTATGGCGTCAAGATCAAGCATATCAGAAGTGATAACGGCACTGAATTCTAGAATACCGGGCTTGATCTTTATCTGGATACAATGGGAATAACTCATGAGTTTTCTGCTCCATACACACCTCAGCAAAATGGCATTGTAGAGCGCAAGAACAGAACCCTCATTGAGATGGCTCGAACAATGCTCGATGAGTACAAGACACCAAGAAAGTTCTGGCCTGAAGCTATTGATACAACATGTCACATCATCAACCGTGTTTACATCCACAAGCTTCTGAGCAAAACATCCTATGAGCTCCTTACTGGCAAGAAGCCAAATGTCAGCTACTTCAGAGTCTTTGGTGCTAGGTGCTGGATCAAGGATCCCCATCACAAGTCAAAATTTGCACCTAAAGCTCACAAAGGCTTCATGCTCGGTTATGGAAAGGACTCGCACTCTTATAGAGTCTTCAACCTCTTTCACTACAAAATCGTTGAAACTGTGGACGTGCGATTTTATGAAACCAATGGTTCACAACGAGAGCTCCTGCCAAGCACATTAGATGAAGCTCCTCCCAGTGAATCTATCAAGTTGATGGGAACTGGTGAAATCATGCCTTCTGAAGCACAGCCTGAAGAGGAACTTATCATTTCTGCACCAAACCAACCTGAAGATAATGCTCAGACCGAAGACAATCCTATCAATGATGACAATGATCAGCATGAGCAAGGTCTTCGTCCAGTTCATCCTCGTGTTGCAAATGAAGTACAAATTGAGAAGATAATTGATAGCATCAATGCACCTGGTCCACTTACTCGCTCAAGAGCAACACAGTTAGCAAATTTCTGTGGGCATTTTTCATTTGTATCAATATCAGAAGCCAAGAAAGTTGTTGAAGCCTTTATGGAACCTGAATGGATTCAAGCCATGCAAGAAGAACTTCAACAGTCCAAGCTGAATAATGTTTGGGAACTTGTCAAGCACCCTGACCCTCACAAGTATAACATTAGTGGCACTAAATGGATATATCAAAACAAGCAAGATGAGCATGGTAAAGTCGTCAGAAACAAAGCACGTCTTGTGGCTCAAGGATATACTCAAGTTGAAGGAATTGACTTTGATGAAATATTTGCTCCTGTAGCTAGGATTGAAGCTATTCGTATACTGCTAGCCTATGCTAACCATCACAACATCTTACTATATCAAATGGATGTGAAGAGTGCATTCCTTAACGGCAAGATTGAAGAAGAAGTGTACGTTGCTCAACCACCTGGCTTTGAAGATCCAAAACATCCTGATATGGTGTACAAACTAAACAAAGCATTGTATGGCCTCAAACAAGCTCCTCGCGCTTGGTATGATACGATCAAAGACTTCCTGAAGAGCAAAGGCTTCAAACCTAGATCCCTCGATCCCACACTCTCCACGAAGACATATGATGGTGAACTGTTTGTGTGCCAAATATATGTGGATGACATTATCTTCGGCTGCACCAACCAGAAGTATAGTGATGAGTTTGGATACATGATGCAAGAGCAATATCAGATGTCCATGATGGGCGAGCTGAAGTTCTTCCTTGGTCTTCAAATTCGTCAGCAAAGGAATGGCATCTTCGTATCTCAAGAAAAATATCTCAAAGACTGTTTGAAGAAGTTTGGAAAGCAAGATTGCAAAGGTTACACGACGCCAATGCCAGCCAAACACCATCTTGGTCCTTACGACAATGGTAAAGAGTTCGATCAAAAGGTATACCACTCCATGATTGGTTACTTACTTTACATATGTGCATCTAGGCCAGATATTATGCTTAGTGTTTGCATGTGTGCTCGATTCCAAGCGGCACCAAAGGAATCGCATCACTTAGCTGTGAAGCGAATTCTTAGATATTTGGCTTACACCCCAACACTCGGATTATGGTATCCAAAGGGCTCAATATTTGATCTGGTTGGATTCTTGGATGCTGATTATGCTGGTGACAAGGTCGATCGCAAGTCTACATCAGGCACATGTCACCTTCTGGGACGATCACTTGTCTGTTGGTCTTCAAAGAAGCAAAACTGTGTATCACTCTCAACTGCTGAATCTGAATACATTGCTGCTGGATCTTGCTGCGCTCAGCTTCTGTGGATGAAGCAAACTCTCAAGGACTATGGCATCAATCTGAAACAAGTCCCTCTCTTCTGCGACAATGAAAGCGCTATCAAGATTGCCAATAATCCAGTCCAGCACTCAAAGACAAAGGACATTGAGATTCGTCATCACTTTCTCAGAGATCATGCCATGAAGAAAGATATTGACATCATTCACGTCAACACTGAAGAGCAACTGGCAGATATCTTCACAAAGCCCTTGGATGAGAAAAGGTTTTGCAAGTTACGGTGTGAGCTAAATATCTTGGAATCCTCAAATGTCCTGTGATCAGGCACACATCCTAACACTTATGCATGTTGATGACTTAGATGTGCAACACACGAAGTAAAGTATATCTTCAATCAATGAAGACTTACATTCTGAGTGTGAATACATTAACATGGAATTTGACTTCGGAGCGCCATGATAATTGTGCGCCGTGTCTGGGTCTAATACTTCCTATACGATGGGTAACGCCACCACCAAATTTCTTGGTGTGAAGTGTTTCACTCATGGCGTTATTGTTGAATATCTTTGCATTTGGTTTGTCTTCAACTTTCAACTTATCTTCATGATTTACTTCACTATGTTGATTTGATTGCCTTCTCATATATATATATATATATATATATATATATATATATATATATATATATACTAGTATTCTATCCTCTACAACATTCACTTATAGCTATGTCTTCATTTGTGAATCTTTTGAACTAAGTGAATGTGATCGGACCCTAATATCTCTATGCTTTCTATCTCAAACTCTATCTGTCCAAATCATATGCATTCTATTGAAACTGTCAAATGTCTTCTCTGCATCCTTGTCCGCAGAAGACACAGAGACAAACATCAAGTCCTTTTAAATGATTCATCTTTATTGTTGAAATCCGGAGAAGCCGGAACAACCATCCGACAAACTTGGCGAGCGTGGAAACGTGGGACAACTCTGAGTATGTTGCATGCTTGCCACGTGTCCCACGGATGTGAACAGGCAGGGGCACCTGCGTAATTGCGCTATGCCGCACACCTACTTATAAATATGTTTCCCCTGCGGTCAAGAAAACCTTCTTCCACCTCGTCAAAACCCTAGCGGTACCGCTAGCTCTCGACGACACTAGTGACAAAGCGCTTAGCTGCCGCGACTTCTCCGACGCCGTCCTCATGCCGGCCGCGGGCATCGTCCTCTCCGCCGCCGCCGTAGGTGTCCTCCGTCGCCAAGTTAGGGCACGATGGATTGAACTGCTCGGTCTCCTATTCATCCCATCTAGCAGTTCTTCGTGTGGTAAATATAACTCTATTTTTACCATCTTTTTGATCCTCAGTGATTCATCCTATTTACCAAAATTGGTTTCTGTCTACACAATGTTAGATCTATTCTGTCTGCATCTCATACTGCCTACTATATTCACTTAAGCTTCGTATATAGTTAGATTCCTCACTTGTACTTATTCACGGATTCGTACAAATCTGGAACCAACTCTCAACATATAAGTGAATGTCTTCGCAACATGAGGTCAATGTCTTCAAACTGATTTATCTTCAAAATCTTCTGAGAATGCATATGACCTCTTCCCCTTCCCTCGCATCTCTAATGCTGTCACAGGTACATGTCCGTGGGAGAATCCCTTGGTTCTCATAGTCTGCATTCGTTTGCAGAATTCTTACAGCAACACATTAACTCTCCTGAAGCTAGTTCCTGCTTGACCAGCAAGCGAAAGCCCTTGAAGCCTTTGATCATATTGAAGCCACTCAGTTTGAAGTTCATGGCTGCAGAGAAATCAGTAAGGAAGGGTGGCAGACAGCGTCAAGGGGGAACATCAAAAGATTTGCCTGATGACCTCGCAGAAATCTACAAGACAGATCCTGAAGAGGATTATAATCAGCGCAAGACCCGAATCCAATGGATTCGACGCTATTGGGCTGAACAATGGTTCAAGTACAAGTTCGTGACCCAGGAGTATGCTGAGAAAAATGCTATCAAAAGTCCTTGGGGTGATATTCTCTATCGAGGCCTTCCCCCCAAGAACAAAGCTGAAGTTATTGCACAAGAATTCTATCCTTGTATGGTCCGTGGACCACAGCCTGAAAATGCCGATCCATCATCATTGCTCTGGTGTCGTGACGATAATCTCTTCAAGCGCAACTTCCAGTATGCAAAGGCATCGGCAAAGGAAAACAAGAAGTCATGGGGATTAGACTTCAATCCTGGTCCCTCTGCTCCCCGTGATGACGGCACACGTGAAGCTGAAGAAAATGAAATCGGCCCCTTCATGAACCTTGATGACCTCATCTCATACATCTTGGTACAAGGTGCCAAAGTGGATCATTCTGATAATGATGCTGATACTGATGAAGCCCCAGCTCCTCCTCCAAGGCCGCAGAAGCCAAAGAAAATTAAGGCTTCACAATCAGCTGCACCTCCAAAAGCGTCACGTGTGAAGCCACTAGCCACTGCACCTCCTGAAGACAGTGTGCAGTCTGAAGATCTTTCACGCATCTCCAAAAAGACGGAGAAGAAAAAGAAAATCATCAAGAGTACTAATCAGACATTGACTCCTGCTGCCATTTTGCGTGAAGAGCACATTGATCTGTCCAGCGATGACGATCTTGCAGATGATGCTCTTGAGCAACTGATCAAGAGCAAGGAAGAAGCAGAGATCTTCAATAATTTCCCTATCTTTGACGTGGCAATCATTCATAACTTCATTGATGAGTGGTTTGACACACCAAATCTCAGCTTTGATGATTTGCAACTTCCTATTGGCCTCAGCGTCTCCTTCAATGGCGCTATTGCTTCTGAGCTAGCTATTGCTCAGCGCATCGTTGAACTGAAGCACAAGATTGACTATGAAAAAGTTCAGTTCAAGAAGCATGTGGCCACGCTCAATGTGCAAGATGTCAAAAACTTCAAGATCATGCTGCACAAGCTCAAAGAAGCCTTTCACAAGAAGCGTGAAGAAGCTCGAGGCTCTCGTGAGCGCATGAAGAGTCTGGCTGACAAGTGTGTGCTAGCCTACAATGAGGCTGAGAAGCGCAAAGCTCTTGGTCGTCCTGGCATCGACCCCAGGATGGCTGCAAAGAAGAAGAAGCTATCAACTGTCCAACCTGCACCTTCAAGGTAGGATGAACCTCGCATAGTCTTCCCAAGCAGCATGACTGGCTCGAAGCCAAAAGCCATGTCAACCGCTTCAGAACAGAAGAAGACGAGGGATGCAGAGGCTGCAGCAAGAAAAAGGAAAACCTCAGAAGCCTCTACTGCTGCTCCCTCCGAGAAGAAGCGCAAAACCAAGAAGAATCGGGCTGCTCCCACAGAGCCCCTTGTTGTTGAACCAATCTCAGTGGTTCGCCCTGCATCTGCAAATCAAGAACTACGAATGATTGTTCATGAGCCTGCTTCCACAGAGGCTCATAAAGTTGAAGAGATTCCAGCAGTTGATCCCATCGCCGCTGAAGACATTGGTCACCATGACAATGTTGAAGATGATGAAGTTCTTCCTCAGATTGAACACAACGTGGTATCATCGCATGTTCTCACGAACAGCGAAATCATCAGCATTGGTCGTCCTCTGACACCAATTGCTCAGGATGCATCATGGGCTGATCGCCCGCAACAACAAGACTCCCCCAGTACTCCCCAACAACAACAAGTCACACCATCTGTGCAAGTTGAAGAGGATGAAGGCCTGCCTACTCCATCTCCAAAGGCGTCGCCTGTATTACAAAGGCTTCGCAAAGGACCAAGGCCTCAAGTCCCTCTTCCAAGCATTCCAGAAGGAGAAGTGCACCACCAACCTGTTGCACGTCAAGTGTTTTCAGAACCCACTCCAACTGTGAATGTCTCCGTGTCTGAAGCCCAAGCTATTGAAGACAATCCGGCTGCATTAGCCGATGACGAACATCAAGAAGAACGTGTCCCTACTCCCCCCATCACTGAAGAAGCTGTTCCTAAAGTGAACATGTCTGTGCCAGACCCTCCAGCTCAACAAGTGGATGTTGAAAACGTTGAGGCTACCACCACCAACACAAATGAAGCCAATGACGTAGTCATGGCTGCAGCTAATGTGGAGCCTGCCCCAAGCAACATGCCAGAAGTCAATGCTGCAACTGCTCTTGAAGCTTCTGTTGTGCAGCTTGAAGCCACTATTGTTGCCACTGCTCCTGTTCCGCCACCAAGGCCCTATACAATTGAGCAAGCTTACAACCATGGCGAGCTAATCACAGTAAGATGACCCGTTCTAGTCCCTCTGCTTAATGTCTCTGGTCCTCAGTTTGATTATCACATTGAGCATAGGCCTCAGGTCCAGAAACCAAAGACAAGACTGCCAAGGTTTCCAGGTACTGCCACATCTGTCGAGTCCTTCAATGCAAATGGCTTCAAAAGCCACCACACCTTCTTTGACAGCTCAAAGAACCCTTACTCAAGGCCAATAATATCATCTGATCGTTTCTGGAGTCATCAGCAACGAAGCAATTACTCCTGCGTTCTATATGATCAAGGGCGCATTTTCCCTCATATGCGCCTCGACACTGAAGCCATTGCTGGACTGCCATGCTTAGAAGAAGCACTTGACTGATTTCGTGATGCTGGTCTGCTCAGCTTTGTGACAGACAAAGAACATTGGAATGAAGAAATTTTGCTTCAATTCTATGCTACCCTTCACATTCACGGCTACAACAGGGATACAAAAACATGGGTTCTCGAGTGGATGACTGGAAATGTCCATCATCAAGCCAAAGCTCTTGAAATCATTGAGCTTACAGGCCTATCAACTCCCGGAGAGCTGTACGAACCTGGTTGTCAAAAACACCGCAATGCACTGGAGAGCATCTTCCATAAGCCTGAACCCAATATGAGCCAGATGTTGAGCATGATGAAGCCATTGCCACATGACACTGAATACCCAAAGGAGTTCTTTGTTGATGACCTTGAGTGTCTGCCGCGCACCATATATCACATCATCAGGTGGACTCTATGGCCTATCAAAGGACATTCATCAGCTGCAAAACTTGAAGGAGCCATGAAGACATTGGTCTTTTACATCCTCAATGGCATCAGCTTCAATGCATAAGATTTCTTCCTCGGGCAACTGGCTGCATCTGGATCTGACCTTTTTGGCCTGAAATTGTATGCTCCATGGGTCATGCGCCTCATCAAGCTACACTTTGCTATCAACTATAAGCCCTCTGCTCGCAATCATGTGATCTTTCAACCAGAGGTTGATATGTCAGTTGAAGCCATATACCCTGAGCCTGCCAAGAAGCCTCTTTGTCTTCAAAATGCTGAACACCAAAGCTTCACTCAGCCTATGGAAGGAGTCCAAGCTGTAACTCGTGTCTATCCGATGGCTGGAAACACTCGTCTGCCTCATCGTGCGCCAACTGAAGCTACTGAGAGCACAATTGCTCAAAGGCCAAAGAAGCGCTCTCGGGTCCTAAATGACCGAGAACTTCTTGTGGCACTACATCATAAACAAGACAAGCATCACTTTTGGCTCAAGCGCCAGATGCAAAGTTTCTTGGTGGATGTAAATCACATTCAAAATCTTGCCACCAAGAATGCATTTGTCACTCACGAAACCTGTCGGCGATCATGGAAGAGTTTGACCCTGCTCAGTGCTGAAGTAGATCTTCAAGACGATGGCTTCACTGAACGATTCAAGTTTGACTCCACTCCTCCACGGAATGCTGTCCTACGACGAACTCCATCCCTTGAAGACTCTAACTATTCTTCCTCCGCGGCAACTGTGAATGCCAACGTGATCGATGATGAAGAAGATGCTACTTCACCACCCCCTACTTCTGCATGCATCGACACTGCACCAAGTTCATCTGCACCGCCAAACAACAACGAAAACCCTGCTGCTTCAACTACTCCTCATGAGGACGAGTAGATGCTCAATGTCTTCAAACCTTTTTGGTCATTACTAACAAAAGGAGGAGAAACATATGAGTTTGATAGTCTTCAAGCGGGTTCATATGGGCGGTTGCTTTATATTTTGCCTAGTGGTTACAACTCTTGCTTTTGATACATTTCGTTTGTTGAGTTGTAACACTTAAACTCGATGGTCGTCTGCTACTTATTTGCTCTTTCATGTGGGATGATAACTTCCGCACTTAGATCATTCCGCACTTAGATCATTCTGCAGACGTCCATTTTCCATTATGCATGTCATTCTTGAAGTTATATCATTTCATGCATGATGAATTCTCTTCATAAGTTGAAGAGGATCTCCACAAGTACAACCTGCCATGTGCATTTGCATTCCAAAAGCAAATTACTTATATGAACATCTTCAGGGGGAGCCCTTGCCACTTATGAAGACAATACCCTATCCTTTACAATTTCACATACTTCATTCCCGTTGAAAACTTCAACCAGTTTGTCATCAATCACCAAAAAGGGGGAGATTGTAAGTGCATCTAGTGCCACCCCTAGTTGGTTTTGGAGTATTGACGACAAAGTTGGTTGAGGGACTAATGCGTTTGTGAGAATTGCAGGATAACGCAGGTTGTGTCCCTAATTGATTCGGTTTACCTACCGGAGATGACCCCTAAAAATGTATGAAGACATTGAAGACAATGGTGGTATGTGAAGATATTCACATTGAAGACTATGACATGAGAAGACATTGAGCGAAGACTCTGGAGCGCGAAGACTGTGTTGTTTTGTTGTTTCCTTTTCTTCTGTGTTGAGTCATAGGAATCACCGTACTGTTAAGTGGGGTCCAAGTGAACAAAGTAAGAGTGACTGAAGTGATGCTCAACCCAAATCCTATGTCTTCGAGCGAAGACAATGAGAGCAAATCTTATCCAGAGCTGGATGAGTTAGCTTTGCTTGTAGCCCAAGTAAAGTTGCTTTGAAATCTGACCGTTGGAACATGTGTCGGTTCCTTAGTGACCCAGGGTCATTTCGGACATATCAGGTCGGGTTGCCTTGTGGCTATAAATAGCCCACCCCCTACACCATAAATTAGTGGCTGCTCAGAGTTAGTTTACGACTTTTGTCATTTTGAGAGCAACCCACCTCGAAGCCTTTGAGAGAGAAATCCTTGCGAGGACAAAGCCCAAACACCCAGAGCCAAAGAGTGTTAGGCATCACTGAAGTCTTTCTGTCTATGTGACCTGAAGACTTATTACACCTGAGGACTGTGTATCCTCCAGCCGGTTAGGCGTCGCGTTCTGAGCATCCAAGAGTCATTGTGGATCGCCGGTGAACGAAGTCTGTGAAGGTTCAGAAGTCTAACTTGAAGACTTACCAGAGTGATTGGGCGAGGACTGTGTGTCCTTTGCTCAAGGGGAATAAGGTGAAGACGCGGTCTTCTGAGTTGAATCTCAGCCTCCCTAACCAGACGTACGGTTGTCACAGCAACTGGAACTGGTCCAACAAATCATGTGTCTTCAACAAGTGACTGGTTCTATCCTTTCCCTCCCTTTACCTTGAGTTTGTCTTCGTGAAGTCATTGCTTATTTGTCTTATCTGTTTGACTTCATTGCTTGACTACTATCGTTGATTGGCTTCATACTATATTCCATCTTGATCCTTACTACCTAGCTGCTATTAGTCTTTGTACGTTCACATTATTGCATACTTGACTATGGCTTGCTTGTTGTAGTGTATCTTCCGCTGCATATCAATTAGGTCATTTCTATTGCTGGTCTTCGAACCTTCCACGTTTTGAAGACTTTGATAAAAATCGCCTATTCACCCCCCCCCCCTAGTCGATAACTAGCACTTTCAAATATGTTAATGATTTTGTTATGGTGGGTGGCGTGAGTGATAGAAGCACAGACCCGAGTAAGTAGGTTGTTTGCATATGGGATAACGGGGACTTGATGCTTTAATGCTATGGTTGGGTTTTACCTTAATGATCTTTAGTAGTTGCGGATGCTTGCTAGAGTTCCAATCATAAGTGCATATGATCCAAGAAGAGAAAGTATGTTAGCTTATGCCTCTCCCTCAAATAAAATTGCAATAGTGATTACCGGTCTAGTTATCGATTGCCTAGGGACAAATAACTTTCTCGTGACAAAAGCTCTCTACTAAAACTAACTTAGTTGTGTCTTCATCTAAACAGCCCCTACTTTTTATTTACGTGCCTTTTATTATCTTGCAATTCTATCCAACATCTAAACAGCCCCTACTTTTTATTTACGTGCCTTTTATTATCTTGCAATCCTATCCAACAACACCTACAAAGTACTTCTAGCTTCATACTTGTTCTAGGTAAAGCGAATGTCAAGTGTGCGTAGAGTTGTATCGGTGGTCGATAGAACTTGAGGGAATATTTGTTCTACCTTTAGCTCCTCGTTGTGTTCGACACTCTTACTTATCAAAGGAGGCTACAATTGATCCCCTATACTTGTGGGTTATCATCATGATACGGTGACTTTCTGGTAGATGGCCTCGACGTTTCCTCAAGCCATGAAAATGCACTATAATTTGCTTGTCATCAATGCCTGCAAATCTCTATGTCTCTCTCAGCATAGCATATCATCATTAGACACTAAATCCTTCAATGGGAGCTTGCAAAATGCTTGCATTAGATCCCTCATTAGACACTATATGTTCATCACCAGGAGCATGTAAAATGTTTGCATCAAATCCTTCATTAGCAGTCTGTTCATTAGACACTTCAGGCTCAAGTACAACATGATCTTGTATGTTTGCACCTGAAACTTGATTAGATACATCAGATTCAGTCAGTTCTGTATTGATCGGGGGAGTTATAAAATAAGCAGAAATTGGTTTCATTTTCTCATAGATTCCCTACATACAAGCAGTTTTACAACACCGTCAGGTTTAACTATTGGCCAGAAATTGAACAGTTGAATTAGATATAATCAGGGATGTGATGTACCTACTCGTTGTGAATGCTACTCTTGCAAGCTATAGGGCCTTCCTTGCACTTATGTTATTGGCCCATCCAAATTTAAACATTTTTCTTCATTTTTTACATTGCCTACTCGTGCGTTGGGACGAAGAAAACTAGCCTAGGCCAACCTGGATGACTCAAACTAGGTGCACACTTTCCAACAACCTGAGGCAGCTGCCCATACCAGCCCCTATGGTGGCATCACGCCTTTTTGCATGTATGATTTGGGTAGTGAAAAATATTCCAGTGGCGCTTTTGATTTACCCACAGAATGGTTGAATTTCTTGTTTCTATGAACTGAGTTCGTCAATAATGTGAAGGATGCCATTCTTTTCATCCTATTGTAGATTTCTTATATCTCGATATTCCAAATGTAATCGCATGAAATATACAGTAAAAGCCAGTGTGATGTGTGTGGCTACAATTAGTCTAACACTTTGACTACACGTCCTCATATAACATATCAAGGACGCACCATCTTACCAGATTAACCATTCAACTTACCAATGCAGTGTGGGAAGAAAGAAGTATTGGGACTGCATATCCAAGCAATTGATGCTATGGACTCCTTCGTAGAACCTTGTAAGCAAAAAAGAAGTTGCAGTGTGCCTGTACAAAGAGGGAGCATAAGTTCATTTGCCTACTTCTCAGAATTTTAGTTAGCCACTTATTGCAAAATTGTTCAATTATGTTGCTTGGCTTAATTTAGTTTGCTACCGATTACATAATGCCACAGCCTGTTAATCCTATTATACACTGCGCCTATCTATGTGTTTGATACTTACTGTTAAGAATTACCTGTTTTCCTAAACTTAAATAGCTACTTGTTTGTTTAATTGCATTGCTACTGCAACAACGGGTTACAATGATGTTAATAACTACTTTTCAGCATCCAATTGAAACTCTTTAATTCCTTGTTTGTTTAACTGGTTTGCTTTTATAACTCCCAATTTAGATGTTTTACTAACTTCAACTTTTCTGAATCCAATCGGAACTTTAATGGCAAAACAGGTTAGCCCAAGATCAAAGAGCGAGGTCCCCATGGACGGTGTATCATCCCACAGCAGTGGCACCGGCCCAATCGTTCATTATGAATTGCCAACTGCTGATGCCCTAGAGGCTAAACTAGTGGTAGAAAGAGATTCTGCTTCTGCACTTAGATATGAAGTTGACATGTTGAGGAAGCAAACATCACAATCACAAGCAGTACTCAAGACAACCATTAAATATTTGGTGGATTTCAAAACAAAGCAAGCTGAGACTGACTGTGTTGTTAAGGTCCTGAGGGAAAAAAGGAAATTAAATTCCCACTTGGTAAATCGTAGGTGAAATGTTCTTTCCATCGTTGAATAGCCTTTGTGTTGTTTGTTCATGTAATCAATCAAACCATTTGTTTTAGAGATAATGTAATAATTGTTTTTTTGTTTTTTTTGTTTGTAATTTTATTTGAGCACAAGTCTGTATTAATTGATAAGACTCGGAGACATTTCATTTTGATTGCTGTGCCAGACCTACAAATATGCCAATCGGGCTGAATGTGCATTCAACAATACTAGTAGTATAGATGGACCATAAGTGGCACGCATCGGACAGGGCCAAGATGTTGTAGTAGCTTGGCTAAAAAAAGGATGTTGTTCTAGCAAAAAAAAAGGTACAGCGGCCTGGCTTATGTATGTTAGTTGATATATTGATCCATATACTCTATAAGTGTTTATATGTCTGTTAGTTCTGTACATTCTTGGTTGATTGACTCGGTATTTGAATCTTGATACATCGTTATTTGAATCTTGACTCGGTATTTGAATCTTGATACATTCTTGGTTGTGTGACATTTGCGTTGGCCATAAAGTGTTCCAAATATTTCAATGCACCTTAAACTGGATTCTAGCTTCTGAATTTGAGTATCGGCATTTGTAAATCATATTCATATATGATAGTGGAATACATCTTTATCGTGCTTTTGAAGATATAAAAAACACATAGAATGATTTATAAAGATTTGTATAGGAATACAAAATGGATTCGAATTTAGTTGTCAGGGTAAACGTGGATGCTTATTGTCCCAAAATTCGAAAGAAGCGGCAAAATGTCCACTCCCATGTCGGCTGCCTGAAGCCAAGTGTTTGGGAGATGGAAATTACTGTCTACCCATTACACGGATAATCCATCGGCCTGATTTCCACTGCTCTCAATAGGGGTAGGTTAGTAACTTCAATTAGATGTGACACGACCGCCTCTGAGCCCATTTCGACACGGTGGGCAGCAAAACACATTTGATTCAAGCTCGTCCAAAATACCTCTGCTTCTCCCTCCATTTCCCCATTCATATACGATGGGCGGCAAAACAAACTCGACTCGGCCGGAATTGATGTAGGCAAATATTTTCAATAGTGGCAGGTTTGTAACTTCACTCAGACGTGACACAACCGCCCTACCTGTCAGCCCTGTTCATACACCATGGGTGCCAACCATGGGCGCCAACCACCCTCTCCTCGCCCGAAATCGCTCTGGGAAAATATTGGTGAGATGCGAGATTACCGTCCTATCCCCAACCGACGAGACGTGCAAATTTTAAACGGGGGTTAAGTTCATAACTGTCCCATATTTCAGACAGGCGCGTCCCAAAAACATGGTTCCCTGTACCTCTCCCTCCATTTTCCCATTCATACACCGTCCGCGCTAGAACACCATCCCCACACCAGCCTCCTCTGTCCGCCACGCCATCCATCGCCGCCGTCCTCCACCCCATCCATCGCCGCCGTCCTCCACCCCATCCATCGCCACCGTCCTCCACCATGTCGGAGCGCCTACCAAGACCACGTCGTCCACTTCTAGAGATGGACGTTTCTCATCCACGGCGACAAACCAAGAGCCTTGCACCGCGTCCTCTTGCTTCATCGGTGTTGTCGTCCTCTTTGCCGGGGCCGCTCACACGACCTGCTCTTCCATCGCAACGGGACTTATCCCCCAATGCACCCGTCTACCATCGCAGATCTGCTTCAACACCACCGACAGACATCGCACCCCTGATGCCTACACGACACCGCAAGAGAGGTGGTACTTCATATCTCCTCAACTTTTTGATCTCAACCAGAAAATAGATCATAACTTGGTTACTCTACTTTCTTTTTAGCTCTTAGAATTTAGTTCTTAGTTTGAAGCAAACAATGGATGCTAAATATGATTTCTCTGGTTTGCAGCTTCAAATCTGCCATGGCACAGTTATAATACGGTTTAATTGATCATGCTTAGGGTTTAATTGATCATGTTGGTTTCGTGGTGGTTTCTTTAATAGAAATCGGAGGGGGAACCCTTTGTTGCTAAAAATATGCTTAGAGTGTCCCCATTTTATGATCACTATACGATCAGAATACGTGCTTCGTGTCATAATAGCACTGCTCCACCCATCAAGCTAAACAAGCTTAGTTGTTCAAATACGAATCTGATATTATTAAAACAGAGTCGTTTAATTGGTCAGCTAAATGTTCCTAATTTAGTTATGAAAATTCATGTTCGCCGCTCGGGTGTGTATCTCTACAGGGTGTCCACGGTGGGCCGCGGCCTACCCTGGGATTTTGGGTCGTCCCAGGCCCCAATTCCCCTCTGTTCTGCTACATGCTTCCGATCTCTACTCGCCCCCAGCCGCCTGCCTCGCCGGCAACTTGCCATCCCTGGACGACATGACTCTAGGAGGAGACGCCAGACTAACAGGAGGTCAGGATCCGCTCGCCCAACAACGTCATCGATGCCCGGGCGCGCCGCCATGCCTACCTTCCTAGTCCGTTCAGGACTCAGGTGTGCAGCACCCACTAAGCCAACTTGATTTATCCTGAGACGTCCTCAACACTCAGCAGCCACTCCTCATCACCCATTTTCTAATTGATTCATTACTCATTTGGCAGGACTGTCATTAGGGTTTGTTGTGTGCTGAGTGCTACCTACACTTAATGGTTCAGATGTATTTTAGTAATCTTTAGTACCTGTAAAGTTCACAGGGTTTCAAAATTTCGGCCCTAGGAACAGACACTAGTCATTTTGGATTGTTGGTCGTAGTGACATTGACCTAGATTACTACGGCAAGCCAGGTTTGTTGAAAATTTTACTTGTCTTTCTTACTCATTCGATATAATATACAATTATTCACGTCAATTAGTTGCAAACAATAAGTGCTAGACAAACTTCTTGGTTCATATTTTGGACGATCTCTTACTGCAGTTACAATTCTGCATACTTGTCCTAGTAAGCTCACAAGTAAATGATTGATTCACTACATCTATGCATGCCTTGTCATATTTGTTGTCAATATTCTTTTAGGGTGGACCACCCTGTTTCAAAATACTGGAACCGTAGACATGAGTGAATAGTATTTTTCTGTGTGATCTCTTCCATCATGTGTGGTCAACGAACACTACATTGAGGACAGTAAAACCAAGACTAATTCGAGGCCTCTCACGCATCCAAGCTTTCTACCGTCAGATTTCATGTCTTCATCATTGTTGGTCGTCTGATACATCCCCTTTCGCGCGTGGGCTGCTCATGGGCCAACTGTCCTGGGCAGCTGCTCCCGAAACCAAATCGAGGCTCTCTCGTTCTTTTACACAACGAGACGTTTGATCCTGGATGGACGGCGATCGTTCGTTTCCTCCCGTCCACCCTGACCTCTCATCCCTCTCGTTCACTTCCCACCCCATCTCTCCTCTCTCTCTCCCACGACACAGGCGGCGGCGCCACCATCCTCTTGGCGTGGTCAGATGAGGAATGGACGAGGCGCGCGAGGGGATATGGCAGACGCGCTCAAGCCGAGGCGCCACGAGGGGATCCAGCGTGAAGGGATAGACGAGCGAAGCCATCCCTTAAGTAGTTCCGCTTACCTCTCATTGCTGGCGACCTCAACCTTGGGCGGATCCTAGGTCCGCCGCCGCCACCGGCTCGCAGGCCCGCTGCCATGATGGTGTCCGAGGCTCTCCCAACCCCGCCCCTTTTTTCATTCGGCAATGGTGTGGTATGCTCCACCGTGCCGGAAGAGGGCCAAACGTCTTCCACAGTGTCGATCCCGTGGAGTCATTCAAGCATGTAACATCCTTGATGAAATAGTTGCCTGCTCTTATTTTTTCTCCATTAGAGATGATGCATGAGATGTGACCCCGCATTGATTTTTTTATCGATCAGGTGACTGCTTTGTACAATCTGAGAGAAAAAATGGAGCTATACCCTCTCTGCCTTCCATTGAAACCTCCCGACATTTATCTGCCATGTTCGCTGTTTAGTTCTGTGTCAGTTAGTGATCCTTCTTCATCCATGTGATTTAGTAGATGTTCCCATATCAAGCCCAGCTGATTTACTGTTGCTCGTTGCAGGGGTTGTTGTGCTTATTTGTTTGGAATTTCTATATTGGAATTGGAATTGCTTGGAACATGTGCCTGACACACAACTGCGATCATGGCTGCTAGAACGGTACAGTTGTTAGAATTTCTGCATTTGAATTGCTCAGAAAATGTGTTTTGACTCATGCAGGGCTTATGTTTGATGTACAATATCCAAGAGGCACGTGAGCTGCAAGAGTTCACATTCAGGTATGTTGCTTTGCTTCTCCTTGGCTACCACTGTGGCACAATCACCGCTTCATTTGGTTTGACATGTATTGTGATTTTCATTATCAACATGCACTTCTATGGATGCTTTGAGTGGTCCATATTAACGGTTGTTACAGTTTGCAACTTCATGTTACAAGTTGTTTGAGAGACAGGTCCATCAATTCGTTCCCAGTTTAGATTAGTGCTTTTAGCATGTGTTGTGTTTATAACTTGCCAAACAGGACAATAGGTTAGTGATATAAAGAAGAACCACAAGTTTTAGAAATACGATGATTTTTTCTGGTAGATAGCTAATTATAAATATATGACTAGCTTGTACCAGAACAACCATAAGAATTTGACAATTTGTAGCATCTCCTTTTGCTACTAAATGGGTACATGATGTACATCTCTTGATGTACGACTTGATGTACATCTCTTGATGTATGACTTGATGTACATCTCTTGAGTACATGGATGAACTAATAGACAATGGTGGAACGACCACAATCAATCTAGTTTGTTGCTTCATCTTACAGTACAATAATGATTTGCTAAATTATCAGCATTATGATCTGGATTAAAGAATTTATAGGCGTCATCTTCTTACATTATTATTTAGAATAATCATTCCCTCGATTCTTAAGGTACTGAAATGGTTGTTCAAATTGTATGGTCCTTTCATTCTAAAATTATCTTTTCCGTGCATTATTTTAGAATAAATAGCTCTTACATTTTATGGGATTTCTTGCCAAATGGGTCCTACTCTATATATGCATTCTTATTCGGCAGCTATTTGTCATGAGCATAGGACATTGCTGCATCGTATCTGGCTATGTACAAATTCATCACAATATTACCCTTTATGTTGCATCTTTAATTTAGTCCTCAAGTATGTCTACCTTCTTGTTCATCAAATTTAACGAGAGACTAACGCTGCTGCGACCATAAGTGCTGGTGATTTCTGTACATGCATTGAACCAACTAAAGTTGACATTGATTATGTAGCTTCTTCCTTGGTAAGAATAATGTACGCTCATCTTTGCATAGTTTTTATATAGTTAAGTTTGTCATGTACATGAGCAAGTGTGGCCACATGGCTCACCAAATAGTATTTGTAGTGTCTTGGACTGTTATTTATACAAAAATTTCATTTGTATTGATCTGAAGAAATAGGTCACGGTTGTATTTTCGTTCCATATATGTAGTACTTCCACTAAACTTTTTTCCTATACAAATATACAGGGCGCAAGCATTGCGGATATCAAATGCACCAATGGTTGAAGGAGCCCATCCATCCACTGAGAGCATTGCAACTTTCGACATGCCATTGATTAATCTATCTGTTTAATTATATTCCATCAGAAACTCCATCCTTTAGTTATATTGCCGATGTCACTGACATATATGTAACTAAGAGAAAATAGGATTTTGTATGGATGTCAGACTATTATTATTTTGACCTGTTTCACTGTAAAGCTTTGTCGAGATTAGTATAGTGATCAATTTCGTGGATTGCCTTTTGTTTCACTTCCATTGTACGATCACCTCTTGGCACATTCATGGTCATGAAATGCTTATGTTGTAGATTTATAATCCAACTTATGAGATGCTAGAAAAACTACATAGACATGGAACTAAGAGGATGGTCAATATGACCTGGAAAATATACAAGATGATAGTTACATAAAATGATAAATATTGGCATAGTTTTATAAGTTAGGAATGCAGATCTTTCACGTCTATGTGTTTGTGAAATTATATCACTCTACTGGAAAAATAGACGGGCGCAGCAACGCACGCCTACCATGATCTAGTTATATATAAAGAAAGTGCCATTTCCAGCTTTTACATAGGCTTCGATCTTCTACATGGAATATAATCTTCCTACTTGCTTTGTGTCGCACTACCAACACTCCACCCTTGAAGCTAAACATTATGCCACTCATAATTCCTTAGTTTATTTGTTCAAATACGAATTTGATAGGATTCTAATGTTCCTACTTCAGTTTTGAAATGTGTGTCTACCTGTTATAAAGACATAAGGGGTTTGTATTTCTGTGTGTGGTCTGGTCAGCATGGTTGGAGGGTGAACTTTGCATATGCAGGGGTTTATAGGGAGACACTCTTTGAGTTGAATCCGCAATGCATTCCATAGATAATCTGACTACTTTCTATGTTTTCATGAACTCAGATTTTGAACAGCATCATAATGATTATGAGCTTGTGCGCATGAAAAGAATAAAGCAGAACAATGCCATGGCAGTCAAACTTGGCATTAAGGGACTGAAATCAAGTTTGGATGTACTGCAATGCAATGCAAACGCTCCCCACCTATAGATTCATGCTCAAAATATGATCCTAATAGTGATTCTGAGCTAGAGGGAGACCTAAGTCAATGTAGCTCCCTAGTGGAGGAGTCAGAGGCAGATGCCCTATCTTATTCACCCATCATGGTGCTTGCTCTAACTTTCCAAGGTTATATTGGTCGCACATATCTTGCAACTGATGCTTTGCATTGCTTCTACTTTGATGCACTGCCATTAGCTTAGTTTACACATCGTGTATGTGAATACGCCCTGCCTATCCATTTTCAGTACATATTCCATCTGTCATCATACCATATTTATCCATTCAAATGATGTTCATGTGTATCAGATGTTCAAAAGGAAGAGGGCGATTGCTGATCACGGAGGAGCACAAGCTAAGTATTTGGAAAAGGTAGTGGCACCTGATAAATCAAATAGCCCATTAGGTGTAGTTGCAATATCACCTGGTAAACCCCCATTCCAGCAAAGAGTACACCAAATCCAGTTGCCAAATCCCTTTTCGAACCAGAGAGAGCCCCAATTGTAGCAAATAGGACCCATGTTCCATTTCTTCCCAGTTTAGAAGACGAAGCTTATATTGTTGTCAGGAACTTTGTGCGCATCTTTCCTTCATGGAACGATTATATGGCAGACACAGAACAATTTCCAGTCTTCCTCTGCAACTTACGCGTAAGTAATGTACTAATGTTATTCATGGTCATTACTGCATATGTTTATGCTGACAGAAGACACAAGATTTCATTCTTTTAAATAGGCGAGGACCAAACTGGATTGTGAAGACGAGCAAGGGTTGGTTGTGCTTTTCAAGCACTCGTTGATGAAGTATCATTCCTACCTGAGGCAAGTGCACTTCGATGGCAAGCCTCTAAATGAAATTTCTATAAAGTCTTCGATGCTAAATTTATCCGACGGTGACTAGAATAATCTTGTTACACATTGGTCTCGTCTGCAGCGTAAGGTACTGTCTATGATATCACATCACAATTTGAACTACATTTCTGCATTTGTCTTAACGTCTCACTTGTACGAAAACTGTAGCAGAAGAACATTCATTCTCAAGGGACCACAAAATCTCGCAACTATACTGCACACTGCATTGCGCTTGTGAGTTCCTCTTGCCCTGTATGACCATACTTACTTTCATAGTTGTTTGATTATGTAGCGTCACTGCACATGTTAGCCTCGTTATCGTCCATTTGGTGGACATTATAACATCCTTATGGACTCTTACATAAATTTAGAATCAACCCAATGCTTTTGAAGAGGTTTAGCTCTGCAGTCCTCTTGTAAGGACTGAATGTCGTCTATCACTGTACTTACATTAATAGCTACTCCCTCTGTCCCATAATATAAGAATGTGTTGTATAGTACACCAGTGTTCAAAACACCGTTGTATTATGGGAAGAGGGATCGGTTCATTGTGTAGCATTCTGCATCTTATCTCCCTCGCCCACCATTTACTAAAAAAGATCAGATCTATATTTAATCTTACCAAAAAGTAGAATACACAGACAATGCCAATGCAGAAGTGTAGCCCATTGCTCTTGTCAGTACATTTTGTCCTATAACGCTTGTACTTCCAGGGATTGGTAGTTGATTATGTAGCATCAATCTTCATCTTATCTTCATTATCCTCTATCCCTTCCAGTATTATCATATATATAATTACTATCTACAAAATGTAGAGTACAGGCAATGCTTATGAAGAAGATTTTGTGCTGAAATTCTTGAGTTATCCTTCCCTTGACATGGAGAAGGGCATTATAAAGCCGGTGTTAACTGTTAATGTAAGTAATTCCTTCTAAATCCTTTATCCTCAACTGCTGTTTAATTTGCTCATACTCCCTATCGTTTACTACTATTTAGTTTGTTGTTTCTATCAAAATGCATCTTCGCAAGAACCGTGAGTTCTAAGTTTTACATGTAAAACCAAATTCCTTATTCATACCATGCACATTACTCAATACTCCCTATATGTATGCTTGTTTTTGTGGATCTCTAATCCAGTGTGTGGTGAAGCAACCCACGTTTGCACCTTGTGATCTCGTGTTTTATCTTCCTGATGTGGTTGATGATATGAACAACATGCCATGCACATTAACCAAAATAGATACAATGATTGTCTTTGCCCTTCATCTATGTTTGTTATGTTGACATGGTAATCCAATAGTGTGGTGAAGCTCCCTGCATTATGAACAATGCCAAATTATGCTATTGATATTTTGAACTTACTCTTTATTTTCTAATTTGAAATTGGATGGAATTGACAGCACAGTTATCATCTTTGTTTATACATGTACAAAATCTGTCATCTCTCTGCTTGTCTCAGGGTGATATGCCTGATGGCATGCACAAGTCTGCTGAAGGTTGTGAGACAAACCCAACATATATTGCAGCAAAGAAGGCAAAACATCTTGAAGATAGTGAGACAACCCCAAAGTCTTGTCTTGATGCATTGTTCAAGTTACTTCAGACTAGCAGTCAGACAAGCTCACAGAATTCATTGTCTAAATCAGTTCGACTTCTTCAGTCCCAAGTTCTAGTAGAAAGGCATTCTGCAACTCAACTTCGACTTGAAGTCATGTCTCTAAGAAAGATTGCAGAGAACACCAATGAGAACCTCATTGCTAAACAGCTACACCTGGAAGCTATGACCGACATGCTAGGCCGGTCTCACAGCCTTGCTCAGCAGCTTGCGCAACAGTTCCCGCGCAAGGCTAACATTTCTTGAACTGTCTTGGAAGTGGTCTTGGTCAATATTATTTTGTTACGCTGCAATGGTGCCCAGTTTTTGTAATCTGCTTCTTCGTTGCACTTTATGATCACTGGTGGCGAACTTCGATGCCCAGTGGACGTAATATACCATAAATCCTTTATTCTATAGTGTAGATTTATTCTTAGTTACTATGTCATAATTTCTTTATTGTATAGAGTAGGTTTGTTCTTAATTCCTACTAGTTACTGCCATCATTCGCTATCTGGAAAAAAATCTGATGTAGTCGACCGGGGGCCAAAACATTTGCCTCTAATGGGCCTGGTTTTTAGTGGGCCACAATTGGGCCGGCCTGCATCTTTCTTGGGCCCGAATGATTGGGGCCTTCACACTTTGCGCCAGGCCCACAACTTACTTCGGCCTATATTTTAGTTGGGCCTTTTGTGGACCCAACGCTTAGTTTGGCCCAGGTAGCGTTGGGCCATTAATAGGCTGAATATTCTACTGGCCTGTTATGGCCCAGATGAAACCATGGGCCTTTAGCAGGCCGAAATGCATGTTGGGCCTCAATTTTCACTAGTCATCCACGGGCCTTCAGCAGGATGAAATGTAGACCAGGCCTTTTTCGGCCCAGTTATATGACGGGTCGTTACCAGGTCGAAACATATCTTGGGCCTTAGTTAGCCCATTGATATCATGGGCCTTTAAGAGGCCGACATCATAGTACAGGCATCAACGGGCCGAATTATATGATAGGCCTTTAACAGGCCCAAAGTCACATTGGGCTGAACTGTTGCCATCTTTATCACGGGCCGTTAGTGGGCCCGATGTCCCATCGGACCATATATGGCCCATGGGCAGCACGGGCCATTCCCAGGACGGAAGTCACACCGGGCTAAAATGGGCCCATGTCTACATTGGGCCGCTAACAGGCCAAAAGTCACTGGGTTATAATTGGGCCCAAATATTCCGTGAACAATTAATGGGCCAGATCTGGCTTCGGGCCGTAAATGGGCCTTTATTAAACAAACCGTTATTGGGCTCGCCCACTAGTACCTGAGTAAGTACTACGGGCCTTTGACTGGGCCGGCCTTTTTAACCTATATGGGCCTCTGTTGGGCCCTGCCACGTGTCAACGTATCATAGGCATGTCTCCTCCAATATACGGGCGACATCCAGCCCACTGACGAGCTGACACGTGTGTCCTCCTTCCAATCAGAATTTTACACGTGGAAATTTCCCATTGGTCCGGGCTGTTAACGTGTTGTCGAATACAAAACCGGACCCGATAGCTTACCGGTGTTCTGTTATGGTGGATGCCACGTGTCGGTCACCCTTGACAAAGGCACTTTTGTGACGCGCGATTTATCGTCATGGAAGTGGACACTTCCGTGATGATAATTTTGGTAATGTCATGGAACACTTCTACGACAGTACAGGTATGACTATCTTAATTCTGTCATAAAATCGTCATGGATGTACATGCATGACAGAAAACGCGACCTACTGTGACAAACACATATCATCACGGAAGTGTATTTTTTTTGTAGTGAGGATGGCCGCCGTGGACAAGGCCGAGGCGGACTTTCAAGAGCGCGTCACCCAGGCGCAGAGTTGGTTTGCCAAGGCCCGAGAGGATCTGAGGGCCAGCCAAATTCAGCAAGACGAGCACCAGCGAGAGCTTCTCCTGAAGCAGGCCGACATCAAGAAGGCCCAGGACGCAGCGAAGGCACAAGCTGCCAAGGATGAAGCCGAGCACCAGCAGCGCCAGGCTTCGCTGGACTCTCAGGAGGAAGATCTGGCTGCCCGTGAAGAGGCGATTGCCACTAAGCTCCATGCCAAGGACAAGGAGATCGACAAGCTAGTCGCGCAGCGGACCAGGAGCTGAAGCAGAGGCACAAAGAGGCGCTCGATGCTCTGGCCCTGGATCACTTCAGCAAGCTAAAGGAGGCCGTTGATGGTGCCGAGGCTGCAAAGGCCGCCAGGGACGAGCTGGCCGACAAGGTGGAGAAATTGGAGCTGGAGATGGAGGGGCTGAGGTAGGAGACCTCAAAGCTGAAGGAGGATAGGGACATGACTACCCATACCCTGGAAGAGATATAGGTCACCATCTTCGACAAGACCAAACTGCTCACTGCTGCCAACGGGTCCATTGACGATCTGAGGTTAAAGTTGGAGTCTCAGGAGAAGACGCGCTTGGAGTCCCAGGCTCATGAGCGGACCTTGGCCAAAGATCTCATGGACGAGCAGCTGCTACTGTAGACTGCCTTTTCTTCCCACAACAAGCTCATGGAGAGCATGAAGCTTTGGGCCAGCCACTTGGTGGACGTCGCGGAGAAGATCACCATGCAGCTGACCGCCATGGGCATGCCAAACTTCAGGTTCTCCCACGAGGCAGTAGTGGCCAAGAGCGCCAGGCTATCCAAGTTCTTCGAGCGCGTTCTTGATGCCCTAAAGCTGCTCTAGTCCACCAGGGCGGCCTACCTAGCCGAGGAGTCCCGCCAACTTTGCCAGGACGCCTTGATCAAGGTGCTCACCAAGGTGGCGCACTGGAACCCCAATGTCAACTTTGCTCAGGCGCTTGACAGCTTGCCGGAGGACGTCGACAGTCAGGCGCTCGAGGAGCGCATCGAGCCCATCATCAGTTGTGTCAGCAAAGTCGCGAGGCTGGAGGGCCAGCACTGGGATTAACTGCTTTGCTCCTTGTAGTTGCTGCGAGTTCGTACCCAAGACAGATTATCTTAAGTTAGAATCGCGACAACTTTTGATGTAATATAACTTTCGATGTACTTTGAACTGGTTGCATGTTATCTTCCTTGTTTAATTTATCGTTGTATTTTTAGCACCCTACGCTTAGTTGGATAGGCCTGCCGGCATGTGCACCCCTTGCCATAGGTGCTAGAAGGACAGATCCTTAGCAGCCTGCGGAGGGTGTCGAAGCTAGTGGGCTACCCTGACGCTCTTGGCGCAGCACCTGGACTGTCGAGCGGACTCGAGGAAGAACGGGGGCGCTGTTGATTACGGCAAGGTACCCCATCGTTCTTGGCAAAGTGCAGCACCTGAACTGTTGAGCGGATTCGAAACAGAACAGGGGCATTGCCAATCATGGCAGGGTTCCTTTTGCGTGCAGGTCCTCCATACAAGGACTAAAACCATCGAGGGGGATAACCTCATAAAAAAGGAAGAATTACTCAAGGTTAAGATAACTTAACTTTTCGTTGCTATGCGAATCGTCATCGCGGTCGTAGACGCCATCGCTCACCGGGCCCTTCACCCCAGGATGGTGTGGACGGCCTCGATCAGGCTGGCCGCTGCGGTTGCCCTCTTCTTCGGCGCCATGGCGACGAAGAAACTGCTGCCCTAACTAGCGGACCAGATTCTCACAACTAAGCCGCCCCTACCTAGCATGCCAAAGATGTGGGGGGAACCGATCACCTATGGTGTCGCAAGGATCCCCTTTTATGTTCGGCAGGGGGCTAGTTGCACAAAGAGCGGGTCAAGCCGTTAGCGCAGAAAGGATTTTTATCCAGGTTCGGGCCGCAGATATGCATAATACCCTAGTCCTGCTTTGTTGGTTATATGTGTGTTCTTGAGCTTTTGAACTAGCTACAATGCGTGCCTTGTCCAAAAGTCTGAATCCTCTCTCTGTATGCCTCGGTCCTCCTTTTATACACAAAGGGGTTGCCGCAGCGGCACACAGAAGGTGGCAAGCTACGGGGATCAAGCTTATCACTTAGTCCACGTAAGACAGACGCATTTAATGCGCTGCCTATGTGTCCTTCTAGTTTATTGGGGACGGCAACAGAAGCCATCCCATCCTTTGCCGCTCATCCTTGCTCCAACACGCGTCCAGGCTGATAAGGCATGCAACGCCATGCTAGCTGACTAGCTGCTATGTTGGCGCAATGGTAAGCTTCCACGAAGATCTGCATGCCACCACGCAAACGCCTGCTTGGTTGGCATGCTTATCGTCGCACTGGATTGGTGGTGAGGTGATGAAACCTTGCCAGGCGCGGGCCTGACCGCGGCCCAGCAATCGTCCCTGGCAAGGCTTGCCGGGGGCCTTTGAGTCGTCCCCGGCAAGGGTCTTGCCGGGGGTCTTCGTCTTCTGGCCCCATGTGGACCCGCAGGCTGCCAACCTTCATGAGGGGATGCATGCTATGAGGCATGTGCCCTCCAAAATGTTGGTCTTAACGCTGTCGATGGTGTCAGAGCTCTCAACCCCAAGGGTGATGGGCTTGCTGGTCTCTTCGCAAGCTGCCCCGGCAAGGAGCTTGCCGGGGGGCCTCGTAGGTTGCCCCGGCAAGGCTTGTTGCCGGGCGCGGCTCTGCTAGCCTTCTATTGCTTGTTGTGTTGAGCGTATGTCTTGGTGGCCTCCGTGTCTTGTCTTCCTTCCTGCCATCCTCCTCTGTCTTGCCAAGCCCTGCCGTGGGAGTGGCTACGACCATCCATGAACAAGTAAGGGGTACAGAAGTACCCATACTTTTGTACACCGACACTCTCCAAAGTCTCCAGCTTCAGCTTCAAATCTGCAATGGAGTTGTTGGCATCAGAGAGTAGTTTGGTCTTGTCAGATATGGTGGTCTGTATCTCCACCAGGTTGTAGAGAGTTTTCTCTCTGTCGTCCTTGAGCATGGAGAGATCCTTGCCGAGCCCTGCCAGGTCCGCCTCCAGCTTCTCCACCTTGCCAACCAGCTCATCCTTGGCGGCCCTTGCGGCCTCAGCGGCATCGATGGCCTCCTTCAGCTTGCCGGCATGATCCAAGGCCAGAGCATCAAGTGTGTCTTTGTGCTTCTGCTCTAGCTCCTGGGTCCGCTGTGCAACTAGCTTGTCGATCTCCTCGTCCTTGGTGCAAAGCTTGGCGGCAAGCGCTTCTTCACAGGCAACCAGGTCTTCCTCTTGAGTGTCCACCAGAGCTTGGCGCTGCCTCTGATCAGCTTCGTCCTTGGCAATTGTGCTTTTGCCACCTCCTGGGCTTTCTCGATGTCAGCCTGCTTCAGGGGGAGCTCTTGCTGGCGTTCGCCCAGTTGGCCCTGGGTGGCCCTCAGATCCTGCTGGGCCTCGGTGAGCCAGACTTGCATTTGAGCAACGCGCTCCTAGAAGTCTGCTTCTGCCTTGTCCACAACCACCATCCTGGAGTTCACTTTGTCTTGGCGAGCGCGGTAGAGCGCTTGAAGCTTCTGGAAATTGGCGCTCATGGCCTGGAGGAGCTGGTCTTCCTTGGAGCCGTTGTTGCTGGCGGTCGGTTCGTGGATGACCTGGAGCCCGGCAGCAGTGAGGACCTCATCATCGAACACCTCCCCTTCGGTTGGCGTCTCGGCACCAGCAGCCCCTATGATGCTATTGAACAAGTTGTTGCCCACCTTCAAGTATCTGCTCGGGGCAGGGGCTATAGAGGTTGAGGGTTGGTCGTCAACCATCTCCTCCCCGGTAGCCTCCTTGCCGGCCTCCCCGGCAGGCCCTTTGGCGGCCTCCTCGACAGGCTCCGTGGCAGCATCCTCGCCAGCAGCCTTGGCGGCCTCCTCGGCAGCAGCCTTGCCGGCCTCCCCGGCATGCCTCTTGGCGGCCTCCTCGCCAACAATCTTTTTAGCCTCTCCAGTAGGCCCCTTGGCGGCTTCCTCACTAGCAGCCTTGGCGGCCTCCTCGGCAGTGATCTTGGTGGCCTCGGCTTTGGCGTCCTTCCATCGAGGGAGGCTCTGGGAACTGAAAAGGAGAGCGAGGCAGGGCCAAGATCAAAATTCATAATAAAGGGAAGAAAGAAAGTCGCGTGGCCAAGATGGCAAAGGACAAAAGAAGAGGACGGCTTACCTGTGGTGGGGTGAGGAGAAGTGGTCCCCTCCCTGGCAGTACCCTTTGCCGAGGTAGAACCGCCGGCGCCTGTGCTTGCCATCTCTTCCTCCACACGCCGGGGCTCGTCAATGGATGCCCTTGTCGGGAACCCCCCCCCCCCCTGGGTGGCGTGGTCAATGGAGGTAGTGTGTCGGAAGTGGCCCTCAGTGGCTCCTCCTGCCGCTGCTCTCCTCCTGGGAACCTGGCAATATTAGCAATGAAAGTGTACACTCCAATGCCAGCCAGCGGGAAATAAGTAAGCAGGCTTACGCTGGGGGCTGGAGTGGGGGCTGTGCTGGGGGCTGGTCTCCGGGCTGATCAAGATCATCCCCGACGCACGTGGAGTGCTTGCCGGGGGATCGTCGCCCATCGAGGCCTTGGCTCTCTTCCCCACCCGCTGAGCCAGCGTCTCCGTGTCGTTGTGAAAGACAAGATCCTTTCAAGACAAGCCAATCTAAATGAAGAATCAAGGAATAGATGGGAAGGCAAGTGCTTACTCATCTTCCTCTTCTGTCCTCCACTTCCTCTTCGGGCTAAAAGACTCGAGGTCAAAGTCGGCCACCGGGACGGCGCCCGCAAGCGGGGGAGGAGGAGATGGAGTTCTGGACCGCTTGGATAAGGAAGAGGCAGCAGTTGTGGCCTTCTTCGCCACCGCGTTCGTAGCCCTCTTTGTCGCTGCGGCTTCCTTCTCTGCCGCCGCGATCGCACGCCTCATCTGGCGCATGGGTTGCGCCTGGGCCTCATGTCGTGTCGTAGCCTTGCCAGGTCGGACTGGCTCGCCGGAGCCGGTCCGCCGCATGACGTGTTTCTTCTTCGGGGCTGAGGGTTCGTCTACCTCGGATGCCTCCTCGGTCGGCTCTTCGGCCACCTCCTCGGCAGGGGGAACCCCGACGCCAGTGCCGCTGGTGTCCCTGGCAGGCCTCGTCCACTCAAGGAACCTCTTCTCCTCTTTGGCCCCTTCGGCCTCGTCCTCCACAGTACCAAGGTTGCTGACCTCCTCGCCAAGAGATGCCTCCTCTGCCCTGGCGGTAATATACGCCACCTCTGCATTGGGGATGGGGCGGATGAGCTGTGGCTCATCGTGGATGAACCCCTCCGACAAGTTGTTGAAGAACTTCTGCACCAACTCCGCCTCCGGCTCGACCCAGGTTGGATCTAGGCCATGGCCATTGAAGACTGGCATCATGGCAATGATAGAGGTTAGGTGAGAGTTGTTGCTCAACGGGACCACCCCCGCCGGCAACCCGGATGTATTTTCAGCCTTGTCGGTCCTCTCGGCCTTGCCGGCCTCGTCAATCCTGAGTTGGAAAAGCCTCTGGCAAATGTATCACCATGAAATTATGGTTCAGGCCAGGGCGAAGCCTCATAATGTCTGCTGCATTCTTGAAATCCCAGGCCGGCCTCCCCTTATTGTGTAGAGGAGCAATACGGCGGTGGATGAACTCGGCCCCAATCATTTCAAGTGTGAGCCCGGAAGATGCAAGGCGGTGAATCCTGGTGGTGGCAACCGTGAGCTTCTGATCATCGACGTCGAGCTCGGTCCAGTGTGGGCCTCAGACCGGCGGGCTCCGGCGAACCTTGCTGAATGGATGTGGGTCCTGTTGGAAATATTCCCTAGAGGCAATAATAAATTAGTTATTATTATTATATTTCCTTGTTCATGATAATCGTTTATTATTCATGCTATAATTGTATTGATAGGAAACTCAGATACATGTGTGGGTACATAGACAACACCATGTCCCTAGTAAGGCTCTAGTTGACTAGCTCGTTGATCAACAGATGGTTACGGTTTCCTGACCATGGACATTCGATGTCATTGATAACGGGATCACATCATTAGGAGAATGATGTGATGGACAAGACCCAATCCTAAGCCTAGCACAAAGATCGTAGTTCATATGCTAAAGCTTTTCTAATGTCAAGTATCATTTCCTTAGACCATGAGATTGTGCAACTCCCGGATACCGTAGGAATGCTTTTGGTGCACCAAATGTCACAAAGTAACTGGGTGGCTATAAAGGTGCACTACGGGTATCTCCGAAAGTGTCTGTTGGGTTGGCACGAATCGAGACTAGGATTTGTCACTCCGTGTAAACGGAGAGGTATCTCTGGGCCCACTCGGTAGGACATCATCATAATGTGCACAATGTGACCAAGGGGTTGATCACGGGATGATGTGTTACGGAACGAGTAAAGAGACTTGCCGGTAACGAGATTGAACAAGGTATCGGGATACCGACGATCGAATCTCGGGTAAGTATAATATCGCTAGACAAAGGGAGTTGTATACGGGATTGATCGAATCCTTGACATCGTGGTTCATCCGATGAGATCATCGTGGAACATGTGGGAGCCAACATGGGTATCCAAATCCCGCTGTTGGTTATTGGCCGGAGAACGTCTCGGTCATGTCTGCATGATTCCCGAACCCGTAGGGTCTACACACTTAAGGTTCGATGACGCTAGGGTTATAAAGGAAGTTTGTATGTGGTTACCAAATGTTGTTCGGAGTCCCGGATGAGATCCCGGACGTCACGAGGAGTTCCGGAATGGTCCGGAGGTAAAGATTTATATATGGGAAGTCCTGTTTCGGTCACCGGAAAAGTTTCGGGTTTTATCGATAACGTACCGGGACCACCGGGAGGGTCCCGGGGGTCCACCAAGTGGGGCCACCATCCCCGGAGGGCTGCATGGGCCAAGTGTGGGAGGGGACCAGCCCCAGGTGGGCTGGTGCGTCCCCCCCCCCCACACAAGGACCCAAGGCGCCTAGGGTTTGGGGAGGGGGCGCCTCCACCTTACTTGGGGGGCAAGTTTCCCCCTCTCCCCCCCTTGGTCGCCCCCTAGATGGGATCTAGGGCTGGACGCCGCCCCTAGGGGTGGAAACCTAGGTGGGGGCGCATCCCCCCCTCTCCCCCTATATATAGTGGAGGCAAAGGAGCAGCCCAACACACGAAGTTCTTCTCCTGTTGGCGCAGCCCTACCTCTCTTTCTCCTCCTCTCCTGCGGTGCTTGGCGAAGCCCTGCAAGATTGCCACGCTCCTCCACCACCACCACGCCATTGTGCTGCTGCTGGATGGAGTCTTCCCCAACCTCTCCCTCTCTCCTTGCTGGATCAAGGCATGGGAGACGTCACTGGGCTGTACGTGTGTTGAACGCGGAGGTGCCGTCCATTCTGCACTAGGATCTCCGGTGATTTGGATCACGACGAGTATGACTCCTTCAACCTCGTTCTCTTGAACGCTTCCGCTTAGTGATCTACAAGGGTATGTAGATGCACTCTCCTCTCTCTCGTTGCTAGTCTCTCCATAGATAGATCTTGGTGACTCGTAGGAAAATTTTGAATTTCTGCTACGTTCCCCAACAGGTCCTCCTCTACAATCCAGCACCACCGCCCCCTCCTTCATCCCACCGCTCCTTCTTCCCCCCTTACGAGTACATGACTTTGCTCAAAGACCTGGGGATCCAAGTGATCCAGCTAGAGAGGGCATCCCTTGGCTGAATGCGAGGGACGAAGTAATGGAGGAAGAGCGACGTGTTGGGCTGCACCCCGGCAAAGCCCTCGCAGAGGTGAGCAAAGAGGGCCATGCACGCCACTGCGTTTGGTGTCAAATCCAGGAGATGGAAGCCGTAGGTGTGCATGATGTCATTGAAGAAATCTGAGAAGGGAGGGCAGAGCCCGCAGGAGAAGTAATCGATGAAAAAAGGATAAGCATCTGAGCCGGGCTTGGCAAAGGGAGCGAGGATGACCTATGTGACTAGATGCCTCGTCGTATCTCTCCCCCACAGGTACCGGAACTGGTCCCTGAGCGTGAGCACATCAATCGTCGGAGCAAAGAGAGCGTGCTCCTTCCGCAGCTTCATCAGCTTGTTCTCCGACACCTCCCTCCCCTCGGTGGCCTTGGTTATGCCCTTGCTCTTGCTTGTCTTGGGTGCCATGGCGACTAGGGTGAGGCAGAGGATCGAGGAGTAATGGAGGTGCGGCGGCGGCAAGAAGAAGCGGGAACTCTGGCTTGCGCTCGAGGAAGAAAGCGTAAAGGAGCGGCGCCCCTGCAGTTTCCTCTTTCTATGGGGAAGGCGCGGGCCACCTCTTTACCATTTACTGCAAGGTGACGCATGCGTGCCACGACCACTCTACGCACGACTCCCGTGTCATGCACTCAATACGGATCATGGGGAAGCGCAACTAATAAGGAGATCGTGGTGATCAATCTCTGCCACACCTGCCCATGCTCTGCTTTGGGCCTGGCCCAACTACGCCCCACGCTTATGTGTGGCCCAGGCCCGGGGAGCTCCTATCGGTGTACAAAAGTATAGGGATCTTATGTACCCCTTACTTGTGCATGGGCAGTAGCCGCCATACCCAAAGCAGAGCTTGACGGGGCAGTAGGAGGCAGAAACAAGACGGCCAAGACAACATTCAAGGCGATGGGCAAATAGCAAAAGACTGGCTGAGCCTCCCTCGGCAACAACCTTGATGGGGTGGCCTGCGTAGCCCCGGCAAGCTCCTTGCCGGGGCAAGCCCGTGAAATACCAGCAAGGCCATCACCCTTGAGGCTGAGGGTTCTGACATCATCGACAACGTCAAAGCTAAGCCTCGGGAGGTGTGTGTGTGTAGTGGCATGCAGATCTTTGTGAAGATTAGTGGCCTACAGGTCTACGTAAAAAACTAGAAGACAACTACGAGGCCCCCGGCAAGGTGCTTGCCGGGAACGACTACGAGGCCCCCGACAAGCCTTGCTGGGGACAATTGCGAGGCCACAACCAGGCCCGCTACCGACAAGTTTTCGCCACCTCACCATCGTTCCAACACGACGACCAGCTTGCCAGCAAGGCAGGCGCTTGCGTGGCGGCATGCAGATCTTCGTGGAGGCTCTACCACCACGCCAACGCAGTAGCTAGCTAGCCAACATGGTGATGCATGCCGCGTCAGCCTGGACGCATGTCAAGACAAGAAGAGGTGGCGACGGATGGGACAGCTTCTGTTGCCATCCTCGATAAAGTAGGAGGGCACGTAGTTAGCGCATTAAATGTGTTTTGTCCTATGATGGAAGTGATAAGCTTGATCGATGTAGATATTTTACAGCTCCTATGTGCCAACGTGGCCACTCCTTGGATGTATATGTTGGGGAACGTGGTAATTTCAAAAAAAATCCTACGATCACGCAAGATCTATCTAGGAGATGCATAGCAACGAGGGGGAGAGTGTGTCCACGTACCCTCGTAGACCAAAAGCGGAAGCATTAGTTAACGCGGTTGATGCAGTCCAACGTCTTCGCGATCCAACCGATCAAGTACCGAACGCACGGCACCTCCACAATCTTCACACGTTCAGCTCGGTGACATCCCTCAAACTCTAGATCCAGCTGAGGCCGAGGGAGAGTTCCATCAGCACGACAGTGTGGTGACGGTGATGATGAAGTTACCAGCGCAGGGCTTCGCCTAAGCACTACGATGATATGACTGAGGTGGAAAACTGTGAAGGGGGGCACCGCACACGGCTAAAGATCAACTTGTGTGTCTATGGGGTGCTCCCTTCCCCCGTATATAAAGGAGGGGAGGAGGAAGCCGGCCGGACACAAGGGGCGCGCCAAGGGGGAGGACTCCTACTCCCAGTAGGAGTAGTTTTCCCCCATTTCCTAGTCTAAGAAGGAGAAGAAGGGAAAGAGGAGAGAAGAGAAGGAAGGAGAGGGGGGCGCCCCCCTTCCCTTGTCCAATTCAGACAGGGTAAAGGGGGGCGGTGCACGCCACCTCTGGTCGGCCCTCTCTCTTCTCCACTAAGGCCCACTAAGGCCCATTAATCCCGCGGGGGACCCTCCGATACTCCGGTTTTATCCGAAACTTCTCTGGAACACTTCTGGTGTCCGAACATAGTCGTCCAATATATCAATCTTTATGTCTCGACCATTTAGAGACTCCTTGTCATGTCCGTGATCACATCCGGGACTCCGAACAACCTTCGGTACATCAAATCACATAGACTCATAATACCAATCATCATCGAACGTTAAGCGGGCGGACCCTACGGGTTTGAGAACTATGTAGACATGACCGAGACTCATCTCCGGTTAATAACCAATAGCGGAACCTGGATGCTATGATTGGTTCCTACATATTCTATGAAGATCTTTATCGGTCAAACTGCATAATAACATATGTTGTTCCTTTTGTCATCGGTATGTTACTTGCCCGAGATTCGATCGTCGGTATCATCATACCTAGTTCAATATCGTTACTGGCAAGTCTCTTTACTTGTTCTGTAATACTTCATCCCGCAACTAACGCATTAGTCACAATGCTTGCAAGGCTTATAGTGGTGAGTATTACCGAGAGGGCCCAGAGATACCTCTCCAAAACACAGAGTGAAAAATCCTAATCTTGATCTATGCCAACCCAGCAAACACCTTCGGAGACACCTATAGAGCACCTTTATAATCACCCATTTACGTTGTGACGTTTGGTAGAACACAAAGTGTTCCTCTGGTATTCGGGAGTTGCATAATCTCATAGTCTGAGGAACTTGTATAAGTCATGAAGAAAGCAGTAACAATGAAGTTGTCACGATCATAATGCTAAGCTAACGGATGGGTCATGTCCATCACATCATTCTCCTAATGATGTGATCCTGTTCATCAAATGACAACTCATGTCTATAGTTAGTAAACATAACCATCTTTGATAAACGAGCTAGTCAAGTAGAGGCATACTAGGGACAATATGTTTTGTCTATGTATTCACACATGTACTAAGTTTCTGGTTAATACAATTCTAGCATGAATAATAAACATTTATCATGAAATAAGGAAATAAATAATAACTTTATTATTGCCTCTATGGCATATTTCCTTCAGTCTCCCACTTGCACTAGAGTAAATAATCTAGTTCACATCGCCATGTGATTTAACACAAATAGTTGACATCTGTATGTGATTAACACCCATAGTTCACATCGCCATGTGACCAACAACCAAAGGGTTTACTAGAGTCAATAATCTAGTTCACATCGCTATGTGATTAACACCCAAATAATACTAAGGTGTGATCATGTTTTGCTCGTGAGAGGAACTTGTTTAGTCAATGGGTCTGTCACAATCACATTCGTATCTATTTTGCAAATTTCTATGTCTACAATGCTCTATATGAGCTACTCTAGCTAATTGCTTCCACTTTTAATATGCATCCAGATTGAGATTTCGAGTCATCTGGATTGGTGTAAAAGCTTGCATCGACGTAACTCTCTACGATGAACTTTTTATCACCTCCATAACCGAGAAATACTTCCTTAGTCCTTTTAGGTAACTAAGGATAACTTTGACCGCTATCCTACTGATCTACTCCTGGATCACTATCGTACCTCCTTGCTAAACCCATAACAAGGCACACAACTGGTCTGGTACATAGCATGGCATACTTTATAGAACCTATGACTGAGGCATAGGGAAATGACTTTCACTCTCTTTCTATCTTCTGTCGTGGTCGGGTTTTGAGTCTTACTCAATTTTACACCTTTTAAATCAGGCAAGAACTCCTTCTTTGACTGATCCATTTTGAACACTTTCAAAATCTTGTCAAGGTATGTACTCATTGAAAAAAAATTGAGCGTCTTGATCTATATCTATAGATCTTGATGCCCAACATGTAACAAGCTTTACTGAGGTCTTTGTTTGAAAAACTCCTTTCAGACTCTCCATTATGCTTTCTAGAAAATTCTACATCATATCCGATCAACAATATGTCATTCACATATACTTATTAGAAAGGCTGTAGTGCTCCCACTCACTTTCTTGTAAATACAGGCTTCTCCAAAAGTCTGTATAAAACCATATGCTTTGATCAACTCATCAAAGCGTATATTCCCACTCTGAGATGTTTGCACCAGTCCATTGATGGATCGCTGGAGCTTGCACATTTTGTTAGCACCTTTAGGATTGACAAAACCTTTTGGTTGTATCATATACAATACTTCTTTAATAAATCTATTAAGGAATGCAGTTTTGACATCCATTTTCCAAATTTCATAAAATATGGCAATTGCTAACATGATTCGGACAGACTTAAGCATCGCTATGGGAGAGAAAGTCTCACGTAGTCAACTCTTTGAACTTGTCGAAAAACCCTTTTGCGACTAGTCGAGCTTTGTAGATAGTAACACTACCATCATCATCTGTCTTCCTCTTGAAGATCCATTTATTTTCTATGGCTTGACGATCATCGGGCAAGTCCACCAAAGTCCTCACTTTGTTCTCATACATGGATCCCATCTCAGATTTCATGGCCTCAAGCCATTTCGTGGAATCTGGGATCATCATCGCTTCCTCATAGTTCGTACAATCGTCATGTTCTAGTAACATGACTTCCAGAATAGGATTACCGTACCACTTTGGTGCGGACCGTACTCTGGTTGACCTATGAGGTTTGGTAGTAACTTGATCCAAAGTTTCATGATCATCATCATTAGCTTCCTCACTAATTGGTGTAGGAATCACTGGAACTGATTTCTGTGATGAACTACTCTCCAATTCAGTAGAAGGTACAATTACCTCATCAAGTTCTACTTTCCTCCCACTCACTTCTTTAGAGGGAAACTCCTTCTCTAGAAAGGATCCATTCTTAGCAACGAATCTTGCCTTCGGATCTGTGATAGAAGGTGTACCCAACCGTTTCCTTTGGGTATCCTATGAAGACGCACGTCTCCGATTTGGGTTCGAGCTTATCAGGTTGAAGCTTTTTCACATAAGCATCGCAGCCCCAAACTTTAAGACATGACAACTTGGGTTTCTTGCCAAACCACATTGTCATATCAATGGATTTAGATGGTGCCCTATTTAACGTGAATGCAGTTGTCTCTAATGCATAACCCCAAAACGATAGTGGTAAATCGGTAAGAGACATCATACATCGCACCATATCCAATAAAGTGCGGTTACGATGTTCAGACACACCATTACCCTGTGGTGTTCCAGGTGGCGTGAGCTGTGAAACTACTCCACATTGTTTTAAATGAAGGCCAAACTCATAACTCAAATATTCTCCTCCACGATCATATCGTAGAAACTTTATTTTCTTGTTACGATGATTCTCCACTTCACTCTGAAATTCTTTGAACTTTTCAAATGTTTCAGACTTGTGTTTCATTAAGTAGATATACCCATATCTGCTTAAATCATCTGTGAAGGTCAGAAAATAACGATACCCGCCACGAGCCTCAACACTAATTGGATTGCATACATCGGTATGTATTATTTCCAATAAGTCGTTAGCTTGTTCCATTGTTCCGGAGAATGGAGTTTTAGTCATCTTGCCCATAAGGCACGGTACACAAGTCTCAAATGATTCATAATCAAGTGATTAAAAAAAGCCCATCAGCATGGAGTTTATTCATGCGCTTTACACCAATATGGCCTAAACGGAAATGCCACAAATAAGTTGCACTATCATTATCAACTTTGCATCTTTTGGCATCAATATTATGTTTTTTTTTATTAACACGATCGAGATTTAATAAACAATCAACATTGGGTGTATGACCATAGAAGGTTTTATTCATGTAAATGGAACAACAATTATTCTCTGTCTTAAATGAATAACCATATTGCAATAAACATGATCTAATCATATTCATGCATAAAGCAAACACCAAATAACATTTATTTAGGTTCAACACTAATCCCGATAGTATAGGGAGTGTGCGATGATGATCATATCAATCGTGGAACCACTTCCAACACACATCGTCACTTCATCAGTCTCTATTTATTCTGCAACTCCTGTTTCGAGTTACTAATCTTAGCAATCGAACAAGTATCAAATACCCAGGGGTTACTATGAACACTAGTAAGGTACACATCAATAACCTATATATAAAATATACCTTTGTTCACTTTGCCATCCTTCTTATCTGCCAAATGTTTGGGGTAACTCCGCTTCCAGTGACCATTTCCTTTGTAGAAGAAACACTCAGTTTCAGGCTTAGGTCCAGCTTTGGGCTTCTTCATGGGAGTGACAACTTGCTTGCCATTCTTCTTGAAGTTCGCTTTCTTTCCCTTTGCCCTTTTCTTGAAACTAGTGATCTTGTTTAATCATCAACATTGATGATATTTCTTGATTTCTACCTTCATCGATTACAGCATCACGAAGAGATCAGGAATCATTTTCGTCATCCCTTGCATACTATAGTTCATCACGAAGTTCCAGTAACTTGGTGATGGTGACTAGAGAACTCTGTCAATCACTATCTTATCTGGAAGATTAACTCCCACTTGATTCAAGTGATTGTAGTACCCCAGATATTCTGAGCACATGCTCACTAGTTGAGAAATTCTCCTCCATCTTTTAGGCAAATTACTTGTCAGAGGTCTCATACCTCTTGACACGGGCATGAGTCTGAAATATCAATTTCAGCTCTTGGAACATCTCATATGCTCTGTGACGTTTCAAAAACGTTTTTGAAGTCCCGGTTCTAAGCCGTAAAGCATGGTGCACTAAACTATCAAGTAGTCATCATATTGAGCTAGCCAAATGTTCATAACGTCTACATCTGCTCCTGCAATAGGTCTGTCACCTAGCGGTGCATCAAGGACACAATTGTTCTTGCAGCAATGAGGATGCACCTGAGATCATGGACCCAGTCCGCATCATTGCTACTATCATCTTTCAACTTATTTTTCTCTAGGAACATATAAAAACATAGGGAAGCTATAACGCGAGCTATTGATCTACAACATAATTTGCCTATAGGACTAAGTTCATGATAAATTAAAGTTCAATTAATCATATTACTTAAGAACTACCACTTAGATAGACATCCCTCTAGTCATCTAAATGATCACGTGATCCAAATCAACTAAATCATGTCCAATCATCACGTGAGATGGAGTAGTTTTCAATGGTGAACATCGCTATGTTGATCATATCTACTATATGATTCACGCTCAACCTTTCGGTCTCTAGTGTTTCGAGGCCATATCTGCATATGCTAGGCTCATCAAGTTTAACTCGAGTATTCTCCATGTGCAAAACTGTCTTGCACCCGTTATATGTGAACGTAGAGCTTATCACACCCGATCATCACGTGGTGTCCCGGCACGACGAACTGTAGCAACGGTGCATGCTCAGGGAGAACACTTATACCTTGAAATTTAGTAAGGGATCATATTATAATGCTACCGTCGTACTAAGAAAAATAAGATGCATAAAAGATAAACATCACATGCAATCAAAATATGTGACATGATATGTCCATCATCATCTTGTGCTCATGATCTCCATCACCGAAGCATCATCATGATCTCCATCATCACCGACATGACACCTTGATCTCCATCGTAGCATCATTGTCGTCTCGCCAACTATTGTTACTACGACTATCGCTGCCGCTTAGTGATAAAGTAAAACAGTTACATGGCGATTGCATTGCATACAATAAAGCGACTACCATATGGCTCCTGCGAGTTGCCGATAACTTTGTTACAAAACATGATCATCTCATACAACTATTTATATCACATCATGCCTTGACCATATCACATCACAGCAAGCCCTGCAAAAACAAGTTAGACGTCCTCTACTTTGTTGTTGTAAGTTTTACGTTGCTTCTACGGGTTTCTAGTAAGAACCATTCTTACCTATGCATCAAAAACACAATGATTTTTCGTCAAGTGTGTTGTTTTAACCTTCACAAGGATCGGCCGTAGTCAAACTCGATTCAACTAAAGTTGGAGAAACTGACACCTGCAGCCACCTATGTGCAAAAGCACGTCGGTAGAACCCGTCTCATGAACGCGGTCATGTAATGTCGGTTCGTGCCGCTTCATGCAACAATACCGCCAAATCAAAGTAAGACGTTGGTTGTAAGTAGTATGACTATTATCGCCCACAACTCACTTGTGTTCTACTCGTGCATATAACATCTACGCATAGACCTAGCTCGGATGCCACTGTTGGGGAACGTGGTAATTTCAAAAAAAAATCCTACGATCATGCAAGATCTATCTAGGAGATGCATAGCAACGAGGGGGAGAATGTGTCCACGTACCCTCGTAGACCGAAAGTGGAAGTGTTAGTTAACGCGGTTGATGTAGTCGAACGTCTTCGCGATCCAACCGATCAAGTACCGAACACATGACACCTCCGTGATCTGCACACGTTCAGCTTGGTGACGTCCCTCGAACTCTAGATCTAGCTGAGGCTGAGGGAGAGTTCCGTCAGTACGATGGTGTGGTGATGGTGATGATGAAGTTACCGGTGCAGGGCTTCGCCTAAGCACTACGAAGATCTAACCGAGGTGGAAAACAGTGGAGGGGGGCACCGCACAGGCTAAAGATCAACTTGTGTGTCTATTGGGTGCCCCCTTCCCCCATATATAAAGGAGGGGAGGAGGAGGCCGGCCGACCACAAGGGGCGCGCCAAGGGGGAGGACTCCTACTCCTAGTAGGAGTAGGTTTCCCCCCTTTCCTAGTCCAAGGAGAAGAAGGGAAAGAGGAGAGAAGAGAAGGAAGGAGAGGGGGCGCCCCCCCCCCCCCCTTCCCTTGTCCAATTCGGACTGGGCAAAGGGGGGCGCTCCACCTCTGGCCGGCCCTCTCTCTTCTCCACTAAGTCCCACTAAGGCCCATTAATCCCCCAGGGGGTTCCGGTAACCCTCCGGTACTCCAGTTTTATCCGAAACTTCTCCGGAACACTTCCGGTGTCCGAACATAGTCGTCCAATATATCAATCTTTATGTCTCGACCATTTTGAGACTCCTCGTCATGTCCGTGATCACATTCGGAACTCCAAACAACCTTCAATACATCAAACCACATAAACTCATAATACCAATCGTCATCGAACATTAAGCGTGCAGACCCTCTGGGTTCGAGAACTATGTAGGCATGACCGAGACTCATCTCCGGTCAATAACCAATAGCGAAACCTGGATGCTCATATTGGTTCCTACATATTCTACGAAGATCTTTATCGGTCAAACCGCATAACAATATATGTTGTTCCTTTTGTCATCGGTATGTTACTTGCCCGAGATTGGATCATCGGTATCATCATACCTAGTTCAATCTCGTTACCGGCAAGTCTCTTTACTCATTCCATAATACTTCATCCCGCAACTAACTCATTAGTCACAATGCTTGCAAGGCTCATAGTGATGAGTATTACCAAGAGGGCCCATAGATACCTCTCCGAAACACGGAGTGACAAATCCTAATCTTGATCTATGCCAACCCAACAAACACCTTCAGAGACACCTGTAGAGCACCTTTATAATCACCCATTTACCTTGTGATGTTTGGTAGCACACAAAGTGTTCCTCCGGTATTCGGGAGATGCATAATCTCATAGTCTGAGGAACTTGTATAAGCATGAAGAAAGCAGTAGCAATGAAACTGTCATGATCACAATGCTAAGCTAACGGATGGGTCATGTCCATCACATCATTATCCTAATGATGTGATGCCGTTCATCAAATGACAACTCATGTCTACGGTTAGGAAACATAACCATCTTTGATAAACGATCTAGTCAAGTAGAGGCATACTAGGGACAATATGTTTTGTCTATGTATTCACACATGTACTAAGTTTCCGGTTAATACAATTCTAGCATGAATAATAAACATTTATCATGAAATAAGGAAATAAATAATAACGTTATTATTGCCTCTAGGGCATATTTCCTTCAGTATAAAAGGAGGCCCGTGGCATACTGAGAGAGGATTCAGACTTTTGGACTAGGCATGCACCGCAGCTAGTTCAAGAACTCAAGAACACAGAATATACACACAAGCAGGACTAGGGTTTTACGCATCATCGCGGCCCGAACCTGGCTAAAAATCCCTCGCGCTAATCACTAGACCTGCTCTTCGTGCGGCTCTCTCCCCGCCAACTATAGAAGGGATCCCCGTGATCCGTAGGTGTTGTTTCCCCGACAATCATAGTCTCCATCATCCTTTCATCACTAGGACAATGCTCTAATAATGAAGATCATCACACTTTTATTTACTTGGAACTCAAGAATTACAACTCGATAATTAGAACAAAATATGACTCTCTATGAATGCCTCCAGCGGTGTACCGGGATGTGTAATGAATCAGAGTGACATGTATGAAAGAATTATTAATGGTGGCTTTGCCACAAATACGATGTCAACTACACATGATCATGCAAAGCAATATGACAATGATGAAGCGTGTCATAATAAATGGAACGATGGAAAGTTGCATGTCAATATATCTCGAAATAGCTATGAAATGCCATACGGGTAGGTATGGTGGCTGTTTTGAGGAAGGTATATGGTGGGTGTATGGTACTGACGAAAGTTGCGCGGCACAAGAGAGGCTAGCAATGGTGGAAGGGTGAGAGTGAGTATAATCCATGGACTCAACATTAGTCATAAAGAACTCGCATACTTATTGCAAAAATCTATTAGTTATAGAAACGAAGTACTACGCGCATACTCCTAGGGGGATAGATTAGTAGGAAAATACCATCGCTCATCCCCGACAGACACTCATAAGGAAGATAATCAAAAAATAAATCATGCTCCGACTTCATCACATAACAGTTCACCGTACGTGCATGCTACGGGAATCACAAACTTTAACACAAGTATCTCTCAAATTCACAACTACTCACTAGCATGACTCTAATATCACCATCTTCATATCTCAAAACAATCATAAAGAATCATACTTCTCATAGTATTCGATGCACTTTATATGAAAGTTTTTATTATACCCCTCTTGGATGCCTATCATATTAGGACTGAATTTATAACCAAAGCAAATTACCATCCTGTTTAAATACTCTCAAAATAGTATAAGTGAAGCATGAGAGTTCATGAATTTCTATAAAATAAAACCACCGCCGTGCTCTAAAAAGATTTAAGTGAAGCACTAGAGCAATATTGCCTAGCTCAAAAGATATAAGTGAAGCACATAGAGTATTATAATAAATCACGATTCATGTGTGTCTATCTTAAAAGGTGTGTACAGCAAGGATGATTGTGGCAAACTAAAAAGAAAAGACTCATATCATACAATACACTCCAATCAAAACACATATCATGTGGTGAATAAAAATATAGCCTCAAGTAAAGTTACCGATAGACGAAGACGAAAGAGGGGATGCCTTCCGGGGCATCCCCAAGCTTAGGCTCTTGGTTGTCCTTGAATATTACCTTCGTGTGCCTTAGGCATCCCCAAGATTAGGCTCTTGCCACTCCTTATTCCATAGTCCATCAAATCCTTACCCAAAACTTGAAAACTTCACAACATAAAACTCAACGGAAAATCGCATAAGCTCCATTAGTATAAGAAAATAAATCACCACTTTATGTACTGTTGCAAACTCATTCTTTATTTATATTGGTGTAATATATCTACTGTATTCCAACTTTTCCATGGTTCATCCCCCCCCCCACCCCGATACTACCCATTGATTCATCAGAATAAGCAAACAACACAAAGAAAACATAATGTGTCAAAAACAGAATAGTCTGTAGCAATCTGTAACTCTCGGATACTTTTGTAACTCCAAAAATTCTGCAAATTAGGACAACCTGAGAAATTTGTTCACCAAACTAGAGCAAAAAGAATCATATCAAAAGCACATTTCAATAAAATCCTGGAAATTATTTATTGGATGCAAAAGTTTCTGTTTTTCAGCCAGATCAAAACAACTATCACCGTAAGCTATCCCAAAGGTCTTACGTGGCACAAACACTAATTACAACACAAAACCACATCTAACCAGATGCTAGATGAATTATTCGAAGCAAAATAGGAACAAAAAGTAAAGAACAAAAATAAAATTGGGTTGCCTCCCAACAAGCGCTATTGCTCAGCGCCCTTAGCTAGGCATAAAAACACGAATAGATCAAGGTTTGTCATAGTAATAAAAAGGCAAATCTCAAAAAATCATCTCATATTCCCTTCGTTCGGCAGCAAGTTTTCTTTGTATTAAACAAAATTATTCAAAAGGTCTAAATTTAATGGGATAAGAATCCCCTAGATCAAGCTCGGGAGGAATTGTTTCCTCCTTTGGCCCTTCATATTGTATAACCAACTCATCCTTGTAAGCATTCTTTTGGCAAAAAGTCATGAGCGTATTTCCAAGAGAGAAACCCAATCCGTTCTTTTGTATAGCAAAATTATCATTAAGCTCCGAAATCTTATCAACTAAGACATCGGTATGGACCCTCTTTCTTAAATTTTCAGCAACATGATCTAGAGATTGTAAACACATAATGTCCTCTTGGTTAAAGAGAATTGCCTCTATCGGAGGACGACCGCCATCTACTTTATAATGTGCAAACATTTCACTAGCTTCCTTCCTAATAAATCTAAACTCATGTGCTAGGAATATAGTGGCGGTGCGCTTAACAGAAGAATACTCAATATTAGGGAACTCTAGAAAATTCTTTGTATGGATGGATGCATGTGAACAAATTGTCTTTCAAGTTCGACCACGAGCAAATATATAGCATTAGCAAGACTACTATTTTATGGAGAATAGATCTACCCATTGATGGTAACGCATTGGCACAAGTAAATAAATCCTGAATAACCCCTTTTCCAATAATATTGCCGCTACCAATGCGAAGTTTTTTAGTGTGCAAAATAGTAGATTCCTCATGAGCATTGTTGACGAAATCATTAACTGGTAGCTGCTCGATTGGCTTGCTAGTAGGGGATTAATAGGCTAATCGGCAAGTTAATTGGCCATTTAATCAATTAATCGGGCGATTTATTGGTTTATCGGCTACTCGGTGACCCTACGAGTAGGGGTTAATCGGCAAGTTAATTAGTTAATCGGATGAATTCTTGAACAGGGCTCATGAGGATTAGTATTAGAAAAAGCATCAAAGTTCCCCCCATCATTACTACTATCTTTTTCAGCACTAACCTCCCCAATTTCAGACATGGTGGAAACAAACCAATCGAGCAAACTGAAAGCAAACAAAGAGGATAAACGAAAGAGGGGCGAAGAAAAGGCAAATCTTTTCAAAAAATCGTTTTAGAAGTGGGGGAGAGGAAAACCAAGGTGAATGATGAATAATGTAATGCAAGAGATGAGAGTTTATGATGGGTACTTGGTATGTCTTGACTTGGTGTAGATCTCCCTGACAACGGCGCCAGAAATTATTCCTGCTACTTCTTGAGCTTGCATTGGTTTTTCCCTTGAAGAGGAAATGATGATGGACAAATAGAGTAAGTATTTCCCTCAGTTTGAGAACCAAGTGTCGGGGAAACTGATCCACCAACACCTATGGGGACCGGGACCCTTTCGGTTCGGAGGGGGGCCGAGGCCGCGCAAAGAGCGGATCGAGGCAGTACACGCGAGCAGTTTTATCCAGCTTCGGGCCGCACGGATGCGTAAAACCCTACTGCTGCTTGTTTGTGTGTATTGAATTCTTTCTCAGGAGCGATGGACGCTGCCAGACCGAGCGTGAGAGTGTTCCTGATGTTTCGAATGAGCCGAACCCCCTCTACGTTGCGCTTGGGCCTCCTTTTATACTTTCAAGGGGTCACCGACAGGTGGCAACGTAGACTAGAAGGGTAAAATGGAAAAGGATGCGGTAGGTGCAGCTACCGCTACTGTGGACACAGTGCACCCTACCTAACTCTGACGGCAGGGGACAAGGTCATTGAATGCCCGTCTGAGTTGCCTAAACAGTGCAAAAAGTGACCGTTAGGAGCGCCACCGTTTGCCACGATGGCCTTCTCTTCATCTCCGCTTGCCACCGCGTACCCCTGGCTGCACAGGCTCCCGCCACGCGCCCCTGAGGAAGCCTCATGGCGACACGCGGGTGGGTGCGCTGGAGCGTGGGTACAGAGTGGCAGCGGGCCCCCGGCGAGTACCTTGTCGGGGTCGTCGTCTTGTCGAGTCCAGAAGCTTGTCGCTCACCGGACCTTGCCGGGACGTGCGGTGCATCGCGGCAAGTTTCTTGAAGTGCCGTGGTTGGCCTTCCCGGCAAGCTCCTCTTGCCGGGGCCTTGTCTCTTCCCGGCAAGATCCTCTTGCCGGGGCCTTGTCTCTTCATCTTGAATGCTTTGTTCTTGAATGGCTCCAAAGGAACCCACGGAGGACTCTGGAGGTCGTCCGGCAAGCCTTGCCGCGCGGCGCTGCAACTGCCCGTGCACAAGTTTGGGATACTAGGGTACCCCTACTCTAGTACACCGACAGGAGCCCCCGGGCCTGGGCCACACACGGTGCCGAGCGCTGTTGGGCCAGGCTCAAAACAGGACACGGGCACGCGCGGAGCCTGGGTTATGCCGAATCTAACTACATATCCACCGCGCCCCCCGTAATAGCACGCGTCAATTGCGGAGTCGTGGCAGAGATCGTGGGTGGCTGTTTATTTGGAAGGCCGAAATGTCCGCCCCGTCCCTCTTTATAAGCAGGGGAAACAGGGACATTTCCCCCACCTTCGCCCTTCGCTGCTGCAATCTCAGAAATCTCCGCCGCCCTCCTCCGCTTGCAGAGTTGAAAGAGGGCAGCGCTCCGCCCCCGTCGCTGCCGCCACCACCAGCGCCGTCGATCTCCCCCACCGCCTCCGCCATGCCTCCGAAGCCCTGGGAAGGGGAAGGCCACGAAGGCCGCGGCCGCGAAAGCTGTGAAGTCGACCGAAGCGCAGCGGCTTGAGGCGCTGCGGAAGGAGCGGGCCACTTCCCCCCCCCCCCCCGAGCTCTCCGCGAAGGAGCTGAGGGAGTGGTACTATCTCTTCTGGTCGACGGAGACGCGGGCGCATCCGCGCACGAAGGTACTCTCCGCCGTCGCCTCGCAAGCAGCTCCAGTTGGCGGATATCCTTTCTTCGCCGTGTTCTTCTACTGCGGGCTCTGCCCGCCATTCTCTGATTTCTTTTGTGGCGTCATGAACACCTATGGACTCCACCTCCTTGACTTCACCCCCAACGCCGTTCTGACCATGGCAGTTTTCGCCCATCTATGCGAAAACTTTGTCGGAGTCCACCCCAACGTAGCTCTCTTCCGCCATTTCTTTATGCCTCGTGTCGAGAGAGGGGAACCTCTTGCCGGCGGGATCGCCTGGATCTCGCGGGCCGGCAAGAAGGAGACCTATCTGGAGGGGGAGCTCCGCAGCAAGTGGGACGAGTGGAGAGCAGATTGGTGCTGGGTTGTAGAAGAGAGCCCGCAGCCGTTCACCGCCCTGCGCCAAGCCCCAGCAGTGCGTGGCAATGACTGGAGCGCTCTGTCCGTGGACGACGACAAGCTGAAGATCGCCACCACTCGGATCTTGCGTCTCAGGCTTGCCGGGCTGACTGTAGGAGCTGTCGGCGCAGATTTCCTTCGCCGGCGCATCGCCCCTCTGCAGGCGAGGGGGAGACCCGCCTGGGAATTTGGAGGCCCGGCAGATATCATGAGGTTGCGCCCAGGCCTCAACTTCAATTTCACCGTCATAGAGTTGGACGGGATACTCAAGGAGATATTCAAGCACGACCCACAGCATCCCGAGTGGTTCAGGTTGCCGGCAGGCGTCGTTCCTCTGTGCAACAACTCCTCGCGCGACCGCATCTGCGCCATGATGCCGTTGTGTGATTCGCACGGGATCGCTCCAACTTGGCAAGAGCCTGCCGGAGACGTTGTGCAGCAGTTCTTCGACAGCCTAGTGGAAGTAGCGGTCAATGCTGACGACAAGAAGCTCCTCACCCGCGACACCACCGATCAAGAGATGGAACGCATCGCCACCAGGGCGGAAGAGGCGGCGGCAGCCGCAGCCGCGGGTGAATTTGGGTTCACGGTGGAGGAAGCGGACACGGCATCGGCGATGAGTCTTGCTGAGCGGGAGTGGCCCGAAGACGAAGAAGAGCTTGCCGCGCCCGACGCCGAGTTGAGTGAGCCCGCCGAGGGTGCGAGCGGCCCGCCATCTCCGGGGAGCTTGCCGGGAACAGGGCCCGGAACGCAGCCCCCAGTGCAGCCAAGAAGGCGCCTCCGCAGGATCGGGGACGCAGCAGGGCGGCAAGCTGGTCAACAGCCGCAGCGCCGCGCAACGCGCTCCGCCGCGGCAAGTACGGTTGCCGCGGGTGCGCCTCCCGCCGCAGTGGCAACTGGGGCGGGGTCATCTCGGGCTGGCGCCGCAGTCCCCGCCAAGCGGCCAAGGGATCCCACCCCTCCACCTCGTCGCGCCGGAGGTGGGCCAAACTTCGACCTCTCCGCGCTCAGCTCCGACGAGGAAGAGGAAGAAGAGTAAGATTCCCTTGTTGTTCTTGTAGTTCTTCAACTTGCCATTCCTGTCTTGCATCTGATCTGACCCACCCTGGACTCTCCCTTTTCAGGACTCTGGCCCAGAGGGCGGCGAAGAGGGCCAAGGCTCAGGTGGTGATCATCGAGGACGAGCCCACTGCGACGACAGGAGGCGCGCCCAAGACCACCTTGCCGGATCCGGCCATCACTTTGCAGAGCAGCCCCCAGCGCAGCCCCCAGCGTAAGCATATGGTTTACTTTCTGCTTCTGGGTGCGCGTGGTTGCTCTTTTCCTTTGTTGACATCTGATCACTGGTTTGTTTGTGCAGGAGCAGAACAGCTTCATCAGGAGGGCGTGGTGATCACCTCCGACTCGTCGTCTGCTTCGACTACGCTGCCAAGGGCGGACTCCCCGGCAAGGGAGCGTTCTCCGGTAAGGGAGGAGCCTCCGGCAAGGGAGGAGTCTCCGGCAAGGGACAGCGCTAACGATCCGTCGGTGGTGGAGCTTATGACAGCGGATCCCAGCACAGGTAATCCTTCCTGCCCGAAACTTTCTTTGTATTCTTCTGCTGATTTTTCTTCTTGAGTGCTTGTTTGACTTCTCATTCTTCTCCGGTCGTCAGATCCACCCTCCGCGGATCCGATGGAGACCAAGGTGGGTGGCGGAGAGGACGCGTGCGGCAACACTGATGATGCCGCGGCCTCCGAAGACGGAGCTGGTGCCGATGTGCCTGTCGGTGAAGAGGCCGCCAAGGCTGCCACCGAGGAAGCTGGCGGGGGATCTAGCGATCGCACTGACGGCCCTGAGGCCGCAGGAGCGTCAGGCGCTACACCGACCGCCGATCCCTCCGCCGCTGCCACAGCGTCAGGCTCCGAGGAGCCCCAGCCCGGCGCCTATCTGAAGGCTGGCGAGGGCATCTTCATCAAGCTCCCTTGGGCATCAAGCTCCAAGGCGCCGGTGGAAGGAGAAGTTTTGGATGGGGAGGTGCTCGCCTCTGCCGGGTTGTCGATCGTTGACGCGCCGGGAAGCAGCAGTGACGAGCCCGAGGAGGAGCGGCTGCTGCAGAGGCTGCTGGCGCTCTATCGCGCCCGTCAAGTCAAGTTGGAGTCCCGGGAAGCGCTCGTCACGAAAGCGAGCGTGGATATAGAGAAGCGCGCGGAGGAGCTCCGGGGTTTTCGCCAGGAAGCTCTCCGGGCCTTGGCGGAGGAGCGGGAGCAGCTTGCTGAAGAGCGGAAGGCCTTCCTCCTCGAGAAGGCCGAAGCTGAAGAGCAGCAGCGGCTCACCGGCGAGAAGCTGTACGCGCGAGAAGGCGAGCTGGCTCAGCGGAAAGTGAACCTCGACAGCCACGAGGAGGAGCTTGCCGCGCGCGAACGGGCACTTGGCGGGTCGCTCCAAGAGGCAAAGGATGCGGCTGCGGCTGCCGAGACCGCCAAGAAGGAATTGGAAGTAAAGGTGGCGCAGCTGGAGGCTGATCTGAAGGTGGGTGGCGAAGAGCTTGCCGCGCTCAAGCTGGAGCGCGAGAAGGACGCCCTTGCCCACGGTGAGCTGCAGGGCCAACTCTCCGAGAAGGGCAAAGAGCTGCGCGCCGCCAAGAATTCCAATGCTGATCTGGAGCTGAAGCTGGCCACCCTGACGGAGACGTTGGACGGCGCCAAGAAACGGGAGGCGGACTTGAAGAAGGACATCAAGGCCAACGAGGCGCTGCTAGCGAGGGCCGCCGAAACCCAGAATCTTCTCAGAGATACTGTGGCGCTCTGGACGGAGGGCCTCGTGAACATTGCTGCAGTCATCGAAGAGGAGCTGGTGCAATTGGGGGTGGAAGGCTTCGGGTACTCCTCCGACGAGAACCTCCAACCCAGCGCCAAGCTCACTCTGTTCTTCAAAGGCGTGGCGGCGGCGCTCCAGCAACTCCGGGAACGGATCCCAAAGCAGTTGGCCGACGAGTCACGCTCGATTTGTGCCGGAGTTCTGGAGAAGGTGCTGGTGAAGGTGGCCTTCCGCAATCCGGGCCTCAACCTCACCAACGTCCTCAAGAGGCTGCCGGCGGACGCTGATCTTGACGCACTTAAGGCCCTCGTCGCACCCATTGTGGACAGGGTGAACGAGGTCAAAAGGGTTGACGGCGGTCGCGTAGATTAGGCCGTCCGTTTTCTTCTTTTCTTGTCGCTGCCAGTCATGTCATGGGAACACTTTATTAGAGGCGCGACAAGTTATTTTTGTAATATAACTCTATCTTAGGCAAAAAATTGTTGTGTTACTTCCTTTACTCGACTCTTGGCTTTGTATGGTTATGCCCTGCGCTTTCTAGGGAAACTTGCCGGTGCAGGCACCCTTGCCGCGAGCGCCGAGTGCGGAACTTCAGCAGCCTGCTGGCGGGGTCGCTACCGACAAGCAACCTTGTCGCAACTAGTTGCAGCTCACTTAAGTTGTTGAGCGGACTCGAAACAAAGTAAGGGCGCAGCTAGCTACGAGTTGGTTCCTCCGCGCACAGGTTTTCCATACAAAGCATGGTCGTTCAAGGAAAATAACTCAAAAACTTAAAACACTGATTGCCCAAACTTTAGCAACTTAGCTTTTCTGTCATCTGCTTCCAGGCAAGGAGAAACTTTCTTGAACGGCCTGGTCCACACCATTATCTTCTCCTTCCCCCCCCCCCCGGTGAACCTTGTGGGCGAGGGAACCTTCCTTCTTTTGAGAAAGAAACAGAGAAATAAAGTAATGATATGGAGCCTTGGGCTCGTTATCGCTTACCGGGGTCTGGTGCTGCACAAAGTGTCAGATAACATATGCGAAAAAGGATTATAGCATAAAGAAAAAAAAATTGACAAGATGTGCGGGGCACGTGAACTTTACTGGTGCACGGGGTCTGCGCCCGGCTTTGTACAAAGGATTACATGCAACAGCGGCAAGACTTGTACAAAAGGTGGTTGCCGGAAAAGCTTCTGGCAACCGCGCCCTACGGGTAAAACTTACGAAGATGTTCAATGTTCCAGGAGTTGCTCACCGGAATGCCATCTTCGGTCTCAAGGCGGACAGCGCCGGGCCTAGTGACTCGTTTCACCCGATAAGGGCCTTCCCACTTCGGCGTCAACTTGTTGGAATTCTTGGCGGACTGAACACGCCGAAGAACAAGGTCGCCTTCCTCGAAGCTCCTGGCTTTAACTTTGCGGCTATGGTAGCGAAGCAAAGCTTGCTGGTAGCGAGCGACTCGCACAGCAGCCTGAAGACGGTCTTCCTCAAGGAGCAGCGCGTCATCTTGGCGCAACTGCTCTTGCTCGAGCTCATCATAAGCGAGCACTCGAGGTGACCCGTAAACGAGTTCCGTGGGGAGAACTGCCTCTGCTCCGTAGACTAGAGCGAAGGGTGTCTGTCCAGTGGCTCGATTTGGCGTCGTCCTGATCGACCAAAGAACCACCGGCAGCTCCTCGATCCACTTTCTTCCGCACTTGTGCAGCCTGTCGAAAGTTCTGGTCTTGAGGCCTCGCAGCACTTCAGCATTTGCCCTCTCCGCTTGACCGTTGCTTCTCGGATGAGCAACAGAAGCGAAGCAGACCTTGGCGCCAAGATCTTGGACGTACTGCATGAAGGTGTGGCTCGTAAACTGCGTGCCGTTGTCGGTGATGATCCTGTTAGGGATCCCGAAACGGCAAACAATCGACCTGAAGAACTTGGCTGCTGACTATGCTGTCACCTTCCTCACTAGTTCCACTTCCGGCCACTTTGTGAACTTGTCGATGGCGACGTACAAGAACTCAAAGCCCCCGACAGCTCGGGGAAAGGGGCCGAGGATGTCGAGCCCCTAGACCGAAAATGGCCAGGATAAAGGGATCGTCTGGAGAGCTTGAGCTGGCTGGTGTATCTGTTTGGAATGGAATTGGCACGCTTCACACTTGGTTACTTGTGCAGTTGCATCCTGGAGGGCTGTCGGCCAGAAGAAACCTTGTCGGAATGCTTTGCCGGCAAGTGCTCTTGCGCCAATGTGGTGACCACATATGCCTCCATGTATCTCTGCCAACAGTTGTTGTCCATCTTCCCGGCGAATGCACTTCAATTTCACACCGTTGAGTCTTATTCTATATAGTGTGTTGTCGACAAACTTGTACATACTTGACTGCCGGGCTACTCTTTCCGCTTCTTCTTGCTCTTCGGGAAGCTCTCCTGTCTGAAGGAAACGGACGATCTGCTGCGCCCATGCTGGAGCTTGCGGCTCGACAACAAGGGCTAAAGGCATATCTGTTGCTGTGGGAACATCCGCTTCTACGGCAAGAACCTGCGGTTCGGCGGGAGCGTGATATTCCCCGGCAAGCTTGCCGGAGCAAAACTTGTCGGGAGCGTCTGCTTCAACGGAACAAACCAAGAGGTTCGCCGGAGCAGACTGCTCCTCAGCACTCTTGGCGTCGATCTTGGGGACCTTCTTGGCGGCGGCTTCGGGAAGCTCTGCCGAACAAGTAGTCATCAGAAACCAACTTCCTCTTCTTTCTTTGTCCAGTCGACGGTGTTACGGATGGTTGAGTCAGCTTGAGCACAAAAATCCCTGGTTCCACAGGTAACTTTAGTGTTGCGCACTTTGACAGGCCGTCAGCAATATCGTTCTGAGCTCGTGGAACGTGTTCCATTTGCAGGCCGTCAAAGTGTGCTTCTAGCTTCCTTACTTCATCAACATATGCTTCCATCAACGGACTCTGATAGCTTTTGTTTACTTGGCGGACGACCAACTGCGAGTCACCCCTGACAATGAGCTTGTTGATCCCAAGGTCTGCCGCGATTCTGAGTCCGGCAAGCAAACCTTCATACTCTGCGGTATTGTTCGTTGCTTGCTCCTTGGGAAAATGCATCTGAACTACGTACTTGAGGTGCTCTCCGGTGGGTGTGATAAGCAGCACGCCTGCGTCGGCGCCTTGCAGCGAGAAGGCGCCATCAAAGTACATCAGCCACTCTTTGCTTGCCTCTTTGACGGGGATGCTTGTTTCTGGAGTTTCTTCGTCTGGTGTCGGCGTCCATTCCACTATGAATTCTGCCAATGCTCTGCTCTGTATAGTGGAAGTACTCTCAAACTTGAGGCCAAAGCTTGACAGTTCCAGTGCCCACTCGACAATCCTGCCGGTTGCTTCTGGATTTTGCAGTATCCTTTTCAACGGAAAGCGAGTGACAACTGTTATCTCATGTGCCTGGAAGTAATGGTGCAGCTTTCTCGAGGCCATGAGAAGGCCGAAAAGCAATTTCTGTACGCCAGAATACCTTGATCTAGCCCCCTGTAGAAGGGAACTGACAAAGTAAACTGGGCGCTGCACCATTTTCCTGTGCACCTCCTTGCATGCCTACGCAGACTCAACTTTGTCGGGGCCAGAGCTTGTCGGAGAAGCCCCCTGCTTGTCGCTGGATTCACTTGCCGCGGTTGCTGGCCCATCGTCCGCCTCCCTCTCTGCTACTAACGCAGCACTAACCACTTGATTGGTTGCTGCCAGATATAGCAGCAACTTCTCTTGTGGCTTAGGTGCGACAAGTATTAGAGTGGAGGACAGGTACCTCTTCAAGTCCTGTAGCGCGGCCTCCGCTTCTGGAGTCCATTTCATCGGACCTGCCTTTTTCAATATTTTGAAAAACGGCAAGGCGCGCTCTGCAGACTTAGAGATAAATCTGCTGAGAGCAGCCACGCAACCGGCAAGCTTTCGTACATCCTTGACGCGCTTTGGTGCTTCAATCTGTTCGATGGCTTTGATCTTGTCGGGATTGGCTTCAATCCCCCGCTGTGACACAAAGAACCCGAGAAGCTTGCCGGAAGGGACTCCGAACACGCACTTCTCGGGATTGAGCTTGAGGTTGATCCTGCACAGATTTGCAAAAGTTTCATCTAGATCTTGAATCAGAGTAGCCTTGTTTTTGCTCTTGACCACTATATCATCCATGTAGGCTTCCACATTTCTGTGCATTTGCGGCTCAAAAGCACGGTGGACTACCCTTGCGAATGTTGATCCAGCATTCTTCAAACCGAAAGGCATCCGTACGAAGCAGTACGTGCCACATGGGGTGATAAATGCGGTTTTCTCTTCATCCTCTTCTGCCATGAAGATCTGATGGTATCCTGAGTATGCATCAAGAAATGAAAGAAAATCACATCTGGCTGTGGAGTCAACAATCTGGTCAATATGCGGCAAGGGAAATGGGTCTTTGGGACAAGCTTTATTAACATCAGTGAAGTCAATACAAAGTCTCCATTTTCCGTTAGCCTTGCGCACAACAACAGGATTGGCCAACCACGTGGGATGGAGCACTCCTCTGACAAGGCCTGCTGCTTCCAACTTCTTGATTTCTTCTGCGATGAATTCTTGGCGCTCCACTGCCTGCTTCCTGACTCTCTGCTTGACGGGCCACGCATGAGGACAGACGGCAAGGTGGTGCTTGATTACTTTCCTGGGAACACCGGGGATATCAGACGGTTGCCATGCAAACACGTCGACATTCGCCCGCAAGAAAGCAACGAGCGCGCTTTCCTATTTGGGGTCAAGAGTGGCGCTGATGGTGAAGGTACCACCAGTGCCATCCTCCTTGGCGGACACCTTCTTAGTCTTAGGTGGAGCTGCCATTGCCTTCTTACACTTGCCGGTGGAGCTCGATGGTGCGTCCTCGACGGTAGCGCAGCACTCCGAAGAGGTGCGCTTGCCGGAGTAGGCATCAGAGCTCTTGCCGGACTTTGTCTTCTTCTTCCCTCCGGGAGATTCAGCGGCAAGTGTCTTGCGCTCTGCTGCGGTTGCCGCTTCCCGGTAGATCTTGTCGGCACAGATAAGAGCATCCTTCTTGTCGCCAGGGACAGAGATGACACTTATTGGGCCTGGCATTTTCAGTATGTTGTACGCATAGTGAGATGCTGCCATGAACTTGGCGAGTGCTGGACGGCCAAGGATTCCATTGTAAGGTAATGGAAAGTCGGCAACGTCAAACGTGACCCTCTCAGTCCTGAAGTTCAGCTCGCTGCCAAATGTGACCGGCAGCATGATCTTTCCCTTCGGCTTGCTTCTTCTCGGGCTAATTCCTTGGAATGTGCCGGTCTCCTCGAGCTCGCTGTCAGGGATCTGAAGTTTCTGGAGGACCGCGGAGGATATCAGGTTCAAGCCAGCCCCGCCGTCAACTAGCATCTTCGTGACCTTGAGATTGCGGATAGTTGGAGAAACCAACATCGGCAAACACCCGACCGCAGTTACGCGATCAGGGTGGTCCTCAATGTCGAAGATGATAGGTGCGCTGGACCATTTCAGGGGCTTGCGTGACTCTATGGATGGCTCTGCTGCATTCACTTCCCGCATCCACTGCTTGAGTTGGCGGTGCAAAGTATGCAGAGAGGCGCCACCGTCAACGCACAGGACCTCTGTGGCTTTCTGAAATTCCTGCTCGTCGGCCTCATCATCATACATGTTTTCGTCGTCGTCGTCATCTTCATCCTTGTCGCGGTCGCGGGGAGGTCTGTCTCCTTGCCGCTGCTTGGCCTTGCTGCGGCGTCCTCCTCGGCCGGGACGTTTCTGGCCGGATCCACCAGTTCCTTCCTGGGCCTTCTCCTTGTCGCACCGCTCGTACTCAGCTTTCTGTTACTCAACAAGCTGTTCGACTTTCTTGCAGTTCTGGAGATCGTGACCCTTGGTGCGGTGAATCTTACAATACTGCTTGCCGGAACTGTCCTGCTTGTCGGCGGCCGCCACAGGCTGGGCCTCCTTGTCGGAGCCACCAGCTTTAGCTTCCTTGGCGCCACCTCCATTGCCGCTCTGCTCGACAGCTAGCACTTCCTTGCCCTTTTTCCTTCTATTGTTCCGCCGCCGGCCTTTCCTTGTCGGGGCGGCATCCTCACTGTCGGATCCTCCTGCTCCTGTACTCTCTCCGGGGAGCCTCCTCCCCTCTTCAGCGCGTGCACACTTGTCGGCCAGGGCGTAAAGCTCGCTGACGTCTCTGATCTTACACGTCGCCATCTCCTCCCTCATCCTTCGGTTTCGCACGTTCTGATCTAACGCGCTGATGATCGCGGCGGGGTGGACGTCTGGGATGTTGTGCTGTACACGGCTGAATCTCTGAATGTACTTGCGCAGTGGCTCTCCTTCCTTCTGGGCGAGCAGATGAAGATCGCCCTCTTGGCCATGTGGCTTGTGGCCGCCTGTAAAGGCGCCGACAAACTGATGGCATAAATCTGCCCAAGAGGAGATGGAATTGTCCGGCAAGTGCATGAGCCAGGACCTGACATTGGGCTTGAGTACCAGCGGGAAGTAGTTGGCAAGGATCTTGTCGTCCCGTCCCCCGGCAGCCTGCACCGCGATGGTGTAGATGCTGAGAAACTCCGACGGATGCGTCTTGCCGTCGTACTTCTCTGGTACGTCTGGTTTGAAATTCTTTGTGCTGGGCCACTGGACTTGCCGCAGCTCACGGGTCAACGCAGGACATCCTACCGCGTACGGCAGATCGCCTGGTTCCCCTGGCACATGCATGTCAACAGAGGGCCCAACGCGCTTGTCGGATTGACGTCGCGCTTCTCTTCGGCGCTCGATGCGGGTTCGAGCGTCTTCTTGTTGTCGTTCATGGAGAACTTGGCGCTGGTCGCGACGAGCTCGTGGGTCCGACGACGCGGTGGAGCCGCTGTCGGGGTGGACCCGGCGAGTCGGCAATTTTGGCCTTCGTAGTGGAGAGTGCATGGAAGTCGCACCTCCCCCAGTCTTGTTGCCATCGGCTCGCGTCCGGCTGTCCTGCCGCGGCAACGAGGTGCTTGGTTGCCGCGCAGTGTCGCCGTTGGCGAAGCCGATGAGGCTCTGGATAGTGGCCCTCCATTCGTCGGTCTTGTCTGCCGTCGGAGGATAGTCTAGGAGCAGTTGAGCTCGCCCTCCACCCGGCTGCCTCGTTGCTCCTCCGACTTCATCTCCCAGTCTCCTGGTTTGCTTCTGGTCCAAAAAAGATCATCGTGAAAGTTTTATTCCATTTGGACTCCGTTTGGTATTCTTTTTCTGCGAAACTCTAAAACAGGGGGAAAACAGGAACTTCCACTGGGCTCTAGGTTAATAGGCTAGTCCTAAAAATAATATAAAAAAGCATAATAATGCATATGAAACATCCAAAACAGATAATATAATAACATTGAACAATCAAAAATTATAGATACGTTGGAGACGTATCAGTGAACCTATCAAGGGTGATTCCCCCAAGTTCACCTTGACGATTACATCGAGAAGGAATCTACCAAGGGTGATTCCTCGAATTTTCCCCTTGATATTATGGACACATGGTTACATTAACATTACCTCAGAACCTTGCTGAAGTCAGGTCAGGATCGAGGGGTACCCGCGAGATTTACTGAAGTCGGGTCGACCTGGAGGGTACCCGCGATATAATTACGAGGCATGGCTGGGCAGGCAGACCGCCCTAGAGAGGGCTGGGCCTGGCCCTTGCCGTAAGTCCTCGAGATGGGGCAACAGGAGCACTGATCGTCATCACGCGCACCCAAGACACTAACGGGTTTGGATATGTGATCTGAGTAGGCCTCTGGCCTTTTTCACACTAACCACTACGCGGGTTAGCACTCGGCATCGTAAGTTTCTTTCAAAAGATCTGTCAAACATCTAGTTCATCATTGTGGCACGGTCGGATCCTGCCATCCAGGAGAGAGGTGGCACTGGTATCTACCCTGCTCACAACGACCTGAAGTGCAAAGGGCGATGGGCCCAAGAACCCTGAGCGCTTAGGATGTAGACCAGCGGGACCTCTCTGCGGAGCCTAGGTAGGACTACGGCGTGTCGATCAGTCAATGCCGGGCATGACCAGGAAAAGCGTGTCCGACTAGAGTTAATTGAGCATGTTGGGTAAGTTGGTGCACCCCTATAGGGAAGTTATCTATTCTAATAGTCATGTCCATGGTAACAGGATGCTCGGAGTTGTATCCCGATCTTATACAACTTGAACCAGATACGTGTGATACTAAACTATTATGATGGCTCCGGGATCGCTTCCTCGGAGGGTAGACGAGGAAGGATCTCTGGGCGTTACTTAAATATACTCGATACTATATGTTATGTTACTCTACTCTCTTCTGTTGCTACAAGATGCTAGTTTTTGATAACCTAGGCCTTCCCCTCTGTTCTGGCATTCTGCAGTATAGTCCACAGATACAGCCCCTTCCCATTGATACTGATGCAAACTTAATCTGATGTAAGTCTTGCGAGTACTTCGGAGGAGTACTCAAGGTTGCTTTGCTACCTTTTCCCCCCTTTACCCAATTGATGTGACCAGATGACAGAGCCTACGAGTTAGCTGATCTCGTAGATGACTACTACTTCACCAAAGAAGCTTACTACCACATGGACACCATCGTCCAGGAGTAGTTCAGAGGCTCCCAGGCAGGAGGCCTGCGCCTTTTTGATCTAGTTGTCGTTGTTTTGCTCAGCCTTCTTAAGGCAAACTAGTTTACCTTTGTCTGTACTCAGATATCGTTGCTTCCACTAACTCTTGTATTCGAGCCCTCGAGGCCACTGGCTTCTAATATAAAGCTTATATTATTTTATTTTGCGTCTAAAATTGTGTTGTGATATCTTCCCGTGAGTCTTTGATCTTGATCGTGCGCATTTGCATGTATGATTAGTGCACGATTAAGTCAGGGGCATCACTAGTTGCTATCAGAGCTGACTTTCTATAGGAAGCCCCTTTGCAACTCCATGGCCGAAGTTGAGTCTAGTCTTTGAAAAACTATTTTACTAACATTGTTATGCGGCTTACGGGCCCACATCACAAATGGGGGGTATTAGGATCTTTTATTCCTCTCCTTTACTCTGGGATTCTGATCTCTCTTCTATTCGGGTAAAAGATTTTACTGACTCTAACTCTAGGTTCTCATGATCACATCCATCCGGAGATCTGAATTATCTACAGTTATTCCTTTGAATGACATGGACCTTTGCTACGAGCTGAGGGCCGGGTTCTGCATCAAAATGTTCAGAGACCACAGGATCCTCATATCGAGGGCACCCTGCATCGTCACCTACAGATGCCAGGCTTCATGAGTTTTCTCCAATGTTGTCGTAGCTTTTGCTATGTATCATTGTTGTATCCCTCAATCGCGTGCATGTGTGCCGCCTAGTATGTATAGGATGTTTCTCTTGTCCGAACTCATACTAATAGCATGTAATTGGCTCCGTGTATGGATTTATATGTCTTGCTAAACTACTCCCTGATGTTTTTAGCAGGATGGTTGACGATCCTCCAGCTCCATCCTATATTGCCGCAATGATGCAATAGTTTGAGCTAAATCGTCAGTTTATGACTTGGGAAATGGCCCAGTTTCCAAATCAAAATGCTCATCAGTAGCCTGCCCCAATAACACTGCAAGAATTTGTGCGCCTCAACCCGTCCATTTTCTGCAACTCCACCAATCATATGGATGCTAATGATTGGCTTCGTGACATCCTGTTTGAGATGGAGTCAGCTACTATTCCCCCTGCTAGTTACGTCACCTTTGAGGCATTTCACTTCAAGGGTATAGTTGCTCAATGGTGGGGAAGCCACAGGGGTATGCTGCCTGCTGAAACAGTAACCACTTGGCAGGAATTTTGGTCATCCTTCTGTGCACGACACATTCCTCAAGGTCTAATGGACCAGAAGGAGTCTGCAAAATCTCACAGGGCAAAATGAATGTGGATGAATATCAGAGGAAATTCCTTGAATTATCCCGCTATCTTGAGGATGACGTTTGCACTGACGCACGCAAGTAGGAGAAATTCAATGGAGGACTGCTTCCTGATATAAAGCTCACATTGTGCAAACTTTGCGACGCTTGTCAGCCAGGATTTCCAAGCTGAAAATGGTCTGACCGAATACCAGGATTCACTCAAGCATACTCGAGATGTTGGCCCATCCTTGGGTCATTGTAACGCCCCGGATTCAATACGCTAGGTGTCTGCCAGTTATTCGCCGTCTTTGCCATGTCATTTTCTTGTGTGTTGCATTTTGCCACGTCATCATCTGCATTTCATCCGCATGTTTTTCAAAACTTGCATCCGTTTGGGTTCCGCCGGTTCTCTCCATTGTCCGTTCGGAGTCCAGACCTCTCGCGTGCGCCCGTCGCCCCTCTCAGACCTTGTTTCCGTGAGCGGGTTAAAAACGTTCTCAGAATGGCCCTAGGTTTGCCGAGTGGCCTTGGTATACCACCGGTAGACCGCCTGTCAAGTTTCGTGCCATTTGGAGGTCGTTTGATACTCCGACGGTTAACCGCGTAGCCCGAAACCCCCTTTTCTCTTGCAGCCCAGAAACCCTTCAAATCAGCCCAGAAACCCTTCAAATCAGCCCACAAACCCATCCTAACCCCCTCCATGATCTCGGTCGTTCGATCACGATCGCGTGGGCGAAAACGGCTCCCAATTTGGACTCTCCTAGCTCCAAGAATCTATAAATAGGCCTCCCACGTCCAAATTCGCGGATGATTCCACCCTTAACCCTAGCAGTCTCCTCCCTCACCGCGCCAGACATGTCCGCTCCACCACCGGACGCGTCCAGCCGCCCCCCGCATCCAATCGCCAGCCGCCACGTCACCCTCGCCGCCTCCACCACACCTCCCACCACCGCGGCCCGCCCGGCCCACGTCCGGCCCGCCCCGGGCCGCGTCGGGCCCGACCGCGCCCGCCAGCCGCGCCACTGTCCTGGCCGCGCGCCGCCCGCGCCTGGCCGCACCCGAGGCGCCCCGCCTCCCACGCCGGCCGCGGCCGCCGTCGCGCGCCACCCTTCGCCGCCTCGGCTCCCCGCCGGAGCCCGCGCGCCTCGCCGCCTGCCGGCCTCCCCTCGACCGCCGCGCCCGAGCGCCGCCCGCCGACCCTGTCGCCCGGCGCCTCCCCGCGACGACGCCCCGGCCGGCTCTCCGCCGGCGCCGCCCTCCTCCCTCGAACTCCGGCGATCTCCAGATCCAGATCTAGATCCGTTTTCAAAGGTTGACCCCGAATTTTGCCTAAGTCCCTTTCTCTGTCATATTTTGGTGACCACTTTGACCTGTCATAGCTCCAAGCATACTGCTCCGTTTTCCATGCATTATATACCAAAATGTTCACCATGAGATGCTATACATTTCATTCCATTGTGTCATGCTTGTTTGATTTCATATTGATGCCCGAATAATCGTTGCAAGAGTGTTATATGTTGTTATCTGTTGTCTGTTAGCAGAACATGCTCATTTGTCATTTTTGCCATGTTTGATGTGTGCATCCTATGAGGTTGATGTCTACATGTGTTTTTAACTACAGCATTCCATCTTTACAGAGGTGCAATCCATGTATTTTTGTGGGTCTTGTACTGAGTGCATCGACCTTGTTAAGTAGGGTACTTGTTGTTACTGTTTTGCTAGGCTGGATCTGTTATTTCGTGATGCTATGTACACCTGCTGCTGCAAGTCATTTTGTGCATAATCTGGAGATGTTCACTAAGGATGTTTTGTTATACACGTCATGCTATATCCATCCATGCCCCTGGTTGCATTTATAGCCTACTGTAGCTTGTTGTTATCTTGCTCTCAAGTTGCTAAATAATGTTGTTGTCAGCCTGTTAACATTAAGTTCAGTTTTGCCATGTGTTTTGCTAGTGATCCATGCACCCTATGAACTTGTTCTTGCCATGCTTAGCTTCATAAACATGTCCTATTACTGTTGGTTACCTTGCTATGCCATGTAATTCCCTGTGGTGAGTGGTACAAGCTCACAACATGCCTACTTATTATTGTTCCTGCCATGTTTGAATCTGTCATATCTTTTGACACGTTTACATGGGTGCCATCATATCTTCTGATCCTTTTTGACTCATGGTCAGTATAGGACTTTTGTTATATGCATTTAGTAGTATCATGCCATGCCTTTGTTTTCCATGATAAGTTCCTTTAACATGTTGTTTGATAGCTCTAAACATTGCAACCTGATGTTATTTTTGCAAAGTCTGAAACTGTTACTATATGCAATCTTGCCATGTGTTTTGGAGCATGTTATAGTGATTTCTGGAGATAGCTCAATGTTCATGTTTTGTTATGCTTTACCCGTACATCATGTCCATGCCTTTTGTTCTCATGTTGGGGTGCTGTAGCATGTTGTTTTGATGCTTGCAATATGTCTAGTTGCTATTTTGGGCAGATTGTTGTTATGTCTTGTTTAGAGTGTATGTGTTGCACTGTTGCTCCGTTTTGAGTGTGCTCTATATGAAACTTGCTTGATTTTTCATGTAGCTTCATATTATCATGTTGCATCGTTGTTTTGAGGTGTTTGCTTGATGTTTGTATGCATTTTGCATCAATGCCATGTTTAACTTGTTTTACTCATATCTTCTAGGACGTAGCTCCGAACTAAATGAACTTTATATGTAACTTGACTAGAATCTCGCGTATATCATCTTGGTGCATCTTAACTTGCTGTTTAAAAACTTGAACATAAGGTTTATTCAGATCTGGACCAATTTCTAAATTTGCATATGCGGACTTACCGGAATTGTTATATGTTGTTTCCGGCCTCATTTAAACTTGCCTTGATGTGTTGCTCTTGTTTGCATCATCTCTTGCCATGAGTAGCTTCATGTAGCCTTGTCATGCATCATACTTGGTTGAGCATCATGCCTTGTTCATGTGTGGTGTGTTTACCTTGTTGTGTGCTTCTTCTCGATAGTTCCTGTTTCCTTGCGATCGTGAGGATTCGTTCGTCTACACTTGGTTCGTCTTTGTGGCTTCATCTTCTTCATGGACTCGTTCTTCTTCCTTGCGGGATTTCAGGCAAGATGACCACTACCCTGGATCTCACTACTATCATTGCTATGCTAGTTGCTTCGTTCTATCGCTATGCTGCGCTACCTGTCTCCTTTTGATCAAGCCTCCCAATTTGCCATGTCAGCCTCTAACCTTTTTCACCCTTCCTAGCAAACCGTTGTTTGGCTATGTTACCACTTCTGCTCAGCCCCTCTTATAGTGTTGTTAGTTGCAGGTGAAGTTGAAGATTGCTCCATGGTGAACAGGATTATGTTGGGATATCACAATATCTCTTATATTATTAATGCATCTATATACTTGGTAAAGGGTGGAAGGCTCGGCCTTATGCCTGGTGTTTTGTTCCACTATTGCCGCCCTAGTTTCCGTCATACCGGTGTTATGTTCCCAGATTTTGCGTTCCTTACGCGGTTGCGTGATTTATGGGACCCCCTTGACAGTTCGCTTTGAATAAAACTCCTCCAGCAAGGCCCAACCTTGGTTTTGTCATTTGCCTCACCACCACCTATACCCTACCCTTGGATCGGCCAACCCGAGGGTCATCTTTATTTTAGCCCCCCCCCCCCTGGTCAATGCTTGTCTAAGTGTTGGTCCGAACCGAGTAGACTGCAGGGCCCCCTCGGGGAAACTCGAGGTCTGGTTTTACTCGTAGGATGTCTCATCCGGTGTTGCCCTGAGAACGAGATATGTGCAGCTCCTATCGGGATTGCCGGCGCATCGGGCGGCTTTGCTGGTCTTGTTTTACCATTGTCTAAATGTCTTGTAAACCGGGATTCTGAGTCTGATCGGGTCTTCCTGGGAGAAGGTATATCCTTCGTTGATCGTGAGAGCTTATCATGGGCTAAGTTGGGACACCCCTGCGGGGTATAAACTTTCGAAAGCTGTGCCCGCGGTTATGTGGCAGATGGGAATTTGTTAATGTCCGGTTGTAGATAACTTGACACCAAATCCGAATTAAAACGCATCAACCGTGTGTGTAGCCGTGATGGTCTCTTCTCGGCGGAGTCCGGGAAGTGAACACGGTTTTGGGTTATGTTTGACGTAAGTAGGAGTTCAGGATCACTTCTTGATCATTGCTAGCTTCACGACCGTTTGGTTTTCTCTCTTCTTGCTCTTATTTGTGTATGTTAGCCACCATATATGCTTAGGCGTTGCTGCAACCTCACCACTTTACCCCTTCCTTTCCCATTAAGCTTTGCTAGTCTTGATACCCATGGTAATGGGATTGCTGAGTCCTCGTGGCTCACAGATTACTACAACAACAGTTGTAGGTACAGGTTATGCGATGATCATGATGCGAAAGTGATGTTTGCTTGTTTTGGAGTTCTTCTTCTGCTTCTTCTTTGATCAGGGGATAGGATCCAGGTCGGCAGCCTGGGCTAGCAGGGTGGATGTCGTTTGAGTTTCTGTTTGTGTTTCATCCGTAGTCGGATGTTGCTCTTATGTATTGTGATGTTGTAATCGTGTGGCATTCTATGCCTCTTGTATGTATCCCCATCTATTATGTAATGTTGATGTAATGATATCCACCTTGCAAAAGCGTTTCAATATGTTGTTCTATCCTTGGTGGGACCTTCAAGTCTCTTTAGGATAGTATCGCATATTGGGCGTGACAAGTTGGTATCAGAGCCTCGACCCACCTTAGGAGCTCCCTTGATTGATCGTGTAGTTTGGCCGTTGTTGAGTCTAGAAGAAAACTGTTTTCGGAGTCTAGTTATATCGGAGAGTAGGAATTCTTTTACTCCTCAGCCCCTTCGTCGCTCTGGTAAGGAATCTTGACGTAGGTATTTTGAATTACTCCTCTTCCCCTTCAAATTTTTCTTTAGGATCACGCAGTTGGTTTTCCGATCGTTGGTTCTCAGCTCTTTTGATCCGGTACATTTCTCGTCAAGTTGACTCGAGCCTCTTCGTCTTTGCCAAGTTCAATCCACAGTCCGCTCTCAACAAAGTTGTTTCTCTGCCCATAGTTGTCTTCTTTTCCCACCCGCCCACCCCTTTTCTTCCCGAAGCCGGAGTCCGTAATCGAGTATCCTTCCTAATCATGCGAAGTCTTTGTTTTCTTTCCTCAATGATTTCAACCGGTGTTTTCTCTTCAAGATATTCGTCGGTTCCCCCTTCAAAGTTGCCTTTGTTTTCCCGCCCTCCCACCCTTTTTCTTCCCGGAGTCTGAGTCTCTATTCGACATCAATTTCATTTGTGCGGAGCCTCTTCAGGTTTCCCTCAATTATTTCAACCAGTGAATTCTCGTCTTGTTCGTCATTCTTCATTCCTTTCTTTTTCCGGTGGACTCAATTCAAGTTTTTCGGATGATCACATTCTTTTCTAGGATCAAGTGTTTTCCCTGCTCGTTCGTCTCTCGCCAGTTTATCCTTCCGGAGTGCTCAGGACATCTCAGGAGATTCGTCAGTGTTCCAATTAATTCGAGGTTGTCACCTCATTCAAATATTTCAATTGTTCCCGTGCTTCATCTATTTGTTCATCATCCCTTTCCAACAATGTTTTTCTCTCTAGTGGGCCCTAACCCACGGGTCTTTTTCTAGGATCTTACCTGACTCTTCTAATTATTCCGGAGCCATTCCTAACTCTTTTCGAGTTTGACGTAAGTATGAATTTCATCAGTCAGATGCCATCTCCAAGTTCGCTTTCAAATTCTTTTCATCTTTGGTCCAACCCTTCCTCTTTTTCATTCTCCCGGAGTATCTCAGTACTTTTGTTGGTGTTTTCCGTCGTCATTTGAAGATCGAAGAAGAGTTTTTCCTCTAAATCATGTCCGTTCTCTCGAAGTTTCGTGGTTCTAGCTTCATGTTATCCTCTCGAATTATTCCATTTGTCAGATATTCCTTTTCTCACCTATCCAGAGTATTTCAGGAGTTTATTTCTGTTTCTTTTCACCGGAGGCCATCATTCCAGCTATCGTTCTCTAATTATCCCGGTGCTTCATTCAAGTGCTTTTAATCAGATCGAGTTCTTTCCGTTCTCTTGCATCTAAATCCCATCAAACATATTTGTTCTTCTAATTCTTTCCGGTGATTCATTCTCTTTCATCAGTCATCTTCGAATTCTTACGGTGGTTCGTTCAAGATTCATTTTCTTTGATTATCATTTTTTATCTATTCGTTGTCTCCAAATCCTACCGGTGATTCATTCTCTTTCGCCAGTCATTTCCGAATTCTAATGGCAGTTCTTTCCGATTCTTTTTCTTTGTTTATCATATCAATTCATTCGTTCTTTCCAAATCCTAACGGTGGTTCATTGAAGACCTTCCTAAAGGTGGTGCTATGTCACTTCTCAATCCTTTTCAACAAGAATAAGTAGTATGCAAAATCCATTGCTTGTCATCTTTTTAATTTGATGAAGGATAAGCATACAATAAATCTTATTCTTATTTCCTCAAGGTGATTAATCCCTTCCTTCGGAGTTTGTTCTTAATGAATAAATTCTAGTTCCAAGTGTTTTCATCTTTCTTTTCCGGAGTTCAAATTCCCTAGGCCATTTCGTTGGAACCTCCATCTAAATCATTGGAAGGCTTATCTTATTCTCTCTTCTTTCATTCTATCTCATCATCCTTTTGTCACCAGAGTTCGTCATGGTGGTTCTTCATGATTTAATTCATTCTCCAAAGAGTTCATCAAGATTCTAATCGAAGGAGCTCAAGTATCCTTCTTCTTGCTTCTCAAGGTGCAATTAATTCTTCGTATCATTTTGAAATGGAGTTTTGCATTGCTTCGTTCTTCTCAGCTATTTAATCATTTCCGGTTGTGGCCGGTTATCACCTTATGATCTTGAGATGTTACCTATAAGACCACAACAAGCTTATTCTTTCGTTGTTGATTTTCTCAACAACTCTGTTCAATCCTTCCTTCTAAGTTCTTTCCGTTCAATTCTTTCAATTCTTCCGGCGGTTTTGTGTTGTTCCTCTCATCAAGTATCATTCCATCCTCTCAAGCTCGTGTTTTATTCCTCCATGTTTCAGATGGAGTGCTATCCAAATTCTTTCGTGCTTATTCTTTTCTGCCTTGTCTAACCGGAGTGGTTTCAGAGTCTATCTGATTCCGCGAGCTTTTGATTCTCGTCATTCTCCTCGTTCCTCTCTTCTTCTCGAGTGCTCTCGATTCTTTGCTTCTTCTCTTGAGTTATTGTTTCACCTCATCCCTTTCCCCTTCCGTCTCGGTCCTAAGATCTCGGGACGAGATCTCTTGTTAGTGGAGGAGTGTTGTAATGCCCCGGATTCGATACGCTAGGTGTATGCCAGTTATTCGCCGTCTTTGCCATGTCATTTGCTTGCGTGTTGCATTTTGCCATGTCATCATCTGCATTTCATCCGCATGTTTATCAAACTTGCATCCGTTTGGGTTCCGCCGGTTCTCTCCATTGTCCGTTCGGAGTCCAGACCTCTCGCACGCGCTCGTCGCCCCTCTAGACCTTGTTTTCGTGAGCGGGTTAAAAACGTTCTCGGAATGGCCCGAGGTTTGCCGAGTGGCCTTGGTATACCACCGGTAGACCACCTGTCAAGTTTCGTGCCATATGGAGGTCGTTTGATACTCCAACGGTTAACCGCGTAGCCCGAAACCCCCTTTTCTCTTGCAGCCCAGCAACCCTTCAAATCAGCCCACAAACCCATCCTAACCCCCTTCATGCTCTCGGATGTTCGATCACGATCGCTTGGGCAAAAATGGCTCCCCATTTGGACTCTCCTAGCTCCCAGAATCTATAAATAGGCATCCCCCGTCCAAATTCGCGGATGATTCCACCCCTAACCCTAGCAGTCTCCTCCCTCACGGCGCCGGACATGTCCGCTCCACCGCCAGACACGTCCAGCCGCCCCACGCATCCAATCGCCAGCCGCCTCCACCGCGCCTCCCACTACCGCGGCCCGCCCGGCCCACGTCCGGCCCGCCCCGGGCCGCGCCGGGCCCGACCGCACCCGCCAGCCGTGCCGCCGTCCCGGCCGCACGCCTGGCCGTGCCCGAGGCGCCCCGCCTCCCGCACCGGTCGCGACCGCCGCCGCCCGCCGCCCCGGCGCCTCTCGCCGTCGCGCGCCACCCTCCGCCTCCTCGTCGCCTCGGCTCCCCGCCGGAGCCCGCGCGCCTCGCCTCCCGCCGACGTCCCCTCGATCGCCGCGCCCGAGCGCCGCCCCGCCGACCCTGCCGCCCGGCGCCTCCCCGCACCGATGCCCCGGCCGGCTCCACCCCGGCAAGCTCTCCGCCGGCGCCGCCCTCCTCCCTCGAACTCTGGCGATCTCCAGATCCAGATCCAGATCCGTTTTCAAAGGTTGACCCCGAATTTTGCCAGTCCCTTTTTCTGTCATATTTTGGTGACCCCTTTGACCTGTCATAACTCCATGCATACTGCTCCGTTTTGCATGCATTATATATCAAAATGTTCTTCATGAGATGCTCTACATTTAATTCCATTGTGTCATGCTTGTTTGAGTTCATCTTGATGCCCGAATCATCGTTGCAAGAGTGTTATATGTTGTTATCTGCTGTCTGTTAGCGGAACATGCTCATTTGTCATTTTTTCCATGTTTGATGTGTGCATCCTGTGAGGTTGATGTCTACATGTGTTTTGAACTACAGCATGCCATATTTACAGAGGTACAATCCATGTATTTTTGTGGGTCTTGTAGTGAGTGCATCGAGCTTGTTAAGTAGGGTACTTACTGTTACTGTTTTGCTAGGCTGAATCTTTAATTTCGTGATGCTATGTAAACCTGCTGCTACATATCATTCTATGCATAATCTAGAGATGTTCACTAAGGATGTTTTGTTTTAATCGTCATGATCTATCCATCCATGCCCCTGGTTGTGTTTATAGCCTACTGTACCTTGTTGTTATCTTGCTCTCAAGTTGCTAAATAATGTTTCTGTCAGCCTGTTAACATTAAGTTTAGTTTTGCCATGTGTTTTGCTAGTGATCCATGCACCCTATGAACTTGTTCTTGCCATGCTTAGCTTCATAAACATGTCATCTTACTGTTGGTTACCTTGCTATGCCATGTAAGTCTCTGTGGTGAGTAGTACAAGCTCACCAACATGCCAACTTATTGTTGTTCCTGCCATGTTTGAATCTGTCATATCTTTTGCCATGTTTACATGGGTGCCATCATATCTTCTGATCCTTTTTGGCTCATGGTCAGTAAAGGACTTTTGTTATATGCATTTAGTAGTATCATGTCATGCCTTTTTTGCCATGATAAGTTCCTGTAACATGTTGTTTGATAGCTCTAAACATTGCAACCTGATGTTATTTCTGCAAAGTCTGAAACTGTTACTATATGCAATCTTGCCATGTGTTTTGGAGCATGTTCTAGTGATTTATGGAGATAGCTCAGTGTTCATGTTTTGTTATGATTTACCTGTAAATCATGTCGATGCCTTTTGTTCTCATGTTGGGGTGTTGTAGCATGTTGTTTTGATGCTTGCAATATGCCTAGTTGTTGTTTTGGGCAGATTGTTGTTATGTCTTGTTTGGAGTGTATGTGTTGCACCGTTGCTCCGTTTTGAGTGTGCTCTATATGAAACTTAATTGATTTTGCATGTAGCTTCATATTATCATGTTGCATCCTTGTTTTGAGGTTTTTGCTTGATGTTTGTATGCATTTTGCATCAATGCCATGTTTAACTTGTTTTGCTCATATCTTCTAGGCCGTAGCTCCGAACAAAATGAACTTTATATGTAACTTGACTAGAATCTCGCGTAGATCATCTTGGTGCATCTTAACTTGCTGTTTAAAAACTTGAACATAAGGTTTATTCATATCTGGACCAATTTCTAAAATTGCATATGAGGACTTGCCGGAATTGTTATATGGTGTTTCCGGCCTCATTTAAACCGGTTGGGTGATTTATGGGACCCCCTTGATAGTTCGCTTTGAATAAAACTCCTCCAGCAAGGCCCAACCTTAGTTTTACCATTTGCCTCACCACCACCTATACCCTTCCCTTGGATCGGCCAACCCGAGGGTCATCTTTATTTTAGCCCCCCCCCCCCCCCCTGGCCAATGCTTGTCTAAGTGTTGGTCCAAACCGAGTAGACTGCGGGGCCCCCTCGGGGAAACTCAAGGTCTAGTTTTACTCGTAGGATGTCTCATCCGGTGTTGCCCTGAGAATGAGATATGTGCAGCTCCTATTGGGATGGTCGGCGCATCGAGCGGCTTTGCTGGTGTTGTTTTACCATTGTTGAAATGTCTTGTAAACCGGGATTCCGAGTCTGATCAGGTCTTCCTGGGAGAAGGCATATCCTTCGTTGATCGCGATAGCTTATCATGGGCTAAGTTGGGACACCCCTGCAGGGTATAAACTTTCGAAAGTCGTGCCCGCGGTTATGTGGCAGATGGGAATTTGTTAATGTCCGGTTGTAGATAACTTGACACCAGATCCGAAATAAAACGCATCAACCGCGTGTGTAGCCGTGATGGTCTCTTCTCGGCGGAGTCCGGGAAGTGAACACGGTTTTGGGTTATGTTTGACGTAAGTAGGAGTTCAGGATCACTTCTTGATCATTGCTAGCTTCACGACCATTCCGTTTGCTCTCTTCTCGCTCTTATTTGCGTATGTTAGCCACCATATATGCTTAGACGCTGCTGCAACCTCACCACTTTACCCCTTCCTTTCCCATTAAGCTTTGCTAGTCTTGATACCATGGTAATGGGATTGCTGAGTCCTCGTGGCTCACAGATTACTACAACAACAGTTGTAGGTACAGGTTATGCGATGATCATGACGCGAGAGCGATGTTTGCTTATTTTGGAGTTCTTCTTCTTCTTCTTCTTTGATCAGGGGATAGGATCCAGGTCGGCAGCCTGGGCTAGCAGGGTGGATGTCGTTTGAGGTTCTGTTTGTGTTTCATCCGTAGTCGGATGTTGCTCTTATGTATTGTGATGTTGTAATCGTGTGGCATTCTATGCCTCTTGTATGTATCCCCATCTATTATGTAATGTTGATGTAATGATATCCACCTTGCAAAAGCGTTTCAATATGCGGTTCTATCCTTGGTGGGACCTTCGAGTCTCTTTAGGATAGTATCACATATTGGGCGTGACATTCATCCTGCCCAGAAAAAGTCTGGATCCCACACAATGTGTATCACCGACCTCCTCCAACACCAAGGTCGTCTTAAGTCGCACCTTGTCCGCCTCCGCCGCGAGGCAACTCAGAATTCAAAATGAAAAACCACCCAATGATAGCTTATGCCACACATGTGGACAACCAGGGCACCTTGCTCTCAACTGTCACCAGGGTCATCCGCAGAATGCACCACGTCCTTCTGTTGGTTGTAAAAAGGGTTGTCGAAACCATCGATTCAGAAACTTTAATATCATATCGACCGATGTTGTACTTGGCCATGCCAATCAGGTCGATGTTGAAAAGGCTCAGAAGGAACCGACCATCGTGTTGGGAACTCTCTCGATTAATTCAGTACTAGCCTCTGTTCTCTTTGATTCAGGAGCATCACATGCTTTTGTGTCCCAACAATTTGCTCAGATACATGGCTTAGACATGGGGAAAAATTACCCACTCCTTTAGCGGTTCAATCTCCGGGATCCAAGTGGCAAACCACAATGGTTAGCCCTCACAACCAAATCGAGATTGGAGGCCTACTTTTCTCGAATTCTCTCATTTTGCTCGGACCTTCCAACATAGACACCATTCTTGGTATGGATTGGTTGCAGCCGATAATTCTTTGATCGACTATGCCGCCAAGATAGTCCAACTCACACACCCTTCTGGCCAGATGATTAAATAACCAAGCCAGATAATCCAGAATGCTGAGAGCCAGATATATGCACTGAATGCATCGAATGCTTCACCTCTTGAAGGAATTGAGAACATTCCAGTCGTTCGTGAATTCCAAGATGTCTTTCCAGAAGAACTTCCAGGAATACCCCCTACTAGAGCTGTCAAATTCGTCATAGACTTGAAACCAGGCACTACTCCTATTGCCGTGCCCATACAAGAGGTTGCCACATGAACTCCTTGCACTTAAGGAGGAAATTGACAAGTCATTTAGGGTTTCATTCGCCCCAGCTCTTCTGCTTTGGGAGCACCTTCTCTCTTTTTCAAGAAGGATGGTATGAATCAATTGGTCCAAGATTATCGACCTATCAATCAGGCAACAATTCAGAACAAGTATCCACTCCCAGAATCAACGATTTGTATGATCAACTTCCTGGTTCCTCAGTATTCTCTAAACTTCATTTGAGATTGGGATACCACCAGATCCAAGTTCATGAAGAGGATATTCCGAAGACCGATTTCGTTACTCGGCATGGCTCATACGAGTACACCGTCATGTCTTTCGATTTAACAAATGTCCAGCAACATTCTCCCGATTGATGAATTATATCTTCATGGAATACCTTGACAGTTCATCGCGGTTTATCTGCATGACATTGTTGTGTATTCCAATAATAAGGAAGAACATGCTGAGCATCTTTGTCTTGTATTGGAAAAGCTTTGAGAGCATCAACTATATGCCAAGTATTGCAAGTGTGAATTCTGGTTATCCGAAGTGACCTATCTTGGTCATGTAACTTCCAAGGATGGCATTGCTGTCAACCCAGAACGACTTTAGGCTATTCTTGACTGGACTCCCCCGAAGAATGTCAAGCAATCAGAAGTTTTCTCGGGCTCGCCAACTATTGCCGCCGTTTTGTCGAGAGCTTCTCCAAGATTGCAAAGCCTTTGACCAATTTGCTTCAGAAAGGAGTTAAGTTCGAGTGGACGTAAAAATGTCAAGAAAGTTTCCAAACTCTCAAGGAGAAGCTGACTTCTGCACCAGTGCTTGCTCCTCCGGATTCTTGCAAGGGGTTCGTGATTTATTGCGATGCCTCTCGTAAAGGATTAGGTTGTGTCCTGATGCAAGAGCGCAAAGTGATTGCTTATGCCTCATGATAGTTGTGTCCTCATAAAGAAAACTACCCAGTTCATGATCTCGAACTTGTTGTAGATATTTATTCATTGAAGACATGGCGACATTACCTTCTCGATAATCAATGTGAGATCTACACTAATCATCAAAGTCTGAAGTATATGTTTGCTCAGCCGGATCTGAATCTTCATCGGCAAAGATGGATGGAGGCAGTTATAGATTATGATTGTGGTATTTCTTATACCCCTAGGAAGGCTAATGTTATGGTGGATGCTTTGAGTCGCAAGTCTTATTTCAACAACCTCATGGTTCAGCAAGCTCAACCTCTGCTTCATGAAGAACTTCACAAGTCAAACTTTCATATCATTCCACGGGGTTCTTTTAATACCCTTATCCTAGAACCAACTCTTGAGAAAGCTATTAAGTATGTGCAAGCAAAAGACACTGAGGTTGATCAGGTGAAATGAGATCTTGAGAAACCCAGAGATTTCTCGCTTGCTGAAGATGGAACTTTGTACTTCAGAGATCACCTTGTGGTACCCCGGTTCGAACTTATGACCGACAAGGTTATGAAGGAGGCCCATGATACACCACTGTCTATTCATACGGGTAGTACCAAGATGTACCAAGATATTCATCAAAGGTACTGGTTGTCTAAGATGAAGCAAGACATTGCTCGCTATGTTGCTGAATGTGACGTTTGCCATCACTTCAAAGCAAAACATCATAAACCCGTTGGACTTCTGCAATCGCTTCCTATTCCTGAATAGAAATGGGATAAGGTTCAAATGGATCTTATCACTGGACTTCCTAGATCCCAAAAGGGTCACGATGCTATTCTTGTCATCATTGACCAATTCGCCAAAGTAGCACATTTTTTGCCAGGCAAGAAGACGATAACTGCTAGTCTGTTAGAAAACTTGTATATCTCCATAATTGTAACACTCCATGGTATTCCAAAGGAGATCAGTTCAGACCATGGCAGTATCTTCACCTCAAAGTTCTTGGAAAGTTTCCAAGAAGCTACGGGAAATCATATAACATGGAGCACTGCATAACACCCCCAGTCCCAAGGTCAAGTTGAATGAGTTAACCAAGTGCTTGAGGATATGCTACGTGCTTGTGTCAACTCATTTGGCAAGAAGTGGGAAGAATCTCTCCCGTGTGATGAATTCTCATACGACAACAGCTATCAAGGAAGCTTGAAGATGGCACCCTTCGAGGCACTATATGGACGTAAGTGTCGAACCCCTCTGAATTGGTCAGAAAGTGGAGAATGGCCGCTCATTGGTCTGGATATTATCCAACAAGCTAAAGAGCAAGTCTGTATTGTCCAAGAAAATCTCAAGGTGGCTTGGTCTCGCCAGAGGAGCAATTATGATCGTAAACACTAGGGATGAATCTATCAACCTGGTGAACAAGCTTATCTGCGTGTCACTCCTATGAGGGGCACTCGTCGTTTTGGAACCAAAAGCAAGTTAGCTCCTCGCTACATTGGTCCCTTCCGCATTCTCGCCAGACGTGGACATGTGGCATATAAATTGAAATTCCACCACAGTTCTCTCACATCCACGATGTCTTCCATGTGTCGCAACTTCGTCATTGCTTCAAGGATCTCCACCATGCACTGGATCATGAAGTGCTTGAATTGCAACAAGACTTCTCTTATAAAGAGCATTCGATTCACATTCTTGATCAAGATGAACGTCGCACCCATCAGAAGGCAATCAAGTTCCTGAAAGTTCCATGGTCAAACCATTCTGAAGACGAAGCCACTTGGGAACGTGAGGGTTGTCTTCCTGATGAATACCCCGCTCTGTTTTCGTCTACCTCCTAAATCCCAGGACGAGATTTCTTGTAGTGGAGGAGATTTGTAACACCCCGATATTTATGCTGCAGTGAATCCCTGACTAATGAAGTAATGATGCCACATCATCTCATTTTGCTAAACTTAATCTCTCCTGGTTAAAACCTAAGTCAAATTCAAATTTAAATTGCAAGTGAAATTATTATTCCTTCGAATAGTAAAATAAAAATGTTCATTGGGTTGCAAATATTCACTAACTAATTGTCATGAATAAACAAACATTAATTGAGTTATTAAAATGCCCTCAATCTAATTAAATCAGGTTATGCGGCCATTTAAGCAACATTTTCAATTTCTAAAAATGCTTACACATTTCCTTTTACCCCAAAACCTTTTTGTGGTAGTGTCTAAATTACCAACACTATTGATGGACCAAGTTTCATATTTATAAAACTAGTTTGCTATAAAAAATAAAGTCAAAACAAAGAGATTAAAAGAAAATAGGAAGGTAAAAGAAATAAAAGAAAAGAAAAGAAAAGAAATAGGCCCACTGTGCAGTGGGCCAAGTGCACAGTGGCGGCCCAGACAGCCCACCCGCCCCGTGGCAGCCATCCGGCCGCTGTGGATGTGCTATGTCGGCCATCCCCTCCCTCCCCGCCCCCTTAAGATGACGCCCTCGCCCCTCCTCCCCGAACCCTAGCCTATCCCTCCTCTCTCCCCTACTGCTCGTTCTCTTCCCCACGTGCTCCACCGAATGGAGCGTCGATGTTGCATCGTCATTGCCGCTGCTCCTCCCCGTCCCCGGCCTCCCCAACCTTCTCGCACTCGCCCATGCCTCACGGTGAGCGACTCTGATGTTTCCCCTTGTTTCCCCTCGTTTTGGTCATCGTATCCCAACCCCTACGTCGGTCGCCATGACCCGGAGCTCCGCTCTGGCGCGCGCTCACCATCCCCTAGACCGCTTCCCTGTCATGTCCCCCGCGCACGCATGACACACCTGCCAGTGCCTGGCCACGCGGCCACGCCTCGCCGGCTCGTCCAATGCCGCCGCATCCCCGTGGCCCGCGGCGCTCGGCCGTGCCGTTCCCACTTGCCCATGTACGCTGCTGTTGCCGCTAGCCGCCGCTCCCGGCCAAGCCGCTGACGCCGCCCCTGTCCGCTACGCGCAGCCTGCCTGCTGCTGTCCTATGGCGCCCTCGCCTGTTGCCACTCCGTCCGCCATGCCCCATGCGTGCTCCCTGCGTCGACCGTTGCTGAGCTGCTCTAGATGTTGCTGACCCAGCTTCTGTTGCTTGTTGCCGCCTCCGACTGCAGTTGGCCGTCACCGCACCCTGCCGTGCCGACGCCGCCCGCCACCCGCCGCGCCCGCCCCCGCCCCCGTCGCTGCTCCCGGCTGGGCCAGTGCCTAGTGGGACTGGCGGGCCCAGTTGCTGGGCTGACCCAGTCAACAGTGCTGACTAGGCAGCCCCGGCAACTGACAAGTGGGCCTAGTTGACCGGTCAACCGGTCCACTCTAGACCGCTGACCTATTAGCTGGGCCCCACTGCCAGCCACCCATGTGCACTTCTGGGTACACTCACTGTGTACCTGTAGCAATTTAATCATTTATTTTTAAAATTAAATTAAATCCAGTAAATTCTAGAAATTGTTTAAAACTTTAAAAATTCATATGAAATAATCCATAACTCCGATGAAAATATTTATATATGAAAGTTGCTCATAAAATAAGACGAATCCGATTATGCCATCCACATACCTGTCACATGCTCCCATCACAGCAAACATGGAACCTTCCCTCCCGGATCGTATGTCCGATAATTGCCTGGAGTCGGGAAAATATTGCCGGATATTTTGCCGCTTTGTGTGTAACATGTAGCACTGCGTTAGGTCACCCCTAGCACAGCATTTTGCCATGTCATGCTTTGTGATGTGATTTATTCCTCTGTTATTTATTGTGTTCCCCCTCCGTTACTTCTTTTCCTGTAGATCCGGAGACCGCGGTTAATCTGGTGATCGACTACTTCACCGTCGAGGGTCCATATCTGTCTGGAGAGCTTCCAGGCAAGCAAAACCTCCAAGACCATTCCTATATCGCCCATTCATTCTCTCTCGTGCTTGCATTAGATTTTACTACTTTTTTTATTGCTCATAATCTGATGCATGGCCTGTTTTCGAAACATGTTGTTGAAACTTTACCTGTTTTCCTATATGCTTAGTATAGGGTGGTTAGTGATCCATGAGTGACGCCTCACCTTGTCCCTGTTGCCCCCACTTTATTACCTGAGGACTCAATCAACATGATCGATGTGCAGAGACCGACACAACACATCACCCCCCTAGCTGTACGACTCTACAGAGCTACTATCGAGTGCCGAGGGTGAAACCTCGTGACGCACTCCTGATGATATCTCTATAGTGTAGCTAATCGGTCGTGGATTGTGGAGCGTGATTCATCCTTCACCACTCTCGATGACGACTCTGTCATGCAACAGCTCAAGTGTGAACCTATCGAGAGTGATTCCCCCAAGTTCACCTTGACGGTTACATCGAGATGGAATCTATCGAGGGTGATTCCTTGAATTTTCCCCTTGATGTTATGGACACACGGTTACATTGACATTACCTCAGAACCTTGTTGATGTCGGGTCGGGCCTGAGGGGTACCCATGAGAGTTACCGAAGTTGGGTCGACCTGGAGAGTACCCGCGAGATAATTACGAGGCACGGCTGGGCAAGCAGACCGCCCCTAGGGAGAGTTGGGCCTGGACCTTGCTGTAAGTCCTCGAGACGGGGCGACGGGAGCACTGATCGTCTCACACGCTCCCAAGACACTAACGGGTTTGGATATGTGATCTGAGTAGGCCTCTGGCCTTTTTTGCACTAACCACTATGTGGGTTAGCACTCGGCGTTGTAAGTTTCTTTCAAAAGATCTATCAAACATCCAGTTCAGCATCGTGGCATGGTCAGATCCTGCCATCCAGGGGAGAGGTGGCGTTGGTATCTACCCTTCTCACAACGACCTGAAGTGCAAAGGGCGATGGGCCCAAGACCCCTAAGCGCTTAGGATGTAGACCGTCGGAACCTCTCTACGGAGCCTAGGTACGACTACGGCGTGTCGATCAGCCGACGCCGGGCATGACCAGGAAAAGCGTGTCCCGCCAGAGTTAATTGAGCATGTTAGGTAAGTTGGTGCACCCCTATAGGGAAGTTATCTATTCGAATAGTCGTGCCCATGGTAACAGGATGCTTGGAGTTGTATCCCGATCTTATACAACTTGAACCAGATACGTGTGATACTAAACTGTTATGATGGCTCCAGGATCGCTTCCTTGCGGAGTAGACGAGGAAGGATCTCTGGGCATTACTTAAATATACTCGATACTATATGTTATTTACTCTACTTTCTTCTTTTGCTACAAGATGCTAGTTTTTGATAGGCTAGGACTTCCCCTCTATTCTGGCAATTCTGCAGTATAGTCCACAGATACAGCCCCTTCCCATTGATACCGATGCATATTTAGCAAATTGATGTGACTAGATGATGGAGTCCAGGAGCCTGCTGATCCCGTAGATGACTACTACTTCACTGACGGAGCTTACTACTATGTGGAGACCGAGGTCTAGGAGTAGCTCGGAGGCTCCCAGGCAGGAGGCTTGCGCCTTTTTGATCTAGTTGTCGCTGTTTTACTCAGCCTTCTTAAGGCAAACTTGTTTACCTTTGTATGTACTCAGATATTGTTGCTTCCGCTGACTCTTGTATTTGAGCCCTCCAGGCCCCTATCTTGTAATAAAAACTTGTATTATTTTATTTTGTGTCTAAAGTTGTGTTGTGATATCTTACCGTGGGTCTCTGATCTTGATCATGCGCACTTGCATGTATGATTAGTGCACGATTAAGTCGGGGATGTCACAACCACGTCGGCAGAGGCCGTGGCGGCATAGCAGGAGGCAGAGCGGCTCCTCCACGAGCGGCAGGTAGCCGCTGGACAAGGCTGTCGCGGCCCTCCGGCGTCGTACCACCGCTAGAGGGACAATGACAGCGGCACCGATGGATTCAGTGGTGCGGCAAGGCAGGGCGGCCACGTGTACGAGGTGGTCGTCCGGTATAGGGTTTAGGTTTTTTCTAGGTTTTTAGTTAAACAGTCGAAATATCGTCCTTTTTATGTAAGTTATATCTGAACTTGAATGAAATCCGTCCGATTTGATCAAATTTCGCCCGCTTGGTTTGAATTGTTGGTCAGATGTATGCGGCTAGCGTTGGATGGCTGCCTCCCACATCTATTTCCATGGACTGGTGCCCCTTGCCCACGGACGGGTGTAGGAGGATTTTTGTGGTTTGCCGTTAGAGATGCCCTAACCGACCAGACCATCCATAGGGTGCTATCATCCGGCGGCAACACAATGCCGGGGGAGGAAGGGATCGTCGAAAGTAAAGCTTGCGCGCTTTTATTGAACCACTGTCACAGCAGTTTGTCGTGGCGTGTTGATCGAGTCTTGGGTCATTTGCAGGGTAACTCCAACGCTAGACCCCAAATCATCCGACGGCATGCGGTTATGTCAAACGGAAATAAAAGACAACCCAATCGTAGACCCCATCCCCATTTGTTCGGTCCGTGTCTGTTTTGCTCCATTTTCGGAGCAAAATCGATTTGGATTTGCGGCAAAGCGGACAAAAAGCAGACAGAGTCTACGCCATGTGCGTCTGGCTGTGTCTGGTAATGGCCCATCTGGCATACAAACAAAAGGGCCCACACACCCATCCCATCCCCTCTCTCTCCTCCCTTTCACCCACCTCCCCACCAACCACGCAGGTTGTCAGCGCGGCAAGGCAATGTTGCGACACTCGGCTTGCGGATGCGACAAGATGGGGCCAAGCTGGACGAGTAGGAGGCGGTGGCGCTGTGCCGCGAAGTGGCGGTGCTCGAAGCCGACGCAACTCGTTCGGCGACATGAGCAACAACGAGCAGCTGGGCGAGCGAGCGGGCGAGCGTGGCAGCTGCAGCCCCACACGAGCGCAACCATGCCTGTGCAGGGCGCTGGCATGCAGGCGGCAGATTGCGGCGGCGTGACAGGGGCGCGTCGGCGGGTGGAAGGACAGGGCATGGGCGCGGCGCGCAGCAGCGGCGGGCGCGAGCGAGCTCGCGTATGAAGCAACTCCAGTGCGTGACAGCGTGACGGCATTGCGGGCCTGGACTGTCCGTTTTGGATGTGTTCCGTGTTGGGTGCACTACTATGTCCGGCCTCTCGACGATATCCGATGTCCGTTTTCCTGTCCCAAACAGATGGAATCCGAGAACGTTGGAGTTGCCCTAAGACGGTAAGGGCATGTACAATGGTTGATAAGATAGTCTTATCTTAAGTTTTGCATGTAAATTAGAGATGACAAGAAAAGATGTCTACAATGGGTTATCTTTTAGTCTTATCTTCAATAATTAGTTGTTCCTAAAAACATGGTGAGACAAATTATGCTAAGAGATCATCTCTTGTCTTCTCTTAAATAAGAGAAGACAAACCTTATCTTAGGCTTTCTCTCTCCTCCACCTCATCATTTATCCTATATGGCACTCTTAAGATAGAACCATTGTACATGCCCTAACTACGCGAGCGTGCGGTTTCTCGCTTGTGGTTGGGTCCTTCACGGAGAACTGCATACTCTAAAAGTCACAGAAATAGGTAACGGCCATTTAAAAAAACGTAACAGCTACCAGTGTCATTTCCCTTTTCTTTTTCCCCCTAAAGAAAATGTATACCATTGGGCGAAACAAAAGCGCGAGTTTCTTTTCAGTACCGATGATTGATTCAACCAAAAGGGAAAATGTTACCTTTTTTGCATCGAACTATAACTTTTTTCAACGAAGGATCATGCGGTTATAGTCTGCCCATAGGCCATTGACAAGAAAGTCAGGGCTCTCATCGAGCCAGCAGTCCGTGCCCTCCAATGCACAAGCATGTTGTGCACACAAGTGGGCCCGAGAATTAAAGTCCCTACTTACATGCTGCACTGAAAAGGACACAAAATTAAGGACTAAAGCATCTAGTTCTTGAAAGATAGGCACAGCAACGGATCGAGAGTTGCCGTGTGAATTCCATTGGGTGACCAGCTCCATGCAATCGACCTCCATGATCACATGTGACATCCCGCCAAGCTGAGGAAAGATCACTCCCTCCCTGAATGCTAGGAGCTCGGCAATGAAAGGGTCTGAGACCCCTTCTAGCGGCTTGCACCAGGCCCCGATGAAGGAGATATGAGACCGGGCAACACCTCCTGCTCCTCCTGATAACGCATCCGGGATCACCGAGCCATCGGTGTTGATGGTAATCCACCCCACATCAGGGGGGATCCAGCCTTGTCCCGCATGCGCTTTGGGCCGACGGGTAGGTAGATCGATTATGGTCAGGGTTTCATGGATCCACTTGAGAGCTTGCACTGGGGAGAATCCCTCTTGATCGTGAGACCATTTTTTCATGGAGTTCCATACAACATGCATGATCGTTATGATCTTGCAACGAGCATCATCAGAAAACATCTCATCAAGCACAACATATTGTGCCCATGTCAAAGGATGCAGCCTCGGTAAATGGAGATCGAACTGATCCTTCGCCGCAATCTAGAACTGCTTAGCATGTGAACATGAGATGAGTGCATGCATTAAGTCCTCGTTCATGGCCTTGCATATATCGCAGCGGCCAAGTGGCTTGATATGTCGGTGCTTCAGTGTCATGGAGTCTGGCAAGATGCCGCGCAGAACCCTCCACCAGAACACCCGCACCTTCGGCACCACCTTTAACTTCCAAAGTGCAGTCCACAACTGTTTATTGGATGATGAAGAATCCGTAGTTGTCCCTTTCTCTAGAGAACTAAGCTCATTCTAAGTCATTAGAGAGCGATACTCTAATTTTACAGTGTAGTTACCTGACTTTTCCAGTGCCCACGCCAAAGTGTCAACCCCACCTGATCTGTTCAAGGGTATATTAAGGATCGCCTCAGCATCAGGATGAAGGAAGTTTTGATGGACCAAGTTAACATTCCAGCCGCCAGTGTAGTCGTCGATTAACTCCGAGACTGGATGCAGGGGGCGTCGCCCCTAATCTTCCACTCGGTTTCATAGTAGTTGTGTTTGGAATCCAATGATTGTTCCATATGGAGATAGATGAACCGTCACCTACTCGATGGATCAGCCCCCTCTCCAAAGCCTTTCTGCCCGCTATGATCGCCTTCCATGTAGAAGAAGCCCGCTTGGGGATTGTAGCTTGGAGAAAATCTGAGTGTGGGAAGTACTTGCCTTTCAACACCCTTGAGCATAAAGATTTTGGGTTAGTCAGGATACGCCATCCTTGTTTGCCAAGCATTGCAAGATTGATGGAAATACCCATATTCATTCATAAGTCAAGCATACGACGTACAATACGAGTACAAAGTCGATAGAAACAAACCGAACAACTGTCCGCCCAAATCAAATAGAGCACCCTGAGAAAATTAGAAATTGCACACAGGTCCCTGGCCTATGAACATCTTGCATCTCCAACTAGCCACAACGAACATTGCGTCTGCCTGAGCAAGGCAGAGCCGACGTCCTCAAACTGCAGGCGCCGAAAGCCACGAGGTCAGACGGAGCCATGAGGGGCCCACAAGGGGCACGGCGCGCCTACCCCCTGGGCGTGACGTGCTGCCTTGCCGTCTCCTCGTCTGTCGTCTAGACTCCCCCGAAGCTTCTAGGGTTCCTCCTGGTCCAGACAAAATCGTCAACAAGTTTCGTTGTGTTTGGACTCGTTTGGTAGGGATTTTCTGTAAAACCAAAAACATGCAAAAAAACAACTGGCACTAGGCACTGGGTTAATGGGTTAGTACCCAAAAATGATAGATACGTTGGAGACTTATCAGCATCACCAAGCTTAACTCCTGCTCATCCTCGAGTAAGTAAATGATAAAACATAACTTTTATGTTGAATGCTACCTAACATGTCTTATTATGTAATCTCTTTACGGTATGAATATTGAGAAACGATGAAGTAATTAATATCAACATAATAATATCCATGAATTCTAGAAAACAATCATTACTCCTCAAAATATACGATGCTTAACGAATGTTATCCCTACTCATTGAATTATGTAAGCATGGCATGACTCCATCTTCCTAACATAAGTACAAATCATGAGCACCCCGGTGCCAAACCAAGCAATTACATGATACCTTTTCTCGCTTCAACATTTTCAACTTCACTTAGTGTCCCGGATTTGTCACGGTAGATGTCCTAGTGAAAGGACTTAAGCGTGGAGCCATCACAACGTTGGTTAGCTCAAAGGGGTTGAACGGGACAAAGGACACGAGTTTACCCAGGTTCGCCCCTCACAACGAGGTAAAAGCCTACTTCCTACTTTGAGTTGTATTGATTGAGTATTGATTACAAGGGAGCGGAATCACTTGACTAGCTATCGATCAGTTGTTTTTCTTCTCTCTCCAACCCGCCGTCGGGTCTCACCTTTATATACACAGGTCGAAGCCCGGCGGCTTACAAGAGTCCAGGTCAGGTCACACAATGTAACCGGATGTGATTCTAATCTCCTTGCCTTACAAGGCAAGTCATCATCGGGCGGCTCGCACCTTTGGTTCTTGAGTTGCCTCCGGGTCTTGGGCCTTCAATAGGCCTGCCTATGAGCCGCCGTCTTCATGTCTTGTCTTCTTGGGCCCACTTGGGCCCTTTGATGTGAGTCGCCAACTGTGTAACCCGGGCCCTCCTGGGCGGGTCACACCGCGGGGTTATATTCCCAACAGTCAGTATATAAGTGTGAGACATGGACTTAGCATTACTAATGGAATAGAATATGTTGGCAGAGGTTTATAAGGGAAGACAAAAGTGAAGAAAGTCTCGATCAACTCGGATCGTTGGGCAATGGAGATGCCTTACAATCGATATCAATGCGAGTAGCAGGGATTGCCATGCAACGGATGCCCACTAGAGCTATAAGTGTATGAAAACTCGCTACTGAAACTAAGTGGGTGTGATGAAGACCTTGGGCATTTGAGGAAGCCCGTCATGAGAATATACAATCCAAGTTCTATAATGTAAAAAATTCTAATAGTATATGAAAGTGACAAATCATGGAGACTCTCTATATGAAGAACATGGTGCAACTTTGAAGCATAAGTGTGCTAAAAGGATGGTGGGATTGCCCCTTCTCTCTTTTTTCTCAATTTTTTCTTTTCATATTTTTTAGAATAATATCATGAACCTCATCCCCACTTTTTCGAGGACTCATCAGGACGTGCAACATTTCTCAACTGAACTTCATCCCCATACTGGCAGGTATCCCCAGCGCGGATCTGCTAGGTGATGACCCTTGTCGGCTTGCGGGTGGCGCCTAGTGGGGCGGGCTTCTATCGGCTACAGTAGAGGATCATGGATGTTGGTCAGCTGGTGCGCCACTGGTGGGACCTAATGTAGGAGCTCGAGGCGGAGGTGCAGGGGATGAAGTGATAGGCTCGTGTGTAACGGATGTGATTGGCTAGGGGGCTGGCTAGGTCTTGGGGTTGGGCATGGAAGGCTATCGATGGAAGTCGTACTCCAGCGGTGACCCAAGTTGTCGATGGCGACACCTAAGGGTGGCGTTTCCTTGTTGGAGGTGTCAACGTGACAACCCTCACCTTCCTTCCCGACATGCTCTAGGGGAAACCATAGATCTGGATTATCGATCGGACGATGGCGGCGTTCTAGCTATTCTTGATGTTGCATTCCTTCTTGAGGGCATCATTCTGGAGATGGATCCAGCCGGAGGGACTCGTGGCTCGTGTAGTTGATGGACGGCTCGAATGGTTCATCATTATGGTGCATGTGAGACCGACGATATTATTCCTGTCGGTGATGGGCAGCAGGAGGCATCCTTCACATGCGAGGAGCGTCAGGCAAGCTATGTGTGGCAACCTCATGGGATCTGAGCGTCATAGGTGCACCTCCTTTCGGACATATAGTTCCGCCCTGCCGGCGTCTAGGTTGGCAGATATGCTTGTGGCAGCCCAGATTGATGTGATGGTTTTCGTTATACACCTTGGCAGCAGCATAAGCGCTCTGGTACTCGACCGGATGTGTTGTGGGGCTTTGGCCTTCCATCTTGTATGTATTCTGACGCTTTAGGCCTAGGTTGCTAGATGTGGCTTGCCGATGTTTAAGTTTTCGTCCGGTTTTCCGTTAATAAACCAAGCAGTCAGGTTCATGTACCGTATTTCTCTTTACAATGTACTCTCTCCGTACTTGTTGAACATATGAATAAAAATGAATGTATATAGAACTAAAAATACATCTAGATACATCCATTTATCCGCCAAGTATTTTTAGACGAAGGAAGTATATAACAGCTCTCCTGTGAGTGAGGCGTTTTAGCTCTCGGCCTCCGTGGAGGCCGATTTTTTGAAAAATTCAAAATTTGAACTTTTCAATTTAAAAAAAAACTTAAAAATTGTACAAGTAAACAAAGATGTTATGTGTATGTGTGTAAAATTTCAGAATGAAATACCTTCAAATATGAGTACAAAACAGACAAATTCATGGTCTGAGAGGATGAATAGTATCATGTGTTTCATCCTCATTTCAAATTACAAAAAGGACAAATTCATGGCCTTGAGATGAGATTTGTCTTTTTTGCACAACCCTCAACATATTTCGTCCTGGAAATTTACACACTTATGCATTATGCCTCAATGTATATCTATGTTTTTTTATTAAGATTTTTATAAAATGTATAAAAAATATGAATTTTGAATTTTTCAAAAACCGGCCTCATTATCACCAAGTACGCCGTCCCTGAGGACTGAGGGCACCAAGATCACACCCTCTTGTCTTATGTTTCGTCTGGCTGATCGTCGGTGTTAATTACTGCTGCTCGTGAGCCTTGTAGTATCGTTAGAGATTCCGGGAATTTATGTAATTGATGTGCTGCTACTTTTGAAATTATTGCCTGGTGTATGTCTGAATAGGACAGGGATCCAGTGACTGGCCTCTGGCCAGTCACACCGGGAATTTATGTAATTGATGTGCTGCTACTTTTGGAATTATTGCCTGGTGTATGTCTGAATAGGACGGGGATCCAGTGACTGGCCTCACCGTGACTGGCGGGCGGCCAGCCGTTGGATCAGGGGGACGGTTTAAATTGAATTCCTACAGTACCTTGTTTGTGGTGTCTGAATCTATGCTGCTCTGCTTGCTTATCGTATGGTCTAGCATATATCCATTTGCTGTTACTGGATTCCATGTCCAGTGTTTTTCTACAGATGAACCATGCTTTGTGGTGCAGTCTCAATTGTTGTCTACCGGTTTATCTTAATCATGAATTAATGTTCCCAGCATGTGTACCGTTTTGAGAATGAAATCATTTCTGGCATGACTAGAACTTGCTATTATTGCAAAAAAAAAAAAAAATGGTTCTGCACTTTGCATTTACTTCCTCCGTTCCTAAATATTTGTCTTTCTACAGATTTCATCAAGTGACTACATACGAAGCAAAATGAGTGAATCTACACTCTAAAATATGTCTACATACAGCCGTATATTGTAGTCCATTTGAAATGTCTAAAAAGACAAATATTTGGGAACGGAGGGAGTATTTGATACAGATGTAAAGAAACACAATTCCCAGAATGAGAACAATCATAGTACGGAGTACTAACTAAAGCGCTACATATAAATTGCAGGATCGTGTCTTGTACAAACTTGTTTTTTCAGTCCTGTTCGAATTTATTGAGTCAGGGCTTCTTTTCCTGCTTCATGTTCCCCTGTAACCTAGCCAACAAACGCGAGATGTGCATCTCTGATTGCACGCATCTCTGCTGCTGCATCTCTGGTCAATGTTCGTTCTCGAGGCTGTTGCTTTGAGCAGGATATGCCAAGCCTCAACACTGAAACCAAGCACTTCTGTGTTCTAATAGTATTGTTCTCATGTTGTTCGTTGTGCAGCCAGATTGTTGGGTCAGCTACCTCCAGGGTTCTATCTTGAAGAGCATCCTCAACAAACTTATGCAGACCCAATGAATCTGTGAACCTGTCATCTGTTGGGCGCCTTCCGGTGAACATCTCAAGCAGCAATATGCCAAGACTATAAATATCACCGTGAGTTGAGACCACAGAGCCTTCTCCATACTCTGCAATTATGCAACATTTCGTGGTTAGAATGCCATATCTGCGTGCGAAGTAAAGATAAAATCAGAAGATATTTCAATTACCTGGAGCAACATAGCCAATGGAACCTTTTATCCCAATTGTGCTATATGAAGTTTGCACCCTCTCGCTTGTATTTTCTTGAAGGATCCTTGATATGCCAAAGTCTCCAACGCGGGCGCTCATGTCGTCAGCAAGAAGAATGTTGCTTGGCTTAAGATCACAATGGATTACCGATGGTTCACAATAGATGTGCAGATATTCTACTGCGTCCACAATATTGATAGCAATATCAAGCCTCTGGGCAAGGCTGAGCGTGTTGTTTGTAGTGGGCTCTTGAGATTTTGGGTGGAGCCAACCATCCAAGTTACCATTTGGCATGAACTCAAACACCAATGCCTTGAACTCTTGACCTTGGTGGTCGATGCTTGAACAAGAAGTAATGATCTTTATGAGACAACGATGTCGTATCCTTCTCATGGCTTCACATTCAACCTCGAAACTCTTGGAATACCTGGATTGACCGAGGTTAAACACCTTGATAGCCAATGTTCTGTCCTCATTTTCCAAAACACACTTATAAACTGCACCGTAACTTCCTCTCCCAAGCAAGTTAATATCTGAAAATTCGTTAGTTCCTCTCAATAATGCATGATAGGGGATTCTTTCATAATGGTTCTCAGCAACTGAGTATTGCACTAGTGTCTTCTGGCTTTGTCTGAGCTTCCTACGAAGTATCCAAACAAGAACAATAACCGAAAGTGACAACAAGATTGTTCCAGCTGTTGCTAGAGAAATTACAAGAGACTTCAACTTCCTTTTTCTATTCTTGCTAATGCGGCTTGTGGAACATGGAACCAAGTGAAGTTGAGGTCTACCACCACACAGATTGATATTCCCAGCAACAACTGCTACATAAGTGATGTTTCTGAAAACACCTCCATCTGGCACCTCACCTTGCAAATTATTAAAGGATAGATCCAATTTGGACAATGAAGTCAAATTCTGTAGAACTGCCGGGATTGATCCAGAAAAGTCATTGTGTGCTAGGTACAGTTCCTGCAGGTTTCCAATACTAGCAAGGGCCTCGGGAATATTACCAGAGAGCTTATTCATGGTCAGATTCAGTTTACTGAGCCCCTTTATATTTGTCAGTGATCGAGGTATGCTCCCCTCGAACAAATTATTGTCTAATAATAACCAGTCCAAGACTATGCAATTCTGAATACTATCCGGTATCTTGCCAGACAACTGATTTCCTGATAGAATCAGTTGGTTGAGGTTTGCCAAGCTACCAACCTCATTAGGAAGGGGTCCTGAAAGGGAATTGTATGACAAGTCCAAGTACCAAGAAAGGCCAGATAATTTCAAAATCTCTCTGGGTATTGAACCGTTAAGTCTGTAGTTTGTTGACAAATCAAGTAAGAATAGGTTTTTCAGCTCCCCCAGGCTTGCTGGAATGGGCCCCTCCAAGTTTCCATAGTATGCATAAAGCCTGTTTAACTGTGAAAGGTTCCCTATTGACGGCGGTATGAGGCCAGACAAGCTATTGTTATACAAGGCTAGCTCAATCAGGTTTTCCAGCTTACCGATGCTCTCTGGGATCACTCCGGAGATATAATTGTTTGCTATTGCAAGCCTGGTGAGACCAACCAAATTGCCTATGTCTGCAGGAATAACTCCAGAGACCCGACTGTCCAGTAAGTATAACTCTTGAAGAGTCGTCGAGAGGTTAGCAACTGAAGCTGGCAGCAATCCTTCGAAAGAGTAGCCGCCAAGTGCCAAGAAGCCCAACTGGCTGCAGTTTGCCAAAGAAGTGATGAATTCCCACCCTTTGTTATCATTTGCTTCAAGCTTAGTGCCAGACAAGTGGAGATCTTGGAGTGCTCGCAACTTCCCCAATGTGGGAGGCACATACCCACTAAATCTATTAAACCCCAGGTCGAGTTGTATGAGGTTAGATAGATTAGATATTGAGGAAGGGATGGTCCCCGCGAAGTAATTATTACTCAAGTAAAGACCATTTATCTTGGGGAACTTGTTGTCGATATCATCCATAATGCTTCCATAAAACATATTGTGACTTATATCAAAATATTCCACCGACGACAAGTTGTAGAGAGAAGGTGGAAGCATACCAGAGAGGTTGTTTTGGGAGAGCCTGAAAAATCGCATGGTCTCGATGCTTCCAAGCACTGGTGGGACTGAACCAACTAGCTGGTTGTCAGAGAAATCAAGATATCGTAGATAGGACAGATTGGCCATTGACCCCGGGATGGGACCTGTGAAACTATTGTTCCTCAGCGAGATCACTGCCAGGGATATGAACTTTTCGCCGAGCTCAGCTGGGATGTGGCCGCCAATCTTGTTGTTGTGTAGTCCCATTTTGTTCAGCCTGATGCAGGAGCTCAGGTTTACAGGGAACTTGCCGGAGAAGGAGTTGTCGTTCAAGTCTAGCCTCTGTAGGCGACGGAGGCGGCCGAGGCTTGCTGGAATCTCCCCATGGAACCAGTTGAAGCTCAGGTTGAGCATCCGCAGGAACGTGAGGTTCCCTAGGGCTGGGGAGAGTACTCCAACGAGCGCTCTGCTGTCCAAGCTCAGCTCCACCACCCGCGCGGGCCTCCGGTGGCTGCATGTCACGCCTTCCCAGCTGCAGAAATCAGCACTGCTGTTCCAGGAGGCCAGCGAGCTGCCATCGCTGACTTGTGCTTTAAAAGCAAGCAACGCAGCCTCATCGCTGGCGATCACCGTGACGATCATCAGGACGGCTGGCAATGACCATAGGAAACTCATGACCCCCATTGCCATGCCCCTCTTGGTTTGGTTGGCAAGTAGCAGTAGCCTGGTCCATATATACAATTTTTGGTCTTGCATTATTGCCTTTTGCCAGTTGCAGGTGGTGTGCTAATACTCCAACAACTCCTAAATCGCTGTTTATGTCCCGTCACTTTCATTTCCCAGCAATAATTTAGACCTTCTGTCCTCTTTTGACAACTTGGTAGTTGCTAAATCTCAAAAATGTCCAACATGCAGACGTTTTCAAAGGTGTTATCCACCCGTCAACAATGGCTGCTAAATAGGATAATGCCAATCGGCATGGCAGTTGGTGAGATGGTTTTCGTCGGTAGGTGTAGACAAATATGATAAGATGGTAGGTTGGTTAATCTTAGATTCCTTTGTAGAAACATGCCAACATGATTGTATCTGAGTCTTGCTACTCGGTTTGAAATCTAGTGGGTAGAATGATTTTGTGTTTCAGAACTGATGTGGGTAGAATGATGGATCCATAGGTACTCTTGCGTCCACCTGGGTTGTTCCTTCAGAATACTATGAAGGGAAAAGCTCAACGTTTCTGCTTTGAAGTGGCGTCCATTTCTGCATGATTACAACGGGGTTGAACAGAACAGTCGTAACCTCATGCCTTGACGGTATATGTTTGCAACTAGCTTTACTTACTTGCTGCATACTGAGATTGGGGTGATATATGCACTCACTTTTCATGTTAGCGATATATGTTAGTCCATACAGAGTCATGCATGTCGATGTTTGTTTCTATGTATACAATTTTTTTTTGTGCCATTGTTATGTATACAGTTGGTAAACTAAATTGATATATTGGGTTGTACTGCTAACAGTTCAGGAGGTCAACATTTTTGCCATATTTAGCGACTTTTTAGGATCTTCTATTGGTATCTCGTGGTTGAAATTCTCATACATAATCTCAGGAGAGCATGTGTTTTTGTTTGAGTTAATTTTCTCAATAGATGGATGCGTGATGTAAATATCATAGCATCTAACAGTAATATTTTCATGCTTCAGAACCTTTGCTATTAATAATAACTGAAAGTCTCAAACTACTTTTGTAGTTTGAGGAGATCACTAACTGCCAGTGCTCTTAGTTCTATACCTAAAATCACTCTGAATTCAATGCATTTCTACAAAAATAGATAGTTTCATTTACCTTGAATCTTAACAAAAGAAATGAGCAGTCTATGCTAAGCCAAAGAGGCTTCCAATAATTAGTTAATTCAGCGAATACGAGTTCAGAGGATTAAATATAACATTTTCTTTTTCCTGGAGGGAACATTTTGCTTCATTGTATTTTTCTGTATCATGCAGACCATTCCTAGTGCCCTCCAGATTTTCTAGTATCAAGAGATACAAAAGATGATGAATTCTACACACCTGTGATGGCATTTGTCTCCAAGTCCCATGTGTCTTCTTTGAACCAAGTGAACAGCCCGGTGGGTTCCAAAGAGACGTACTAGTAGGCACAAGTTCTATAGGGCTCCTCCTCCACCTCCTCCTCCTCCTCCAAGAAAGAAAGTTAGGGTTTGTGCCTCTCGCCGGCGCCGGCGCAGGTCCGCCTCGTCTCGGTGGCCCTAGGGCCATGGAGGCGCGGTGGATCCTGACAAGGGCCGGCGGGAGGGCTCCGTTTTTAGTCGTTTTTTTCAATCTTGTTAGGGTTTTTGTCCTACTCAGGAAGGCGAAACGGCGGCGGCTCCCTGAAGATGGAATAAAGGTCTCCCCGCCTAGCCCCCGTTCCGGCGGTGCGTCTAGCATCGTTGGTGGGCGTGTGGAGGTGTGTCTCCGGCAGATCTATCTTTGGTGGATTTGCTCGGATCTCGTCGTTGTTCGTCTACGTTCGTATGTCTTCGGTTTGGATCCTTCCGATCTACGTTATTTTTCATCGGCGGCGGTTGCTGTTCTGGGGTGCTGGTCCTATGGGGCCTTAGCACGACGACTTCCCGACTATCTACTACAACAAGTTGTGCCCGGCTCCGGCGATGGAGGGGCGATGACGGAGGCGCGCCTTCGGCTCGCTTCGGTGCTTGTAGTCGTCGCTAGGTGGTCTACGAATTTGGATGTAATTTTTATCTGGTATTCGTTGTACTGCCATGATTGAAGATGAATAGATTGAAAGTTTTTCCAAAAAAAAACACTATCAAGAAAAATGGCAAGATGTACAACACACGAAAGGTGCATAGTACTTACTGGGGAAATAAATGCATTAGTTTTCGAAAGCTCCCCATCTGGAAGCTGCAAATACAAAGGGCATTCCCTTGCAGATGGAATATACCTGTTTATTACAGAACAAGCAATTCAGATGACTAATGATCATCCATAAAGATCATATATAAAAAAAGAGTAAATGACAATGTGATAGTTACTAAATGTTGTTGGAGATGTTGCTGTTAGATGTGTATAGTCTCTTTTCGGTATATCCCCATCATATAAGGGGTTTCATGCACTTTACCTCACATATATATGTAATGGCCTTTGGCCCTCAGTAAAGTCCAGTTGCTGATTATCCAACATGGTATCAGATGCTAGGCTAGCCCCTTCCTCCCGCACGACGCAACTCCGTGCCCCTCGTTCCTAGCCTGCTCGTCTCCGGCCGTCCAGCCGCTGTCTCTCCGGCCCCGCTCTGCTGCTCCTCCAGCTGGACGCTGTCCCGTCCGGCCGACTCATCCGGCAGCCGCCCCGCTCGGCTGCTGCTCCGTCCGGCGCCATCTCGCCTTGTCGCCCCGACCGGCTGCTGCGGCCGCTGCCTCGTCCTGCCAGCCCCGTCCGGCCGCCGTCCCGCTCGTCCCGCCCCGTTCAGCCGCTTCTAGAGTTGCGCCCGTTGTCCCGCTTGGCGCTGCCCGCCCCATCCAGTCGCCTCTGGCGCTGTCCTGCTGGAGCTGCGGGCGTTGTCCCGTTCGGTCCTCCGGCTGGCAGCTGCGTTGCGGGCTCTCGATCAAGATCGAGTCTCCGCCTCTGGCTAGCGCTGTCTCGTGCGCCCCTGCCCGCCTCTCTCGATCCAGATCGAGTCTCTGCATCCGTTGACTTCCAAAAAGAAGGAGAGAAAGAAAAAGAAGCACTCGTTATGTCTTCTTCGGGCTATGTCGCTGTTCCTAGGTGTTCGGTGATCTTCGATGGCACCAACTATGCGGAGTTTGTGGGCTTTATGCGCATCCATATGCGTGGTCTTCTTCTGTGGGGTGTTCTCTCTGGCGAGGTCCCCTGTTCGTTATGCCCTGTTGCGCCAGTGGCCCCAATCCCACCGGTGCCGCCGGTACTTGCTGCTGATGCTTCTCAGGCTGATCGGGATGCAGCCAAGGCTCTCGATGATGTTGCCGTTGATGCTTACGACCAACAGGTATCAGCTTATTCCGATGCTCTTTCTGTGTACCGCGATGATCTGTCTGCTTACACTCAGTGGTGCAATGATGATGCTCGTGCTGCTGATGTTCTCACTGCGAGTGTCCTCCCTCAGTTTGCTTCGGAGTTCATGGGACTTGGCACAGTTGCAGCGATGTGGTCTTATCTCTGTCAGCGCTATCAGCCCTGTGGTGATGCTCTCTACCTATCTGTGGTGCGTCACGAGCACGCACTTCAGCAAGGTGATTCCTCTATTGATGAGTTCTATTCACAGTGCTCTGCCATCTGGCGTCAGCTTGACTCTCTTCGGACCATCGTTTGTGGAACTTGCCGTTGCTGTCAGATTACACAGCCCGATTTGGAGTTTCAGTGGGTTCATGAGTTCTTATCTCGTCTCCGCTCTGAGTTCGAGCCTCGACGTGCCCACTTGCTTGCTCGTGGTCGTGTTCCTCCCTCGGAGGTTCTTGCCGAGCTTCGTGCTGAGGAGACCCGCCTTCGCACTACGGGGTTGTTGGCGGTTCCGTCTGTGTTGGCTGCTCCACCGCTCCTACCTACACCTTCAGGGGGAGTGGGTCGCCCTTCTTATGCTGAGAAGGGCCGGTCGCGCCGTGACACCTTCTGTGGCTACTGCTCTCAGCCAAGTCACCCAGAGTCCGATTGCCGTGAGAAGAAGCGAGACCAGACGCGCTCCTCTCCCAGTGGGACTCCTGGATCTTCCTCGACTCCGTCACTCACTGACCAGGACATTGTACGGCTTAAACGCCTTCTGGCTTCCTCTGGTTCTTCACCGCCAGGCTCTGCTGCTGTTGTGACTGCTTCCACCACTTCATCACCGCCGGCATCTACACCGCCAGGTGCATCTTCGTGGGTTCTGGATTCTGGAGCTTCCTTTCATATGTCCTTTGATTCTTCAGCGCTGTCTTCACTTCGCCCTCTTGATTCTCCTATTAATGTTCTTACTGCCGATGGCACCTCTCTCCCTGTTGCTAGTCGTGGTATTCTTTCCACTCCATCCTTTTCTGTTCCTAGTGTTTCACATGTTCCTCGCCTTACCATGAATCTTTTTTGTGCTGCCCAACTTACTGATTCTGGTTGTCGGGTCATTCTTGGTACCGATTCTTGCTCCATTCAAGATTGTGCCACCAAGGTTTTGGTTGGTACTAGCCCCCGGCGCCGTGAGTCCGAGGGTCTCTGGGAAGTTGACTGGCTTTGTGTTCCTTCCACTGCCACCACTTCAGTCAGCTCTCATGCTCTTGCCGCCTCTTCGTCTGCGTCCTTCCAGCAGTGGCATCATCGCCTTGGTCACCTCTGTAGCTCTCGCTTATCTTCCTTAGTGCGTCAGGGCCTATTAGGGTCTGTATCTGGAGATGTTTCTTCATCTTGTAATGGTTGTAGACTTGGAAAACAGACCCAGTTACCTTATCCTACCAGTCAGTCGGTATCTCAGCATCCTTTTGATTTAGTTCATTCTGATGTCTGGGGTCCAGCCCCCTTTGATTCGAAAGGTGGTCATCGCCACTATGTTTTGTTTATTGATGATTTCTCTCGCTACACTTGGCTCTACTTCATGAAATCTCGTAGCGAGGTTCTCTCAATATACAAACGATTTGCTGCCATGGTTCACACTCAGCTTTCCATGCCTGTTCGTACTTTTCATGCTGATTCTGTTGGAGAGTATATCTCCCAGCTGTTGCGTGGCTTTCTCGCAGAACAGGGTACCCTTGCCCAGTTCTTCTGTCCTGGTGCTCATGCTCAGAATGGCGTTGCCGAACGTAAGCATCGTCATCTGCTTGAGACGGCTCGTGCGCTGATGATTGCCCCCTCCCTTCCACCCCATTTTTGGGCTGAGGCTGTTTCTGCATCCACCTATCTCATCAACATTCAGCCATCGACTGCTCTGCAGGGTGGTATTCCTATGGAGTGTCTCTCTGGTCCCTTTCCTGACTACTCAGCTCTTCCTATGTTTGGATGTGTGTGCTACGTCCTTCTTGCCCTGCGCGAGCGCACCAAACTGACTGCTCAGTCGGTTGAGTGTGTTTTCCTTGAATACAGTGATGAGCACAAGGGCTATCGCTGTTGGGACCCTGTTGGTCATCGCTTGCGCATCTCACGTGATGTGACCTTTGACGAGTCTCGCTCTTACTACCCACGTCCTTCTTCCTCGAGGTTCTCTATGGACGACATTTCTTTTCTTCTCCTTCCCGATACACCTTGCTATGTGCCTCATGTTTCACCTTTTCCTCCTACACCTCTCATTCACCATCGACACCATCTTCTCCATCCTCCTCCACCTCTACACCATCATCTCCAGTCCGTCGCCCTCTCTCACCGTTTCCTCTCCACTATACTCGCTGCCCTCGTACTGAGGATGCTTCCCCTGACATGCCTGACGCGCCTTCCACCTCTGGTGCACCTCCGTTCACGCCTACCCCGGTTCATAACCTCCGTGCTCGGCCTCGCCCTCCGCCTGATCGCTATTCTCCTGATCGGTACGATCTCTCTGTTATTGCTGAGCCCACTTCCTATCGAACTGCCATGACTCAGCCTGAATGGTAACTTGCGATAGCCGAAGAGCTTGCTGCCCTTGAGCGCTCTGGCACATGGGATCTGATTTCCCTCCCTTCTGGTGTTCGTCCCATCACTTGCAAGTGGGTCTACAAGATCAAGACTCGCTCTGATGGTTCTCTTGAGCGTTACAAAGCTCGTCTTGTGGCCCGTGGTTTTCAGCAGGGCAGGGACGCGATTATGATGAGACATTCGCTCCTGTTACCCACATGACCACTATCCGCACTCTCCTTGCTGTGGCTTCTGTTCGTCATTGGTCTATCTCTCAGCTTGATGTCCAGAACGCCTTTCTTAATGGCGAGTTGCGTGAGGAGGTTTATATGCAGCCACCACCGGGATACTATGCTCCTGATGGCATGGTCTGTAGACTTCGTCGCTCCCTCTATGGTCTTAAACAGGCCCCTCGTGTCTGGTTTGAGCGCTTTGCCTCTATGGTGACTGCCGCTGGTTTCTTGCCCAGTGATCATGATCCCGCGTTGTTTGTTCACACGTCTCCTCGTGGTCGGACTCTTCTCCTTCTCTATGTTGATGACATGATCATCAGTGGTGACGACTCTGAGTACATTCCTTTTGTTAAGGTGCGCCTTCGAGACTAGTTCTAATGACTGATCTTGGTCCACTTCGCTATTTTCTTGGGATTGAGATCCCCTCGACCTCTAATGGCTTCTACATCTCCCAAGAAAAATATATTCAGGATCTTCTTGCTCGCGCTGCTCTCGGTGATGAGCGCAAAGTTGTGACTCCTATGGAGCTCAACGTTCAGGTTCTTGCCTTGGATGGTGACCCTCTTCCTAATCCTACTTGCTATCGTCACCTCCTTGGCAGCCTTGTCTATATTGCTGTTACTTGTCCTGACATCTCCTACCCTGTCCACATCCTGAGTCAGTTTGTTTCAGCCCCCACCTCTGTCCACTATAGTCACCTCCTCCGTGTTCTACGATATCTTCATGGCACGACCTCTCAGCGCCTTTTCTTTCCCCGCTCCAGCTCTCTTGAGCTCCAGGCCTACTCTGATGCTACCTGGGCTAGTGATCCCTCTGATCGCCGCTCGCTTTCTGCTTATTGTGTCTTTCTTGGTGGCTCTCTTATTGCCTGAAAGACAAAGAAACAGGCTGCAGTTTCTCGCTCGAGTACAGAGGCTGAGTTGCGAGCCATGGCTATGTTGACGGCTGAGGTGATCTGGTTACGATGGTTACTTGAGGATTTTGGTGTGTCTGCTACTACCTCGACTCCCCTACTGTCAGACGGTACAGGTGGTATCAGTATTGCGCGTGACCCGGTGAAGCATGAGCTCACCAAGCACATCGGTGTGGATGCCCACTTTGTGTGTGATGTTGTACAGGATCAGACTCTCGCTCTTCACTATGTGCCCTCTGAGTTACAGTTGGTTGATTTCTTCACGAAGGCACATACTCGAGCGCAGCATGGCTTTTCCCTCTCCAAACTCAGTGTTGTTGATCCACCATGAGTTTGAGGGGGGGGGGGGGTTAGATGTGTATAATCTCTTTTCGGTAATATCCCCATTGTATAAGGCGTTTCATGCATTTTACCTCACATGTATATGTAATGGCCTTTGGCCCTCAGTAAAGTCCAGTTGCTGATTATCCAACAGTTGCAAACTTAATTCCTGTTATTTTGGTAGTTATGTACTGATGGTCAAGTTGATAGTGCTTTGTTGCTATGTTGTTATGTTGACAATGTGATATGACATGCTAAGGTCATGTTCCCAAATGATGTGATCACTTATTCTGTCAGCTTTTCAAATCTTTTGAATTGTAATGTTAAAACTGGTATAAAATGAATTGCAATGCTCAGATAGAGAGGCCCAGTGGAGAGGAAATAACATATGTATGGTTCCCAAGCTTCAGCAGCGAGAAATCTTCCTGCACGCTACCTCAGTCGACTAAAATGGCCACGTGAGCAGGTGGGGGCGCGTTTAGTACCTCTGGTGCACAACTTAAATTGTTTTGGAACCCAAATATTTAGTTTCAAAGTTTTAGGACCTACTTGATACCTTTCGAATGGTTATAGGACTGCTGATGTCATTTACTCAAAAAAAAAACTATTACACTTAGTATTCAGAAAATTTTATGATATTATCCTAGTCTACGTATGCTTGGAAAACCAGAATACTGGATTAAAATATGACATATTCTGCAAAGGGTGCTGTTTACTGAAACAGAAAAAGAAATAACTATGAGACAATGGGGATAGGGCATCGTCAAAAAATCATGGGATCACATCATACCTACCAGTAGCTGGCAGAGGAAACGTGAGTATGATCACAAAAAGAAGCATTGTCATACTACTTGTATTTTTCTGTAATATGTTTAGGAACGCCGATCATATCATGACATGCCTTGCAAAGTGAAGAAAAAAAATGTTCAAAGATGTGGATGTGATCTAAATAAACATACACCACAAACTGAAGAACTTTTGATCGTCCTGTAGCTGAAATCGATGTATCCAAGTGCCACTCGTTTGAGTTTACCTATCAATTTCATTGCACAACTAAATCAGTACGGCTGACACTTAAAAATGCAGGCATTAACAAGCAGTTATCCAAAATAATGCAGCAATGAGCAAGACTAGATTATATATACAGAGTAAGTCGGAAACATACAAAGAAAGGAATGTCTCCCATACTTAGGACATTGCCCCCCAATTTATTGTCAGAATAAGAATAGGACGACTTCGGAGTGTGGTAGAGAACCTGAAAAGAACAGGAGAGGTTGTACAGTACTTATTAATACGGGGCACCTTTAGAGGAGATAATCAGATAAGAGGACACAAGTTTGGTGCAAACAAGGCAGAATATGCACCTGACTCTCTATATTGATATCGGCAATTGGTCGCAGGGCCTCAACCACAGGAGTCAGGATTCTCTCGCCAATATTTTTGAACTCCCTGCATGTGGGATGCCTAACTGTAACAGCAGGAGCTATAATAGGACAACAAGTTGTAACTTAGCCTGTAGGTAACTACGTAGTACAAAGAAATAAACTCTAATTGATTCTATATGAGGGAGCCAACAGATGCCTATAGTCAGTGCTGACATATGTTCCATAACTCCTCAGTAATATTACTGCCATTGTATTTTACTTAAACAATCTACTCACAGGACAAAGTTAAATTTTGAACACATGGCGGAAACGCAGCGATAACTTGGATACCATATTGTAACTGTTCTTACCAATCATAGACCCAATCAATTGGATCAGCGTTCAACAGGCTGAATGAAAGAACAACATTCCCATCTGAATCAACTGGCATGAACTCTCCTTTTCCAATGCCTGTCTCGCCCTCCTCAATACCGTCATTCATGAAATACTTGATGAACACCTTGCCAATAAGTGACACGGTCTCAGCCTCATCAACCTTCCCAACCACCCAAGCATGACGGTGCTTTCCGATCACAACCCTCGTTATTCCCTTCCCATCATCATTCTCAGCAATGACAATAGTGTAAACCTTCATCCCATCCCCACCACCACCACCCAATGCGGAGTGCAGCAATTCATCGAACGCCTCGTCACCGCCGACCGAGTCCGCTGCGGTCACGGAGCCGCATCGCCAAGGCAAAGCGGCAGCCGTGCTGCTGGTGCAGCCACCGTCCGAGTCCGACTGGACGGCGACTGACACGGAGATGTTCCTGGCAGTAGAAGACGCGGGGAGGAGGTGGTGCTGGGTCGAGACTGCCAGCTCGAGCTGATCGGCAAGGGACGCGGCGGGGGAGCCAGGGCCGGAGTGGAGGCCGCGGGGAAAGAAGGGCGGGTGGGATTGGAGGCGGCGGGACAGGCCGGCGATTGCGTCGGAGGGCAGCGGCGACCGGTGGATCTCGGTGGATTTGAGCAGCAAGGGCAGTCCTGTGGAGAGAGAGCGAGATGCGCGCGGGTTATACGGAGAAGAGAAGAGAAAAAGGCCCTAAAACTGGTAGATTTGGGGAGGTTAGAGCATTACTAGTAGTACCCCTAAACTCTCAAATCCTCAAAAATAACCGTTTTTTTACGGGTTGAGACGAAAAAATCGCAAAGAATAGAACCCCTTAACCCTTAAACCCTTAAACTTTTTTAGAGGCTCAACCTCTATACTTCTTCCCAGCCTGTAGAAACAGGGGTTGGCAGCCCAACCCCTCCCCGACCCGGTTTCATCTTCTCGTTCGCGCGGGAGGGAGTTTTCAGCTCCCTCCCCAGATCCAGCCGCCTCCGGCCACACTGCCCGCCTTCGGCCGCCTCCGGCCACCCCGTCGCGCACCGCCCCGGCCACCCCTCCGCCTCCCCGCCCTGCCCCGGCCGCCTCCCCGCCCCGTCCCGCACCGCGGCGCCGCCTCCCCGCCCCGTCCCGCACCGCGGCGCCGCCTCCCCGCCCGGCCGCGCCTCCTCCTCCCCGTCCCGGCCTCGCCTCCTCCTCCCTTGCGCCGCCGCGGCCCGGCCGCCCTCCCGCCTCCCCCTCCCGCCTCCCCTCCCGCCCTGCCCTCCCGCCGGCCGCCCCTGGAGGAGCCACGCCCCTGCCCTGCCCTCCCGCCGCCCTGCCCTCCCAGGGCCGTCCAAGCCGCGCCCCCGGCCGCCCTCCCGCCCTGCCCCGGCCGCCGACGCCGCCTCGTCCGAGAGGTGAGGTTTTTTCATTTTTTTTTCATTTTGTTTCATTTTCTTTTTGTTTCATTTTTTAGCACTAATGAGTGAATGTCCTTTGCAGATGGAGATGAACAATGAGGAGATTGTCATGTCCGATTCATCGGATTGGTCGACATCTGACGATTCCGACATTGAGGAGTTGTTGCAATATGACGACGTCGAGATGATGAGCCTCCTCATCGACGTGCAATCGTTTGAAAACCGCGTGAAGCTGATGGATCAGAGGAGAGGGTCGAAGATGGGCCGAGTCACCATCTACCGGAACCGCGCTCTCGGACACGAACATTTGATGGAAGACTACTTCTCCGAGGTACCTACATACCCTCCTCGTCTCTTTCGCAGAAGGTACCGAATGCGGCGTAGTTTGTTTGTGAAGATTGTCACCGATTGTGAGGCCGCCTCATATTACTTTAAACGTCGTAGATCCGCCGCCGGTATCATGGGGTTTAGTGCATATCAAAAGATATCGGCGGCAATGCGGGTACTCGCTTATGGCATACCCGCGGATTATACCGACGAGTATCTTCGCATTGGGCAAGATACAACCACGGAGTCAGTCCATAGGTTTGCCAAGTTGGTCATCAAGTTGTACGGTGAGCAGTATCTTCGGGCACCAAACGAGGAAGATACAAAAAGATTAATGGAAATGAATGAAAAAAGGGGATGGCCGGGGATGCTAGGTAGTCTTGACTGCATGCATTGGAGGTGGAAAAATTGCCCAAAGGCATGGCACGGAATGTATTGCGGTAAAAGCCGTGATGCTACCATTGTGCTTGAGGCCGTAGCATCTCAGGACACATGGATTTGGCATGCATTCTTTGGGTTGCCAGGAACACTCAATGATATCAATATCCTCAATAGATCTCCTTTGTTCAAAAGATTAATTTCTGGGGATGCTCCAGCTTGCAATTACAAAATCATGGACAATGAGTACTCAATGGGATACTATCTCACCGATGGCATCTATCCCGAATGGGCAACTCTTGTGAAGTCCATCAAGGAGAAAAATGGGGTGCCCTTAACAAGAAAAGAGGCTCATTTCACCAAGGCACAAGAGGCAGCCCGCAAAGATATTGAGAGAGCTTTCGGTGTTTTGCAAGCAAGGTTTGCCATAGTTCGTGGTCCAGCTCGGTTTTGGGACAAAAAAACCTTGATGAACATCATGAAATGTTGTGTGATTCTACACAACATGATCCTAGAGGATGAGAGAGGGTTAAACCTCCCTTGTTTCTATGACAATGTTGGTACCCGTGTGCAACCGGAAAGAAACCCTTCTCGCATACACGCTTTTCTTCAAGCACATCGTCAGATTGAGGATGCAACCACTCATGGTCAGCTCCGGGATGATCTAATAGAGCACCACTGGCAGTTGGATGGGCGGCGCATTGGCCCATGATGTATCTTTTTTTCCTTTTCTATGTCCTATTTGATTCGAACAATTAGTGTTATTTGCTCAAACATTGTTGTAATAATTTGAATGATTATTGTTTTATTCGGTGTTGTAATAATAACTAGAATGATTATTGTTTTATGTCAATTGTGATGAAATTTGTGATATGTCATATGATGAAATGTGATGAAATGTGTGATATATGAAATGACAGTTTTAAAGGTTGGGGTTGAGGCAAAGACTAGAACCCTCAAATCCAACCCTTAAAGCAGGTTACGGGTTGGATTTGAGGGTTCTAGTCTTTGCCCCTGTTTTTCAACCCTTAAAAGTGTCAAAAACTGGCACTTCTCAACCCTTAAAACTGCTACAAGGGTTTGAGGGTTTGAGGGTTCTACTAGTAATGCTCTTACCGACGAGGAAGGAGAGGAGGACCGAGGCAGTGAGAACGAGGCGCTTCGTGCCGGGCTTCCTCGTGCGCGGCGGCGGCTTGTCCCCGTTGGTGGCGGTGGGCGAGGTAGGGGACGAGAGCAGAGAGGATTCACCGGCGCCGGAAGACGAAGGTAGCGGTGGGGTCTCGTCGCCGGCGACCTCCGCCATTTTTCCAGTGGCCAGTATTCGGGAAGGGGTCAGTTTTTTTAGACAAAGGGATCAGCTTCTTTTTTTACAATCTCACTAAGCTTTTTTACTCCCTCCGCCCAAAAAACGTTCTTATATTAGGGTAGTGCTAGGCGCCGGTGCACCCGCCCAAATTTGGGCCGGTCGACGCACAGCCACCCGATCAAATCATGCGTAGCTGTTGGATTTGACCCATCTGTGTCGTCTTCTTCCTAGCACTGCTCGACAGAAAAACAAGACGAGGTCCCGCCCATCCTCGGGCACTCCACCACCACCCATCCTCATCGCCGTTGTGGCCGTTCCCCGCGAGCTCCCACGAGGTCCCGCCCCTTGGCCGCCGGAATTGCATAACGACCGCGATTGATTCCAGTGGCGATTCATTGAGGATGAAGCTCTAAAAACAACCAGATCCAGCTCACGGGTGCCATGGTTGCAGCATCCCTAGCGTAGCCCCGCCTTCGGCTCGCCGCGGTCCACCTCCGGCTCGCCGCGGTAGTCGGTGTCCAGCAAAAACTAACAAAATCCTTAGTGGCCGGTTTGAAGCAAATTCATTATAAGGTTCCAGCAAAAAACACACCGGTTCCAGCAAAATTAACCTCAACAAAGAAAACTTCGGTGGTTGATTGTAGCAAAAAAAATTGCTAGTTCCAGCAAAAAAAACATTGGTTCCAGCAAAATAACTCTGAAGGGAGACTTGAATTGGTTCTATTGTAGCAAACAAAAAAAGATTGTAGCAAAAGGAAAAGCTAGTTCCAGCAAAAACATACACTGGTTCCAGCAAATATCGCACGTTGACGATGAGCACGCATCTGGTTCCAGCAAATCGGTGGCCGACGGCAGCAAAAACTGATACCGGTTCCAGCAAATGGATGGCCGGTTGTAGCATTTCTTGTCACCGGTTGCAACTGTCGACACCGCGGTTGTAGCAAATCGCCAGTAGTGGTCGTCGCCGCCGCCCGTTGATTGTAGCATGGCCGCATGCCGGTTGTAGCACCTCGGAACGCCGGTTCCAGCTTTGCGTGCATGCGGTTGGAGCACCGCCGCACCTCGCGTCGCCGCTGGTCGTCCCGCACCTCGTCGGTCACCGCTCGTAGCAGCAAGACGTCGCCGGTTCATAGCACAGGCGGTGACCGCTCCGCGCGTCCCTGCACACAAGAAAAGCAGTGAGAAATAGGGAACGGCGCTCCCGCTGGCAAAAATTAGCTCGACGGCCTGCGCGAGGAGCAGACGGCACATGAGGCAGGATTAAAAGGAGATGGGAAGAGGTGGGGATCCATGGAGTTTTTGCCGTGGTGTGTGGAGAAGAGCATGGGAGCTATTTCTGTTTCGGTGGAGAAGAAATCGATGGAGAAGAAAGGGGATAAGGTCCGTGTGGTGTATAGTGGGACACGTCCTTATGCGGCCCGCTCTTGCATGTGGGCCACAAAGGCATGTGCGTTAGCGACAGAGGCGACCGGCGCGTCGCTTCAGCCGGCGGGCCGGAGGGAAACATTTCCCCTTATATTATGGGACAGAGGAAGTATTTGGGAGTGACCAGTACTCAGTCGACTGAGACTTGGTTTTTTTTTCGAGACAATTCCGCGAAGCTTTATTAGTTCGTCACAATGTTTACAGGGGCGGACACAAGATTTCCCGGATGACCTGACCAAACATGGCGGTCACCTTCTAGGGTGAGTGCATGCTTCGCTAAATTGTGAGCTTCAAAATTTGAGCTCCTACTTTTATAGACTATATTACAAGAAGTGAAAAAAACAGACATATCTCTAATCTCCTGAACTATTGCACCATAGCAAGCCAAGCTACGCTTCTGGATGTCGTCCACCACTGCTTTGCAATCGGAAGCCACCTGTATATTCTGAATATATAGATCATTGGCCAAAGCCAAAGCCTCCCGTATAGCAAGGGCTTCTAGTGTGGGTGGGTCCGATGGGTGGATCCGATATGAATCTGAACACTAGAGCTAAGGCACCCAGGAAAGTACCTCACTGATCCCTAGCAATGACACCAATGGAACCAAAACCGTGCCTAGAAACAGCAGCGTCAGCGTTGAACTTCGAATAACCTGTAACCGGCGGGATCCGGAGAGACCTGCGTTGTGGCGCGGTGATAGCAACAACAGGTGAAGGTTTTACGTTTATCTCTTGCAGCTCCATGATGTAAGAGTTGATGAAACCATGAACTGTCGCTGGTGCTTGGAAGATGTTTTCATGAATGGCCTTCCTTCTCGCTCCCCAGATTGCCCATAGAGTTACCACCACTCGCACAAAATTGTCTTGGGACATGATTTTATGTAAGGAAAAGATCCAGTCCTTTGCACTATCCTCCATGTGCTCACTCATTTGCTCCAGTATATGATCCGGCGCTAGAATCCATACACTACCTGCCATAGGGCAGGAAAGTAGGGCATGTCTCCAGGTGCCCCGAGCTCCACAAAGAGCACAAGTTTCAGTTATAGCCATGTTACGGTGGTGTAGCAGAACATTGCATGGGATGGATTGTCTTGCTAGTCTCCAAACAAAAACCCGGAGTTTTGATGGAACTTTGATATGCCAGATAGAGGACCACTGATTATTCTCAGACTGGTTCCTTGATGTGCCTGCTTCCTCGTCAATCCAGCACTCCCTACTCAACTTAGTGCGCAAAATCATTCGGTAAGCAGACCGGACTGTGAAAATTCCCTTGCTTTCCTCATGCCAAGCCCAGAAATCTGGAATTGTACGTGTGCACAGCGGTATTTTGAGGATCTCTTCTGCATCAAAATGAGTGGACATCGACCTGGCCAGATTCTCATTCCAGGAGACGTTCGTGTTACTATGAGTTGAGCAACCATAAGCGGAGGGTTAGGTACCAGAGAGGTTATTGGACGTTTAAAGTGATCACAAGGAATCCATTTATGTGTCCAAATCGTCGTACTCGTCCCATCCCCAATCCTTCGGATGAGTCCTTGAGCCATAATATCTCGGCCGTCCAGAATCGCTCGCCAAATCTGAGAAGGATGAGATCCCAACTCTGCCTCTAGCAAGCTACAACTTGGAAAGCAAATTGCCTTTAACATCCTAGCGCTCAATGATGTATTATTTGTCTGTATGCGCCATGCTTGTCTCGCTAGGAGCGCTAAATTGAAAATCTCCAAGTCCCTGAATCCCAAACCTCCAAGGTGTTTTGGCCGTGTCATAATATCCCATGACACCCAGCATGGCTTCCTTTTTCCTTGCTTGGATCCCCACAAGAACTGCCTAATTATCGAGGTAATGCTCTCACACAAACCTCTAGGGAGCCTGAAACATGATATGGAGAAGACATGTATAGCTTGTGCCACTGATTTGATCAATATCTCCTTCCCTGCTGCTGACAAAATCTTTTCCATCCACCCTTTGATCTTCTCCCACACCCGATCATGTAGGTATTTAAAGGTGCCATTCTTGGAGTGGCCAACATCAGTGGGCATCCCCAGACATGCTGAGAGTTTCATTATGAACTTGTAAAGAGTTCTTCACATCTTCTCTAACCTGACCGGGGCATCATTTGCTGAAAAAATTGAGGATTTATCATGATTAACTCTCTGTCCCGAAGCGCTGCAATATTTGTCCAATAGGTTTGACACCGCAATTGCTCCCTCCACACTGGCCTTAAAAAGCAACAGGCTGTCATCTGCAAATAGAAGGTGATTAATAGTAGGCGCCGAAGGAGCCACCTTAATACCTGATAAGGTTGATGACTGAGAACTGAATTTCAGGAGGCACAAAAGGCCCTCTGCTGCGATCAATAACATGTAAGGAGATATTGGGTCTCCCTGTCGGATATCTCTTGAAGGATTAAAAGATTCGAGTTTCTCACTGTTAAACATCACCGAGAAAGAAACTGAAGCAATCATGCCCATAACTATATCAATCCACTGCCGAGAGAAACCAAGCTTAGCCATTATAGCCCTAAGATAGGACCACTCTAGCCTATCATAGGCTTTCATCATATCTAGTTTCAGAGCACATGAACTGTTACCTCTTGAGGTGGATCGTTTCATGAAATGCAGACATTCATAAGAGGCTATGATGTTATCTGTAATCAGTCTACCTGGAACAAAGGCAGATTGCTCCTCTAAGATGATGTCAGGAAAGATAACTTTCAGCCTATTTGCCACTACTTTAGAGGCAATTTTATATAACACATTGCACAAATTGATTGGCCTGTACTGAGACAAATTTGTGGGATTAGTTACCTTTGGGATGAGAACAAGAATAGTATCATTGATGCATTCGGCACTCTCCTCCCCTCTGACAATCCACGGAACTATTTGTGTAACTTCCTCTCCACAAATATCCCAATGACGCTGATAAAAATGAGCCGAAATAAAAAACCGTCCGGGCATGAAAGTGCGTTATATCGACTAGAGGGGGTGAATAGGGGATTTTTATGAATTCTTCACTGAGGAATTTGCTGGTGAGGAAATTCCTTAGCGAAGAACTACTTGCAGCGGAATAAGTACTCAGAAGTAAACATAACAGAACACAAGCATAGTCATCATGATGAAATGAAGACAAGCACAAAGTACAGAAAGCGTAAACACATGATAACACAGGATGAAGACAAACAGACTGAAGAAATTGAACTGAGGAAATTGAGAAAGTCTTCAGTCAAAGTCTTCAAACAGATATGAACAAGCACACGACAAGTGAAATGAGGAATTGAAAGAGTTGAGGAAATAGAACCAGTAAGCTTGGTGAAGACAATGATTTGGTAGACCAGTTCCAACTACTGTCTCAGTTGTACATCTAGTTGGAGCGGCTAGGTATTTAAACCAAAGGACACATAGTCCCGGACACACAGCCTCACCGTATTCTCCTTGAGCTAAAGTCACACAGACCTCGCCCAATCACTCGTGGTAAGTCTTCAGATGACTTCCGAACCTTCATAAACTCGGTCACTCGGCGATCCACAATTCCTCTTGGATGCTCTAGACCTTGACGCCTAACCGTCTGGAAGAAGCACAGTCTCCAAAGGTAACAAGCATCGGATCCACGCAGGATCAATCTCTTCAGTGATGCTCAATCACTTTGGGTTTGAAGGTGTTTGGGTTTGGGTTTGGGTTTTCCTCACTTGATGATTTTCTCTCAAAGTCCTCGAAGGATGGGATGCTCTTAAATGACAAGTGTCAGTTTCTCTCAGAGCAGCCAACCAGCTAGTGGTTGTAGGGGGCGGCTATTTATAGCCTAGGGAACAGCCCGACATGATAAGATATAAATGCCCTTCAATAATATGACCATTAGGTGGGTAGATATTTTGGGACAGCTGGCGCGTAGCACAGCAATAGGCGGAATTTTGACTCTCAAAATTCTCAGGGCTATCATGTTCCTCACTACGTAGGCAATCCGCACTGGCGAATTCCTAACTCCTCAGTCAGAACAAATTCCTCAGAGACCAGAAGAACTTCGTCTCTATCACTGAAGAATATGATTGAACTGTATGAGATTTCCAATGGCTTCACTCGAAGGGATTGGTAGGTGTAGGATTTTAAGTTGAGCATCACATGGAATTTTTTCCTTAGTATTTCCTCGGCCCTCTTTAATAGTATAGTGTTTCCTATGACTCAAGAAAGAGAAAAAGAAACTACGAAAACAAAAGTCTTCAGGCTTCATGTTCCTCGAATGAATACCAAGTCTTCAGGGTCACACCAATTTCTTCACTTTCAAAGTCTTCAGAAATCTAAAGCCTTCAGTCGAAGAACTTCATTTTAGGGGTCGACTTTCTCTGTAAATATCAAACTCCTCATAGACTTATAGACCTGTGTACACTCACAAACGCATCTGTCCCTTAACCGAGAAGTCTCCAATACACCAAAATAACTAAGGGGCACTAGATGCACTTACAATCTCCCCCTTTTTGGTGATTGATGACAATATAGGTTAAGTTTTCAACGGGGATAATCATATGAAGTGTAAATACTGATATTGAGGAATTTGATTGCAAGATATAGAAGAACTCCCCCTGAAGATGTGCATAGTGAGGAATTTGCTTTTGAAGCAATGCACACTTGAAGAGTATAATCATGGAGAACTCCCCCTATATCTTGTAATTCATACACGCATTTGTCATATAATATGAAGAATTTGAAATGCATGATGAAATATGGTGACTGATGTAATTCAGCATGCGTGCATTGACATTAATGAGGAATAAGCATGCAGAAGAACTTAGCAAAAGTATCAGGCCACCATAGAGTTTAAGTTTACAACTCAATACAGCAAAGTCATCAAAAGAACGAGAGTTGTAACTTAGCAAAAAAACGCCCATATAAGATAGACCCGCTTGAAGACTAACTCAAATTTCCCCCCCTTTGTCATCGAATGACCAAAAGGGTTGAAAATGAGGACTAACGCCCCTGAAGAATATCATGATGATGGAGGAGCACCAGCGTTGCTGGGGTCTTGTGTCATTGTAGGGCCTGCCGCAGTGTCGTCCAAGTCTTCATACTCGTCCGTGTTGCATGATGAAGAATATGAACTGGCTACCAAGGGAGGAACCTTGACCCTCTTGTATTTCTTCGGTGGAGGAGCAGACCAGTCAAAATCGTCCTTGAAGCCCATTTGCTTCAGATCTTCTTCACCATATAGATGTGACAGAATAGCCCAGGTGCGATCGAAGACTTCATGGAGGTAGTAATGGTTTTTCTTCACTGCATTATGTGTAGAAGTCATGTTGTGAAGAATAGAACCAAACTGACGCTTAACCCATTTGTGGTTTCGATCCACCTTCTGGTGAAGACTAAGAAGCAGTTCACGGTCTGTCATCACATGAGGAGCAGTGGCTTGATGATTTGACTTGGGTGCATTGGCAGCAGAATCATGAGTGGCAGAGTCATCATTGGTGGAATAAGATGCATCTTTGCGAAACTGACCATCCAATGGACGGATGCCTTCATCAACAATAGTAGTGGCCTTGCCCTTTTCATCAGATGAGGAAATGTCCGCTTGAGGACTTCAATAGGGGGCAAGTAGCTGCCATGGTTGAGTGTATCAGCTTTGTAGTTGAGTGAAGACCTTGTTCGGATGAATCTCATAATCCAAGGAGCATAAGGCTTCATCTCAAACAGAGATTGTGCAACATTTGCCAGAGTCCTCATGAAGAAATCATGATAATTGACAGGAATGCCATGCATGATGTTGAATAGCAGATTCTTCATGATGCCAACAATGTCCTCATCAGATGAGTCGTGGCCTTTGATAGGACTCAAAGTCTTCATCTGAATGCGATAGACTATTCTTGGTACATACATTAAGTCCTTCACGAGGAATTCAGTCCTTGGGGCTTGACCGGGCTTCAGAGGCTTCATTAGCACTTCCATGTAATGAGCAGTAAATTCAGGTTCTTGGTACAGACAACGAGCACCTTCAGGTGGAGGACTGATTGGCGGGGCATGAAGTAATTCAGAGGCCGGTGCCTTATAATGAGTATTCTCGGTCATCCAGTCCAACACCCAAGTGTTGATATCATCAGCATCACCTGTGATGTGCAGTGTTGCGTAGAACTGAAGAATAAGCTCTTCATTCCAATCAACAATGCCAGTGCAAAAGTTGAGCAGTCATGCATCGTGAATCATTCTGAGGACTGGAGAGAAGCAAGGCATTGATTCCATATCCACGTGAGGAATATACGAGTGGTCGAAGACTTTATCTTTGTTGAAAAGCAGTGAAGAATAGAAGTTGGCCTGGCTGGCAGTCCAGAAGCGCTTCCTTCTAAGACGAGCAGAGTCATATGGGTTGAATTCAGTGAAGAAAACATGCTCGCCGAAGAAATCATCAGCCTTGAATTTTTGCTTCTTTGAGAAGGGATCCTTTGGCTTGGGGTGTGGAGTATCGGTCAATTGCATCACCACCTCAGGAATCGCAATCTCAGGATCCACAGGCTGAGGAATTTCAGGCTCTTCTTCAGTTGCAGCCTGGGTCATCACTTCCTCATTTACATTTTCATCAACACTAGTGGCTGGAATTTCTTCATGGACAGAGGGGGTTGCATGAGGTTCTTAAGATCCCATTTGTAATTCAGTAGCAACAGGGGACTGAGGAATTTGTTGAAGAGGAGTGAATAGTGGAGAGTTGGGGTGCTAACTTTCCCAAAAGTCACCATTCAACACGGGAGTGGTACAACCAATGTCCACATCTTCATCTGCTATTTCTTCAACGCCGGCCTCTTCAGCGGTAAACTGAGGCATAGGCGAGGAAACAACTGGTGTTGAAGGGATTGCATCCACTTCAATTTCTTCATCCAACTGCTCTGACGAAGCAGCAGAAGGAATTTCTTCATCAGATTCACTCGGAATCACATAATCTTCATCAAAAGGAACAAGGTCCTTTGATGGCATGGATGAGACAGGAACGACATCGATTGGGTTGTCAAATGAGCTTGTCAAAGGCTTCATCTTCTTCGGAGCTGAAGAATCTGATGAAGTTGATGCCTTCCTTTTCTTCATTGCTGCACGCTCTGCAGCCTTGGTCTTCTTCACATCTAATGCAGATGGAAGGATTGGAGTTGGCATTGGTGTTGGTGCAGGAGGAGCAGAGGAATTTGGTTCAATTTCTTCAGGCACAACTGATGCAGTTGCCCTGATTTCTTCATTTTCTTCAGGCGCACCACTAGTGGATGCCCTGGCAATTTCATCAGCGGCTGGAATGCAGTCATCAGCCCTGGTACTGTCATTTTCTTCAGCAGCCTGATTGTCATCAGTGGTGCTGGCATGTTCTTCAGTAGGTTGAACAGATGCTTCAGCTGGATTTTGTTCAATGCACACAGGAGCAGCAACACTTGAAGTGAATGTCTTCATCATCTTGATGAATCGGACCTTGGCACCCTTCCAGTCAGCCATGTAGGCTTCAAATTCTTTGCTGAGCTTCTTGATTTTAGCTTGTAGTGCAAGAAGCTGCTCAGGCGAAAGATTGAGGACGTTGTCCTTTAGGTAGCGCTGCTTCTTGTACTGCGCTTTCTTTATTGACCTTGCTTGGTCATACTTCCATTTTTCTTCTTCAATGAAAGCAGTCAAGACATGACTTTGACTAGGAGTGAGGTTCATCTCCGGCAAAGGTGTATTTGGGTCCTTGTGCCATAGATCAATGAAATCTAGGATCAACTTTGGATCCAGTAACATTGGCACATTGCTGCCTTTGGCTCTAGCGGTCTTGACATGCCCGTCTCTAATGATTTTGGCAAGTTCTTCATCATCATCCTCATCATCATCAGATGGATTTTGAAAAGCGACTTGCTTCTTGTGAGGACTTGGTCGAGGGCCTCGTCCAGCAGTGGACTTTTTCTTCAGCAGAGAGGGGCCAGTTGAAGAATTTGGTGCAGCTGAGGAACTTGCAGATGCTCCTGAGGCAATTGAGAAGCATGTAGTCCTTTGACACGTGGCGATATGCACAGGTGCAGAGGATTTTGTTGGAGCAGCTGAGGACTTTGACGGAGGAGCTGAAGAATTTGGAGGAGGAGGAGCAGTTTGAGGAGTTGTCCGTGATGGCTTTGAAGAATCTGGCCATGAGGGCATTGCTGAGGAGCTTGGCCGTGAGGGCATTGAGGTTGAAGCACTTGGCTTGAAAGCAGACTTCTTAGGCATGACCTTCTTTGGCTTGCTTGCAGATGCCTCAACAACAGTAGCAGCAGCAGCAGAGTCTTCATTAAATTTCCTCACTGCTTCTTTTGCATGTTTGGATAGTTTGGCCTGGCGATTTTCCCATTCATCAGGATAATCCTCACCGCGCTTGAGGCTGGTGGGGTCTGCCAATTGGCCAGGTCTCAATGGAGGTCTTGGGCATGGAGTGTTGAGAGCGAATTTCTTCATATACTTGGGAGTTACATATCTGTACTCCCTCCATTCCCATGCCCATCTCCTCTCTATCCTTTGTATGCGCACCTTGCGCTAATTTTTGTCCTCCTTGCCATATTTGGCCTCATCAAGAGTGCAATAATCCTTGTATATGTCATCAGGGATTTCAAAAGCAGTATTGACCTCAGGCCCCTTTCCACCCTTCTGTGGCTTCTTACAGTCAGCCATTTTCTTCAGCTGAGGAATGTGAACAATATAATTTTCTGAAGAAGTATGCAACTTTTCTTCAAGGAATGCTACAAATGAGTTATAAATTGATGAGAACCTAGTGATTTAGCAGCAGACATGAGTACCTGTGAACAGAGTATATTTGCGAGGAATTTGGAGAGGTCATATGCGTTCTCAGAATGTTTTTTGAAAAAGAAAAGTTTGAGGAATTTGACCAGATGAGTCTTGAAGAATTTCACCAAGCGTTCTTTGTCTTAGATTCCAGAGTTGTATAGATCAAAGACCCACTCAATTGAGGAATCTTGAAGAAAAATTATTGCTTAGAGAAACGAATCAAGAACAGATGACATGTGAGGTGTTCAGTGTGTGAAGATTTGAAGAATAAACACTTTTGAAGATTTTCAAGAAAACATTTGAATCAAAGAGGGCAGTAAAAGTAACTTTTAATTACCCATTGATGAAGAACATGACGAACTGGGAAGTGTAGATGCAAAGTTCGTCAGTTCAGATCTTCCACGCCCTAACTCAGCAGAGGAAGGCAGCTACGGCGGCGGAGTGAAGAAATCTGCAGTCGGCGCGAGTACGACGGCGACGAGGTCGAGGCAGTGAAGCTCTTCCTCACCGGCCACGATGAAGTAGCCGCGGCGCTAGGGTTTGAGAAGCTCGAGTGGGAGTGAGAATGAGCGGAGTAAAAACAAAGTGAGGGAGGGGAGGGGGTATTTATAGTTGGAGTGAAAAATTGTATGCCCGAGAAAATCGGACGAACATGCCCCTGACCCTTCTCATTCACTTGACATGTGTCACCCACGTATTGTGAGGTGGCGATCGTGTGAGATCGTGGGTGAGTAGAAAAGTATTATCGTGGGATGCAGAACTGTTTGAGCGGCAAAGCCAAAAATTTAGATAGGATAAGTTCAAAGTTCCGTTCGCAAATTCTTCAGCTGACAAGGACACAGTGAAGATTTTGAACGAGTGTCAAATAGAACGCACATGAAGAATTTGTGAAAAGGTTGGGTTGAGTTTAGCATAGAGGCGGAACGGTCCGATCACATTCACTTAGCAGAGAACACAACTTGAAGAAATAGCAATAAGTGAATGCTGTACAGGAAATAAACTCATATATATATATAATCCAATGAAGAAAGACGACGGAAAGAGTGAATACAATGCAAAGTTGAAGAATTTAAAAAATGAGGAATTTCAAAAACCGAGGAAAAACTCAAATTGAAGATTTTCAACTTTTGGTGGTGGCGTAACCCACCGTATAAGAAAGGTGACTTCAGACACCGCCTACAATTGTCGTAGGGCTCTGAGAGTCAATTTCTTCGTTAATTTATTCACACTTAGAGGGTTAGTCTTCATTGATTGAAGAAAAACGTTACTTTGTGTGTTGCGCATCTAAGTCATCAATTTTGCATAAGAGTTAGGATGAGTGTCCTTTTCAAAGAACATTTGAAGATTCTAGGATATTTAGCTCACACCTCAACTTGCTAAATCTCTTCTCATCCAAGGGCTTAGTGAAGATATCGGCTAGCTGTTCTTCAGTCCGTACATGCTCAATAGAGATGTCGCCCTTCCACACATGATCATGAAGAAAATGATGATGAAGCTGGATGTGCTTTGTCTTCGAGTGCTCAACTGGGATGTGAGCAATCTTGATTGCACTCTCATTGTCACAGTAGAGAGGCACATTCTTCATGTTGACGCCGTAGTCCTTGAGAGTTTGCTTCATCCACAGCAGTTGAGCACAACAAGAACCAGCAGCAATGTACTTAGCCTCGGCTATAGATAGTGATACGCAGTTCTGTTTCTTCGAGGACCAACAGACCAAATATCGTCCGAGGAAATGGCAAGTGCCAGATGTTGACTTGCGGTCCACACGATCACCAGCATAGTTAGAGTCTAAATATCCAATGAGATCAAAAGTTGAGCCCTTGGGGTACCATAATCCAAGTGTTGATGTGTGAGCTAGATATCGAAGAATATGCTTCACAACCTTATGGTGTGATTTCTTCGGTGTAGCTTGAAATCGGGCACACATGCAAACACTAAGCATAATATCTAGCCTAGATGCACATAGGTACAATAAAGAGCCAATCATGGAGCCATATACCTTTTGATCGAAGTCGATACCATTTTCGTCAGTGCATAGATGGCCACTTGTGGGCATAGGAATTTTGACCCCTTTGCAATCTTGCATGCCGAATTTCCTCAATACATCTTTGAGGTTTTTCTCCTGAGATATGAATATGCCATTGCACTGTTGACGAATTTGAAGACCTAAAAAGTATTTCAATTCTCCCATCATAGCCATTTGATATTCTTCACTCATCATGTAGGCAAATTCATCACTATAACGTTGGTCAGTACAGCCAAAGATAATATCATCAACATATATTTGGCACACAAACAATTCATCATCATAAGATTTAGTAAAGAGAGTTGGGTCGAGTGAACCGGGTTTGAAGCCTTTCTTCATGAGGAATTCCTTCAAAGTATCATACACGCCTGAGGGGCCTGCTTGAGGCCATACAGGGCCTTATTGAGTCTGAAGACTTTGTCAGGATGTTTTGGATCTTCAAAACCTGGGGGTTGAGCAACATATACTTCTTCCTCAAGCTTACCATTGAGGAATGCACTTTTCACATCCATTTGATATAAAGTGATATTATGATGGTTAACATAAGCAAGTAATATGCGAATAGCCTCAAGTCTAGCAACAGGTGCAAAAGTTTCATCGAAATCAATTCCTTCAACCTGGGAGTAGCCTTGAGCTACAAGTCGTGCCTTATTCCTCACCACAAGGCCATTTTCATCTTGCTTGTTGCGGTAGATCCACTTTGTGCCAATGATATTGTGCTTGCGAGGATCTGGACGATTGACCAGTTCCCAGACGTTGTTGAGCTCGAACTGATGTAAATCTTCTTGCATAGCTTGAATCCACTCAGGCTCCAGAAATGCTTCATCTACCTTAGTGGGCTCTGTGATAGAGGCAAAAGCAAAGTGCCCACAAAAGTTAGACAAATGTGAAGCTTTTGAGCGTGTGAGAGGACCCGGTACTTCAATCTCATTGATGATTCTCTCAATTTGCACTTCGTTTGCAACGCGAGGATGAGCGGGTTGCCGTCGAGGAATTTGATCCGCATTTTCTTCAGGACCATTTTCCTCAGCACCATTTTCTTCAGGTGCTCCAGCTCGACGTTCTTCATGTTCTGGAATAAATTCTTCAGCAGATTCTTCGGTAGGAATGACATCCTCAGTAGCCTTGAACTTGATAGATTCCTTAGGTGTTGGTTCATCTATCACAGAAGGTAGGTGCTCTCTTTGCGAGCCATTAGTTTCATCAAACTGCACATCTACAGTTTCAACAACTTTGTGAAGAACAATGTTGAAGACTCTGTAAGTGTGCGAGTCCTTTTCGTAACCAAGCATAAAACTCTCATGTGCTTTCAGTGAGAATTTGGAAGTGTGATGAGGATCTCTAATCCAACATTTAGCACCGAAGACTTTGAAATAACTCACATTGGGCTTTTTGTCAGTGAGGAGTTCATAAGCAGTCTTCTTGAAGAATTTGTGAAGATATACTCTGTTGATGACGTGGCACGCAGTATCAATTGCATCAATCCCGAAGCGACGAGGCGTCTTGTATTCATCAAGCATAGTGTGAGCCATCTCAGCAAGAGTTCTATTCTTGCGCTCCACGACGACATTCTGTTGAGGAGTATAAGGAGCAGATAACTCATGAGTAATACCAAGTTCATCAAGATAGCCATCAAGACCAGAATTCTTGAACTCGGTCCCATTGTCAGTTCTGATGTGCTTGATCTTCACACTAAAGTTGGTTGAAGCCCTCAAGGAAAATCGTTTGAAGACTTCCTACACTTCATGTTTGTAAGTGACAATGTGCACCCATGTGTAACGAGAATAATCATCAACAATAACAAAGCCATATTGAGTCGCATCATTTAAAATTGCAGAATAATGATTAGGACCAAAGATATCCATGTGAAGCAATTCAAATGGTCGAGTGGAAGTCATGATAGACTTTGCTGGATGTTTGGCCTTTGTCATCTTTCCAGCTTCACAGGCTCCGCATAAATGATCCTTGAGGAATTTGACATTCTCAATGCCAATGACATGCTTCTTCTTCGCAAGCGTGTGCAGATTCCTCATGCAAGCATGACCAAGTCGTCGATGCCATAGCCAGCCTTCTGAAGGTTTTGCAAGTAGGCATATGGCCGGTTGTGGTCCTGTAGAGAAATCAACAATGTACAAGTCTCATCTCCTAAAGCCTTCGAAGACTTTGGAATTGTCAGCTTCCAAGATCACAACACAACGATATTTGCCAAAGACAACAACCATATCGAGATCACAAAGCATCAAGACAGACATGAGGTTGTATCCTAAGGACTCGACAAGCATGACTTTGTCCATGTGTCGATCCTTTGAGATCGCAACCTTACCTAGACCCAATACCTGACTTTTGCCTTCGTCAGCGAAGATGATATGCTTCAGATGCGATGGTGATAAGGGAGCATCCATCAATAGATTTTTGTCACCAGTCATGTGATTCATACATCCACTGTCAAGGACCCACTCATTGGCTTTGGGTTGTTCATCCTGCAGATGAATTAGTGCAACTTACCAACTCATATACTTCATCAATGAAGAATATGACATCAATATCATCAGATCAATTTCATCAAGCAATAGCACAGATAGTATGAGGACGTGAGAAATGAAAGTTCATTTCTTCATGATTAGCATGCGTCCTTTCAGGCAACTTTCAGGTCTCCAGCAAATTCTTCAGACGTTTTAAGCATGTCTGGAGACCTGACCCTGCATAAGAGATTAGTTCATTTTCTTCACCACCCACATCTGAAGGGGTGGCAAAGAACTCATCACTCTGCGAGCTCCATATGAGAAAGGTGGCATAGAAGCCAGTCCACTTCGTTTCACATAAGAGGAGTTAGGATAAGCTTATGAATAAGCAAAGAAATTCTTCGAGGACTTATGAACATAATGGTTAGAAGAATAATACTGATATTCATAGCCCTTAGCTCTTCCCTGCAAAACAGAGGGGTTAGGACGATGATGATCATATGAGGACTTTGATCCTTTAGAGGAATTTGATCCATGTGAGGAATTTTGAATGTATGAGGACTTGGATCCATATGAAGAATTTGGTCCATATAAAGAATTTGATTTGGAGTTCCTATTCTTCACAGGTGGTGTCATGAGGACATTCACCTGAAGACTTTCAAGGCACCTTTTGGAACCCAGATTTTCTTCATAGGGGAACCGTTCCTACAGTTAGTGCCAACATATCTAGCAAATACTTCACCATTCTGACTTTTGAACAGATTATAGTTGGAGTCAAATGACTCATCAAAAGCATGAGGAGATTCACATGTAAAGCCAGATAAATTGGATGGATCAACTGGAGGTCCCTTTGCAGCAACCCATGAGGTTTTGGGCTACTGCTCAGGCTTCCAATATGCTCCATCAACATTGAGTTTCCTCTCAAAGGCAATACCCTCTTTCCTAGGCTTTCTGTTTAGGATCTGCTTTTTGAGCATGTCACAAAGAATCTGATGCCCTTTGAGGCTTTTGTACATGCCTGTCATGTACAATTCCTTCAGCCCTGCATCATCAATGATACTAGCAATGTCTTCACATGAGGAATTAGTGATAGCAGAGATAGATGAAGAATTTGTAGCATTAGAGGCATTTGAACATTCAGGTGAAGAATTAGCAGTTTCACGTTCAATGCACTTCAAACATGGAGGAACAAATTCTTCCCGAGTAGTGCTGTTTTGTTGAGCAAGCAATGAATCGTGCTCCTTCTGAAGATCTTCATAACTCACTCTTAGCTTCTCAAGATCTTGCTTTCTTTGAAGAAATTCATAAGAGAGCTTCTCGTGATCAGATAAGAGAGTGTTATGATGACCTTGAAGGTTGTCAAACTTAGACTGAAGTCTCTGAAGATTTTCAGTCAAGTCTTTAGTGCGATCCATTTCTTCACCCAACATATCATCACTTTTGTCTAGCATGTTTTGAACCTTTTCAATAGCCTTTTGTTGTTTCACAGCAATCTTAGCAAGTTTAGAGTAGCTAGGTTTGAGGTTTTCATCAGATTCATCCTCACTAGATTCAGAGGAGGGGTATTTAGTTACCTTGGCACCCTTTGCCATGAAGCAATAGGTGGGAGTGTAGTCATCATTGCCTTCATCAGCATTGTTGGTGATGCCAGTTTCTTCAGAGTTGAAGATAGACTTGCTGACGAATGCAGTAGCGAGAGCTAGGCTAGCCACACCAGACTCAGACTCCTCAGAAGCCTCCTCTTCCTCATGTTCCTCAGATTTAGCCTCAGAGTCCATTTCCTTGCCAATGAATGCCCGAGCCTTCTTGGAGCTGCTCTTCTTGTGAGATGAAGATTTTAAGGATTTTGATGGCGAAGACTTTGAAGATTTCTTCTTCTTCTTAGCATCATGAGAACTGCAATCCTTGTACTTTTTCTTCTTTAATTCCTTATCCCACCGAGGACAATCTTGAATGTAGTGACCATGCTTCTTGCATTTGTGGCATAGCCTCTTCTAGTAGTCACTGGATGAGGAATCATTACTCCTTGAGGATTTTCCAAAGCGACCACGTCTTGAGAACTTCTGAAATTTCTTCACGAGCAGTGCTAGTTCTTGGCTCAGTTCATCAGGATCACCAAGGCTGCTGCCAGAGTCTTCACCTTCAGACTCAGAGACAGCCTTGGCCTTCAGAGCACGTGGTTTTCCATAGCTCGAACCATAGAGATCTCTCTTCTCGGCCAGCTGGAACTCATGAGTGTTTAGTCTCTCAAGGATATCAGCAGGATCAAGTGACTTGTAATCAACACGCTCTTGAATCATCAGTGCCAGAGTATCAAATGAAGAACCAAGCGATCTCAGCAATTTCTTCACCACCTCATGGTCGGTGATGTCAGTGGCACCAAGTGCTTGAAGCTCATTCGAGATGTCAGTGAGGCGATCGAAGGTTTGCTGAACATTTTCATTGTCGAGTCGCTTGAAGCGGTTGAAGAGATTGCGAAGAACGTCAACATGGGAGTCACGTTGAGTTGAGACTCCTTCATTTACTTTGGACAGCCTATCCCAGATAAGCTTAGCAGTTTCCAAAGCACTCACTCTTCCATACTGCCATTTTCTCAGATGGCCACATATGATGTTCTTCGCTTGAGAATCGAGTTGCTTGAATCTCTTCACATCAGTAGCATTCAGAGAAGGTGTGACTGAGGGAACACCATTTTCCACAACATACCAGAGATCGTTATCAATTGCCTCAAGATACATTCACATCTTATTCTTCTAGTAGGGGTAGTCCGTTCCATCAAAGGTAGGACACCCAGCAGAGACCTTGATCATACCTGCGGTCGACATAACTAAAACTCCAGGCGGTTAAACCAAAATCACACAGAACAAGGGAGTACCTTGCTCTGATACCAATTGAAAGTGCGTTATATCGACTAGAGGGGGGTGAATAGGCGATTTTTATGAATTCTTCACTGAGGAATTTGCTGGTGAGGAAATTCCTTAGCGAAGAACTACTTGCAGCGGAATAAGTACTCAGAAGTAAACATAACAGAACACAAGCATAGTCATTGATACGTCTCCGTCGTATCTACTTTTCCAAACACTTTTGCCCTTGTTTTGGACTCTAACTTGTATAATTTGAATGGAACTAACCCGGACTGACGCTGTTTTCAGCAGAATAGCCATGGTGTTGTTTTTGTGCAGAAAATAAAAGTTCTCGGAACGACCTGAAACTCCACGGAATGTCTTAGGATAATTAATAAAAAATCCTCGCCAAAGAAGAAGACCAGGGGGGCCACACCCTGTCCACGAGGGTGGGGGCGCCCCCCTGGGCGCGCCCCCTACCTCGTGGGACCCCTGGTGGCCCTCCGACGCCAACTCCAACTCCATATATTGGCTTTCGGGGAGAAAAAATCAGAGAGAAGAAATCATCGCATTTTATGATACGGAGCCGCCGCCAAGCCCTAATCTCTCTGGGAGGGCTGATCTGGAGTCCGTTTGGGGCTTCGGAGAGGGGGATTCGTCGCCGTCGTCATCATCAACCATCCTCCATCACCAATTTCATGATGCTCACCGCCGTGCGTGAGTAATTCCATCGTAGACTTGCTGGACGGTGACGGGTTGGATGAGATTTATCATGTAATCGAGTTAGTTTTGTTAGGGTTTGATCCCTAGTATCCACTATGTTCTGAGATTGATGTTGCTATGACTTTGCTATGCTTAATGCTTGTCACTAGGGCCCGAGTGCCATGATTTCAGATCTGAACCTATTATGTTTTCATGAATATATGTGAGTTCTTGATCCTATCTTGCAAGTCTATAGTCACCTACTATGTGTTATGATCCGGCAACCCCGAAGTGACAATAATCGGAACCACTCCCAATGATGACCATAGTTTGAGGAGTTCATGTATTCACTATGTGCTAATGCTTTGTTCCAGTTCTCTATTCAAAGGAGGCCTTAATATCCCTTAGTTTCCAATAGGACCCCGCTGCCACGGGAGGGTAGGACAAAAGATGTCATGCAAGTTCTTTTCCATAAGCACGTGTGACTATATTCGGAATACATGCCTACATTACATTGATGAACTGGAGCTAGTTCTGTGTCACCCTATGTTTTGATTGTTACATGATGAACCACATCCGGCATAATTATCCATCATTGATCCGGTGCCTACGAGTTTTCCATATATTGGTTCTCGCTTATTTACTTTTCCGTTGTTACTGTTACAATCACTACGAAATAACAAAAACATTACTTTTGCTGTCTTTACTTTTGTTACCATTACCACCACTATCATATTACTTTGCTACTAAACACCTTGATGCAGATACTAAGTTTCCAGGTGTGGTTGAATTGACAACTCAGCTGCTAATACTTGAGAATATTCTTTGGCTCCCCTTGTGTCGAATCAACAAATTTGGGTTGAATACTCTACCCTCGAAAACTGTTGCGATCCCCTATACTTGTGGGTTATCAAGACCTTTTTCTGGCGCTGTTGCTGGGGAGCATAGCTCTATTCTTTGAGTCACTTGGGATTTATATCTGCTGGACACTATGAAGAACTTGAAAGACGCTAAGACCAAGATTTTACCCTCAACTACGAGGGGAGGTAAGGAACTGCCATCTAGCCTTGCACTAGATTCTCCTTTTGTTATAAGTAAGCTTGCGACACCTAAACCTGCTACTGCTATGAATTCTGATATGTCGCATGTTATTGATGATGCCACTTCTGCTATGCATGATACTTGTGATGAAACCACTTCTATGCTTGATACTACTGTGCCCCTTGGTGAATTTCTTGATGAGCAAATTGCTAGGTCCAGAGAAAGAGAAATTATTACACCTGAATACAATGATGAGAGTGATGATGAAAATATGCCTCCTATTCCTGAAGGTTATCTTTTTGATGCAGAATCTTCTGCCGCTATTTTTGCTTGCCAGGATAGATATGAACTTAAGAGGTTGCTAGTTAAATGGAGTAAAGAATCTCTTAGAGATAGAATGAGACCCGACCCTGCTTTTGCTACTTCACCTATTTGTGTTCCCGATAAGGATTATTATGATTTTTCTGTTGATCCAGATATAATTACTTTGGTTGAATATGATCCTTTCTATGGCTATGAATCTGAAACTGTTGTGGCACATCTTACTAAGTTGAATGATATAGCTGCCTTGTTTACTAATAATGAGAGATCGCGCTATCTTTATTTACTCAAAATATTTCCGTTCTCATTAAAGGGTGATGCTAAGATATGGTTTAATTCTCTTGATCCTGGTTGTGTGCAAAGTCCCCAGGATATGATTTATTACTTCTTTGCTAAATATTTCCCTGCTCATAAGAAACAAGCAGCCTTGAGGGAAATATATAACTTTGTGCAAATTGAAGAAGAGAGTCTCCCACAAGCTTGGGGGAGGCTTCTCAAGTTACTTAATGCTTTGCCTGATCATCCTCTTAAGAAACCTGAAATACTTGATATCTTTTATAATGGACTAACCGATGCTTCCAGAGATTACCTGGATAGTTGTGCTGGTTCTCTTTTCAGGGAAAGAACACCGGATGAAGCGGAAATTCTATTGAACAAAATGTTGACAAATGAAAATAATTGGGCACCTCCCGAGCCAGCTCCTGAGCCAATTTCTGAGCCAATTATTGAGCCTATTCCTAAACCAACTCCGAAGAAGAGAGGTGTTCTATTTCTCAGTCCTGAAGATATGCAAGAGGCAAAGAAATCTATGAAAGAAAAAGGTATTAAAGCTGAAGATGTTAAGAATTTACCTCCTGTTGAAGAAATACACGGTCTTAATTTACCGCCTGTTGAAGAAGTATATGATCTCAATTACTTATTTACTGAAGAACCTCCCGATATCCCGACACAGGTAGTAAAGGTAAATTCTCTCTATAGATATGATAAAGCTGAAGTCCCTCCTACTAAAATTGCTAGCCAGTGCTTGGATGAGTTTGATAACTTTATGTTTAAGCAAGATGACTTTAATGCTTATTTTGGTAGACAATTAAAACAAGATGCCTATATGATTAAACGCTTGGGTGATTATATGGCTGATATTAGAGGTGAACTTAAACTTGTTAGCAAACATGCTTCTATGGTTACCACTCAAGTAGAACAAGTACTTAAAGCTCAAAAAGAAGCGCTTGATGAAATGAATAGTAATAAAAATGATTATGCTGTTAGAGTGGCTACTAGAACCAGTAGAATGACTCGGGAACCTTTGTATCCTGAAGGCCACCCTAAGAGAATCAAGCAAGATTCTCAGAGAAATGATATTGATGTACCTAGTTCTTCTAAAAGGAAGAAAAAGAAAAATGATAGGACTTTGCAAACTTCTAGTGAACCTATCGCTGAGCCACTTGAGAATCCAAATGATACTTCTATTTCTGATGCTGAAACACAATCAGGTGATGAACATGAACCCAGAGATAATGTTAATGATAATGTTCATGTTGATGCTCAATCTAGTAATGATAATGATGTAGAAGTCGAACCTGTTGTTGATCTTGATAACCCACAATCAAGGAATCAACACTATGATAAAAGAGACTTCGTTGCTAGGAAACATGGTAAAGAAAGGGAACCATGGGTTCAAAAACCCATGCTTTTTCCCCCAAAACCATCCAAGAAAAAGGATGATGAGGATTTTGAGCACTTTGCTGAAATGATTAGACCTATCTTTTTGCGTATGCGATTAACTGATGTGCTCAAAACAAATCCTTATTCTAAGTATATGAAGGATATTATTACTAATAAAAGAAAGATACCTGAAGCTGAAATTTCCACCATGCTTGCTAATTATACTTTCAAGGGTGGAATACCAAAGAAACTTGGAGATCCCGGAGTACCTACTATACCATGCTCCATTAAGAGAAATTATGTTAAAACCGCTTTGTGTGATCTTGGAGCCGGTGTTAGTGTTATGCCTCTCTCTTTATATCATAGACTTGACTTGAATAAGTTGACACATACTGAAATATCTTTGCAAATGGCTAATAAATCAACTGCTATACCTATCGGTATTTGTGAGGATGTGCCTGTTGTGGTTGCAAACGTTACTATTTTAACGGACTTTGTTATTCTTGATATTCCTGAGGATGATGGTATGTCTATTATTCTTGGAAGACCTTTCCTTAATACTGCAGGGGCTGTTATTGATTGCAACAAAGGCAATGTCACTTTTCATGTTAATGGCAATGAGCACACGGTACACTTTCCGAGGAAACAACCTCAGGTCCACAGTATCAACTCTATTGGAAAAATTCCATCGATTATATTTGGGGTTTTTGAATTTCCTCTCCCTACTGTCAAGAAAAAGTATAATATACTTATTGTTGGGGATTTTCATATCCCCGTTGAGGTAACTTAGTGCTATTCGAAATTTCTTCGGTTCCGTGTTAATCGAAATGAGCTCGTTAACAAGACTTGATCAACCTTGTTAGTGGATTCATTTTGATGATCACGAGATGGATGAAACTAGAAGCACAACCTTCTGTACCCTCTTTATATTTTCTGTTATTTAGTAGAAATAAAGTAAAATAGTACTTTTCTGTCTGTCTCCCGACTTATCCGTGCAATATAAAAATTTCTTGAAAATAAAAGTCCTCAGAATTCCATGCCAATTTAATATGATTTTTTTAGGAATATTTGAGAATTTACTGTGCAAAAATCACCGCGGTGGGAGCTGCCACCTGCTCACGAGGGTGGAGGGCGCGCCCTACCCCCCTGGGCGCGCCCCCTGCCTCGTGGGCCCACGATGGCCCTCCTCCACTTATTCCTGCATGCATCTTCTTCCTCTGTCTCACACAAACACGAAAATCCAACTCAAGCACGAGTTCCAGCCCCCGTTGCTGTGATTTTCAATCTCCTTGCTCAAAGCACCTCTCGCAAAACTGCTTGGGGAGATTGTTCCTTGGTATGTGACTCCTCCATTGGTCCAATTAGTTTTTGTTCTAGTGCTTTATTCATTGCAAATTTGTGTTGCATAGGTGACCATGTTCTTGAGCTTGCATGTCAAAATTATATGGTTCCAAGTAGTTCCAATGCTTTATATAGGCTCTAGGCACTTGCAGGAGTTGTTGCTATCAATTTTATTGAAGTTGGTTCACTTTTATTTGAAGTTACTAAAAATTTCAGATTGTTTCAGAATTAATGAAGAGATTTTTGAGGGGCTCGTCGAGCCGAAGCGCTAAGGAAAAACAAAAGGAAGAAGAACAGAAGCCCAAATTTAATTTGCCTCGCACCGCGGAGGTCCGGCCGTGTGAATGGCCTTCCGATGACTTCTTGAGGAGAGCCGGGATTTATGAAGACTTCTATTTATTAATTGAGAATGTTGGCCTCACCGACTTCCTCCGCGACCAACGTCATCAGTATCTCTTACTCACAAATACTTTTGTGCAAAATTTCTACTTTTTCCCTAAGAATTCACCTCCATCGGTAGAATTTCATTTATATGACGTTGTTAAGCGGATGCCATTAGCTGAATTTTGCGAGGTTTGCAAAATAGCTTTTGAGGGCACCTTGGATGAACCACAGCGTAATGAAGTAGAAGCTTTTATTAACACTATCACGGTGGGAGAAACCAGGAAGGTTTCTGATGCAAGAATCACTAGCATACATTTTCCTGTTTTACGCTACTTTGCCTTATTTGCTAGTCGTTGCCTGATAGGTCGCGGAAACTATGGAAACCTTAGTATTCCTGATGTTATCATTTTGTTCCATGGTTTATATCAAAGTAACTCTGTTAGTATGGGTGGAATTGTTGCTAGGCGGTTAAGTCTGAACCGTACTAAAGGCCCCATCTTTGGAGGTATTTCTGCCTCACGCCTAGCTGAACATTTTGAAATACCTATTAGGCATGAGGAGGAAGAGGAAACATCGCTGCCTCGTGCTTATTTATATTATAGGAGTATGCTAGCGCATGATTTTCTTATTAAGAGTCATGAAGGGGAACTCAAATATAAATTGTACTTTGATAAACATCACCCTGAGATTATTACTTTGCCTGCTCCCTCTTTGTTTAACTTGTGTGCAGGTCCTCAGATCGTTCTGTGGGCGGCCATTCAAGCCTATCGAAATCCTGCACCCGCCCCGGAACCGAAGCCACAAGATGAGCCTCCACGACTATCTGTTTATTCTTGGGATCCAGAGGAGGCTGTCAGCCAATGGCAGCCGGAGCCTTCTTCGTCACAGTATGACCCCAGATTCACTTACGGGTATCCGCCAGGCCATCCCTGGCAATAGACCAACTTAGGCCAAAAGCCTAAGCTTGGGGGAGTACGTATTTCCCACCGACATTACATTCATGTTCACACACACTCATTGCTAGATGTCGGTGTTCATACTCTTTCACTGTAATATCCATGCTAGTTTATTTTCTTTTTCCTGCTTTCTTCTTGTGTGTTTAATCAACCTTAAGAAAAACAAAAAATTAGTAGTAGTTTATTTCTTTGTTGTAGTAATTAAAACGGAAAACACAAAAATATTTCCCATTCTCTTCTTTTGCTTGTTGGGAGCTTTCCCGTGTAAATAGTTTTCCTTTTATTTTCTTTGGAGGTCAGTAGGGGAAGACCATGATTAAATTGTTGAAGTGGCTCTTACATGCATGATTGTTTATTTAACTTAGAGCCCATATTACTTGTCTTCTCCTGGTTATTGAATGCTTGCAGATTCCAGCTTAGTCCAATGCACGTGCACTCTTATTACTATTCACATCGTTCGGTCGTGCAAGTGAAAGACAATAATGATGATATATGATGGACTTATTGGGATGAGAAAAGCTGGTATGAACTCGACCTCTCTTGTTTTTGTAAATATGATGATGCATCGTTCCTGGGTTAGCTATTATGAAGCATATTTGCAATGACATTTAGAGTTATAGTTGCTTGTGTCATGCTTGATTAGATATGAATTATAATGGTTTACCTTGCGTGCCAACATGCTATTAGAATGATTATGATGTGGTATGATGTGATAGTATCCTCCTTTAAATGAATTGAGTGACTAGACTTGGCACATGTTCACGCATGTAGTTGAATCAAATCAACATAGCCTTCATGATATTTATGTTCATGGTGGATTATATCCTACTCATGCTTGTATTCGGTGTAAATTAATTTTGATGCATGTTTACGACTGTTGTTACTCTCCCAGTTGGTCGCTTCCCAGTCTTTTGCTAGCCTTCACCTGTACTAAGCGGGAATACTGCTTGTGCATCCAAACTCCTTAAACCCCAAAGTTGTTCCATATGAGTCCACTATACCTTCCTATATGCGGTATTTACCTGCCGTTCCAAGTAAATTTGTATGTGCCAAACTCCAAATCTTCAAATGAAATTCTGTTTTGTATGCTCGAGCAGCTCATGTTTCAACTAGGGCTGCCCTTATCTTCCATGTTAGGCGGTTATTCTCAAGAGGAGTGGACTCCGCTCCTCATTCACGAGAAAAATGGCTGGTCACCGGGATGCCCAGTCCCATGCTTTATGCAAACTAAATCAAAATAATTGCAAACAAAACTCCCCTTGGGACCCGTTGAATGTTGGAGGCACTCGTTGTTTCGAGCAAGCCATGGATTGATGCTTGTGGAGGAAGGGGAGTATAAACTTTACCATTCTGTTTGGGAACCGCCTATAATTTGTTTAGCATGGAAGATATCGTCATCTCATAGTTGTTGCGTTGACAGCAAAAGTATGCTGCTCAAAATGTTATTCAATCTCTATTTTAAAATTGAGCTCTGGCACCTCTACAAATCCTTGCTTCCCTCTACGAAGGGCTTATCTATTTACTTTTATGTTGAGTCATCACCCTTCTTATTAAAAAGCACCCGCTGGAGAGCACACTGTCGTTTGCATTCATTATTATTGGTTTATTTCGGGTATGACTTGACTGGATCTCTTTTACCATGAATTACAATGTTTAGTCAGTCCTTGATCTTTGAAGGTGCAATTCATTTATGTTTTACAGTCTCAGAAAGGGCTAGCAAGATACCATTTTGTTATATCATGTTATGATTATTTGGAGAAAGTGTTGTCATCCGAGTTTTATTATTATAGCTTGCTAGCTGATTATGCTATTGATATGAATAATTGTGAGACCTTTGTGTTATTGTTAGTATGGTTAGTCCATAATATTTGCTGAAACTTGAGTGCTGGCTTTTCATGTTTACAACAACAAGAGCAAACAGAGTTTGTAAAAGTTTTTCTTTTTTCTCTTTCAGTTTGTCAACTGAATTGCTTGAGGACAAGCAAGGGTTTAAGCTTGGGGGAGTTGATGCGTCTCCGTCGTATCCACTTTTCCAAACACTTTTGCCCTTGTTTTGGACTCTAACTTGTATGATTTGAATGGAACTAACTCGAACTGACACTGTTTTCAGCAGAATTGCCATGGTGTTGTTTTTGTGCAGAAAATAAAAGTTCTCGAAACGACCTGAAACTCCATGGAATGTCTAAGGATAATTAATAAAAAATCCTCGCCAAAGAAGACCAAGGGGCCCATACCCTGTCCACGAGGGTGGGGGGCGCCCCCCCCTGGGCGCGCCTCCCTACCTCGTGGGCCCCCTACCTCGTGGGCCCCCTGGTGGCCCTCCGACGCCAACTCCAACTCCATATATTGGCTTTCGGGGAGAAAAAAATCAGAGAGAAGAAATCATCGCGTTTTACGATACGGAGCCGCCGCCAAGCCCTAATCTCTCTCGGGAGGGCTGATCTGGAGTCCGTTTGGGGCTCCGGAGAGGGGGATTCGTCGCCGTCGTCATCATCAACCATCCTCCATCACAAATTTCATGATGCTCACCGCCGTGCGTGAGTAATTCCATCGTAGGCTTGCTGGACGGTGATGGGTTGGATGAGATTTATCATGTAATCAAGTTAGTTTTGTTAGGGTTTGATCCCTAGTATCCACTATGTTCTGATATTGATGTTGCTATGACTTTTCTATGCTTAATGCTTGTCACTAGGGCCCGAGTGCCATGATTTGAGATCTGAACCTATTATGTTTTCATGAATATATGTGAGTTCTTGATCCTATCTTGCAAGTCTATAGTCACCTACTATGTGTTATGATCCGACAACCCCGAAGTGACAATAATCGGAACCACTCCCGGTGATGACCATAGTTTGAGGAGTTCATGTATTCACTATGTGCTAATGCTTTGTTCCGGTTCTCTATTAAAAGGAGGCCTTAATATCCCTTAGTTTCCAATAGGACCCCGCTGCCACGGGAGGGTAGGACAAAAGATGTCATGCAAGTTCTTTTCCATAAGCACGTATGACTATATTCAGAATACATGCCTACATTACGTTGATGAACTGGAGCTAGTTCTGTGTCACCCTATGTTATGACTGTTACATGATGAACCACATCCGGCATAATTATCCATCATTGATCCGGTGCCTACGAGTTTTCCATATACTGGTTCTCGCTTATTTACTTTTCCGTTGTTACTGTTACAATCACTACGAAATACCAAAAACATTACTTTTGTTGTCTTTACTTTTGTTACCATTACCACCACTATCATATTACTTTGCTACTAAACACCTTGCTGCAGATACTAAGTTTCCAGGTGTGGTTGAATTGACAACTCAGCTGCTAATACTTGAGAATATTCTTTGGCTCCCCTTGTGTCGAATCAACAAATTTGGGTTGAATACTCTACCCTCGAAAACTGATGCGATCCCCTATACTTGTGGGTTATCAGTCATCATGATGAAATGAAGACAAGCACAAAGTACAGAAAGCGTAAACACGGGATAACATAGGATGAAGACAGACAGACTGAAGAAATTGAACTGAGGAAATTGAGAAAGTCTTCAGTCAAAGTCTTCAAACAGATATGAACAGGCACACAACAAGTGAAATGAGGAATTGAAAGAGTTGAGGAAATAGAACCAGTAAGCTTGGTGAAGACAATGATTTGGTAGACCAGTTCCAACTGCTGTCTCAGTTGTACATCTGGTTGGAGCGGCTAGGTATTTAAACCAAAGGACACACAGTCCCGGACACATAGTCCTCACCGTATTCTCCTTGAGCTAAAGTCACACAGACCTCACCCAATCACTTGTGGTAAGTCTTCAGGTGACTTCCAAACCTTCACAATCTCGGTCACTCGGCGATCCACAATTCCTCTTGGATGCTCTAGACCTTGACGCCTAATCGTCTGGAAGAAGCACATTCTCCAAAGGTAACAAGCGTCGGATCCACGCAAGATCAATATCTTCAGTGATGCTTAATCACTTTGGGTTTGAAGGTATTTGGGTTTGGGTTTGGGTTTTCCTCACTTGATGATTTTCGCTCAAAGTCCTCGGAGGATGGGATGCTCTCAAATGACAACTGTCAGTTTCTCTCGGAGCAGCCAACCAGCTAGTGGTTGTAGGGGGTGGCTATTTATAGTCTGGGGAGCAGCCCAACATGATAAGACATAAATGCCCTTCAATAATATGACTGTTAGGTGGGTAGATATTTTGGGACAGCTGGCGCGTAGCACAACAACGGTCGGAATTTTGACTCTCAAAATCCTCAGAGCTATCATGTTCCTCACTGTGTAGGCAATCCGCACTGGCGAATTCCTAACTCCTCAGTCAGAACAAATTCCTTAGAGACCAGAAGAACTTCGTCTCTGTCACTGAAGAATATGACTGAACTGTATGAGATTTCCAATGGCTTCACTCAAAGGGATTGGTAGGTGTAGGATTTTGAGTTGATCATCACATGGAAATTTTTCCTTAGTATTTCCTCGACCCCCTTTAACAGTACGGTGTTTCCTATGACTCAAGAAAGAGAAAAAGAAACTACGAAAACAAAAGTCTTCAGACTTCATGTTCCTCGAATGAATACCAAGTCTTCAGGGTCACACCAATTTCTTCACTTTCAAAGTCTTTAGAAATCTAAAGTCTTCAGTCGAAGAACTTCATTTTTAGGGGTCGACTTTCTTTTTAAATATCAAACTCCTCATAGACTTATAGACCTGTGTACACAAACAAACGCATCAGTCCCTTAACCTATAAGTCTTCAATACACCAAATCACAAAGGGGCACTAGATGCACTTACAGGACCTGGTGCCTTTGTTGGAAACATCTGGAACAAAGCAGTTTTTACTTCCTCTCTGGTATAGGGTGCACAAAGCGAAGCATTCATTTCCTCCGTAACCTTCCTTGGTACATGATCAAGGACCTCATCCATATTTTGGGTTCCTTCGGACTCATAAAGATTTTGGTAAAAAGCATTCACCATGGCCTTCAACTCTCCTGAATCATTTATTTCGGCACCCAACGAGTTCTGGAGAGCTTTGATCATGTTCTTTTTTCTCCTGAGACTGGCCCGAAGGTGAAAAAAATTCATGGTTTTATCTCCCTCTGAGAGCCATTCCAATCTAGATCTCTGCCGCCACATGATCTCCTCCCGATGGTACATCTCTATTAATTTCTCGTTGATTTTCCGCTCGACATGTGATGGAGCAGTTCGCATTGGATCACTCCAGAGTTCCTCTAGCATCTGTTTCAAGTGCTTGATCTCTTTCCGAATGCTTCCAAATGTATCATTGTCCCATCTACGTAGATCTTGCGACAAGTTCCAAAGCTTTATTCTCATATCCTCCACCGTAGCACAGGGCGCCCTCGGGTCCCAACCATCTCTGATCATCTCCTTGAGTCCCACATGTGTTTCCCACATCAGCTTGTACTTAAAAGTACTCTGTTTTCTTTGCTCTTGGTGGATATCAAACTCTAGAAGCAGCAGAGCATGGTCGGAGGAGGCCGCTGTGAGATGTTGTAAAGAAGCTGATGGAAATCTTGCTAGCCAGTCCGCACTAACCAATGCTCTATCAAGTCTGCACCTTGTGTAACTCCCACCAGTCACCTTCTTCTCGAAAGTCCAGAACATGCCCTTATAGCCAATATCTAGCAAACATCCGTGGTTTCTCGGAATGCTTGTATTTGGGCATTGCTGTGTTGCCCTACTCCCTCGTGTTCTTCTGGACATAAGACTTCATTAAAATCACCGATGCATAACCAAGGCAAGCTTCTCAAAGTCCTAATATTTTTCAGAACCATCCATGTTTGATGGCACAAGTATGTCTCGGCTTCTCCATATACACATGTTAGCCGCCATATATCTCTCCCATGTTCCTCAACAGATACATCTAGATGATAGACGGAGAAACCGAGAATTCCAATCTTTATTGAATTGTTCCAAAAAAGGCCTATTCCACCACTTCTACCATTACTATCAACTGTGTAAGACTTATCATAACCAATAGAACTAGCCATAGCTTCTACCCTGGCGCCATCAATTTGGGTTTCAACAATGCATAGCAGGGTAGGGGTAAACTTTCTCGCGAAATCATGAAGTTCACGAACTGCAGCGGCTTTACCCACACCACGACAGTTCCAAGAAAAGATACTCATTGGGCTCGACGGCGCCCCACACCGGAGCCCGCCAAAGTTGTGTCGTTCCTTCCCTGAGATCCATTCTTCCCCGAGATCTTTTCAGCTTCAGATCCCACTTTAGATCTTTTGGTCTCCTGCTTCGTACTCGGACTTGCTGGAGCAGCAGGTGGTGGGAGGGCTAGCATGTTGTTCCTCCCATTAGATGGTGGAGCAATTGAATGTGTAGGCATGCTGTTTTGAATCATAGCATGCTCCGATGCCCTTTTCCTGTTGTCTGCTTCCGCCATTACATCGTCTCCATCTATTGGCAGGTCACCCCCATGATCTGGTTCTGAACCTCTTCCACGTCCACCAGCTCGACCGCCGCCTCGGTCTCCTCTTCTGACTCGTCCCCCTCCTGGCCCCTGTCCTGTATGCAGAGTCCACGGCGCCCTTAGGTTTTTGAAAACCAGAGCTGTCGGAGGGCGGATTCCATTGCCATGCTCTTTAAAGAGATGCCCCAACATACCACACACGATGCACCAATTCGGGAGCTTCTCATATCTAACCTTGTAAATCTGGCGCTTGCCCTCTCGGATCAAGGATACTGCATTCTTCAGGGGCTTCATGACGTTTATCCGGACCCAAACCCGATGAAAGTTTCCAGCAAAATCCTGAGATGGTGGTTCAGTGAAAAGGACCTCTCCCACCTTAGGAGCAAGAGATGGTACTAGATGAGCGTATAGGGGTGGTACATCATGAATTTGAGCCCAGATCTCAATGGTATCCAGCTGAACAGTCGAGGGTTTCGCCAAACCATAATAGGGCTTCAGAATGACGGTGTCTCCCCTAAAGTGCCAAGGTCCTTCCTGGGTTACCCTCTCCCAATCGCCCAAACAGGAGAATTGGAACGTATATAGGTTGTTCTCAAGTGGCTTGAAAGTCACCTCCTGGGCAAGATCCCAGGCTGATCTCATGTTCCGGAAGAACCAGTATTGAGAGCAGGTTTTGACGAAGTTCACTTTTGCAAGCGCTATCCATCGTGCCACCCCCTCCGGTGCCTCCTTCTCATCAAAACCCACATCATCTAGGTCCTCCTCACGCAGACCTAGTTCTTTCATCAGCAGTTGCACGTCGTCGATCTCATTTGCTTCTGCCGTAGCCGATTGATACGCCCATTTTGCATCATGCTTTTATATCAATATTTATTGCATTATGGGCTGTTATTACACATTATATCTCAATACTTATGCCTATTATCTCTTATTTCACAAGGTTTACCATGAAGAGGGGGGATGCCGGCAGCTGGAATTCTGGCTGGAAAAGGAGCAAACATTGGAAACCTATTCTGCACAACTTCAAAAGTCCTGAAACTCCACGAAACAACCTTTTGGAATTTATAAGAATTTCTGAGCAAAAGAAATAGGCCATGGGGCCCACACCCTGTCCAGGAGATAGGGGACGCCCCCCCTATAGGGCGCGCCCCCTATCTCCTGGCCCCCCTGGTGGGCCTCCAGCGTTCATCTTCTGCTATATCATCACTTTTACCCTGGAAAAAATCGGGGGCAAGCTTACGGGACGAAACTCCGCCGCCACGAGGCGGAACCTTGGCGGAACCAATCTAGGGCTCTGGCAGAGCTGTTCTGCTGGGGGCACTTCCCTCCGGGAGGGGGAAATCATCACCAACGTCGTTACCAACGATCCTCTCATCGGGAGGGGGTCAATCTCCATCAACATCTTCACCAGCACCATCTCCTCTCAAACCCTAGTTCATCTCTTGTATCCAATCTTGTATCCAAAACCACAAATTGGTACCTGTGGGTTGCTAGTAGTGTTGATTACTCCTTGTAGTTGATACTTATTGGTTTACTTGGTGGAAGATCATATGTTCAGATCCTTAATGCATATTATTACACCTCTGATTATGAACATGAATATGCTTTGTGAGTAGTTATTTTAGTTCCTGAGGACATGAGTGAAGTCTTCCTATTAGTAGTCATGTGAATTTGGTATTCGTTCGATATTTTGATGAGATGAATGTTGTCTTCTCCTCTAGTGGTGTCATGTGAACGTCGACTACATGACACTTCATCATTATTGGGCCTAGAGGAGGGCATAGGGAAGTAATAAGTAGATGATGGGTTGCTAGAGTGACAGAAGCTTAAACCCTAGTTTATGCATTGCTTCATTAGGGGCTAATTTGGATCCACATGTTTCATGCTATGGTTAGGTTTACCTTAATACTTTTGTTGTAGTTGCGGATGCTTGCAATAGGGGTTAATCATAAGTGGGATGCTTGTCCAAGTAAGGGCAGTACCCAAGCACCGGTCCACCCACATGTCAAATTATCAAAGTACCGAAAGCGAATCATATGAGCGTGATGAAAACTAGCTTGACGATAATTCCCAATGTGTCCTCGGGAGCTCCTTTATTATTATTAGAATTTGTCCAGGCTTATCCTTTGCTTCATAAAGGATTGGGCTACCTTGCTGCACCTTATTTACTTTGTTTACTTCTTACTCGTTACTATTTATCTTATCACAAAACTATCTATCACCTACAATTTCTGTGTTTGCAGAAAACCTTACTGAAAACCGCTTATCATTTCCTTTTGCTCCTCGTTGGGGTCGACACTCTTACTTATCGAAAGGACTACGATAGATCCCGTACGCTTGTGGGTCATCACTGATCCCGAAGCCTCGTTCGATGCCATCTTCAAACCCTAACCCGATTTGAACTTGATCGGGCTTTTGACGGAACCCTACCCCTCTGCCCCACCCCGTCTCACAAGAGAAAACAGAAGGCGCTGCAGAGCGCGCCCCCGTTCTTGGGATCGGGCGATGGGGTGGTAATCAGAGGTTGGGGACGATGGTCTCGACGGAGGAGAAAACCATAGCGTGAGGGAAAAAACAAAAGTTATTTGGAGAAGCGGGGTATCGATCCCCATACCTCTCGCATGCTAAGCGAGCGCTCTATCATCTGAGCTACATCCCCACACTAGGTATAGGGCCTGTTGGCTGACGTCAGCACAGTAGGTATAGGGCATGTTATCCGGATTCATTTTCCTCCTACACGTTATTGTTTGTTTGTTGTCTTCGTTTGGGCTGGTTTTGTCGTCCACGAGGCTCAGGTGGGCTGCTTGTTTCCTGCTTCTTTTTTTCTTGCTTGTACGTGGGCACCATCTTTTGTTTTCTGTCGTCTTGTTTTTTGTTTTCCTTTTTCTTTCTTGTAGTTGGTCTGCCAAGAATTATAGGTATATGTGTCAACACTCTCAGCTGATGTGCACTAGAGGAGTGTGTCCTCACGAAACATAACTCGTACAAAAAATGTGGTGTGTACTCTCTCCGTCCGGAAATACTTGTCTTCGAAATGGATAAAATTTCGAGGACAAGTATTTCCGGACGGAGGGAGTACTATATTACTTTGAGCATATAATTTTGATGCAAAAAGAGAAAAAATAATTAAGAAAAAACACTGGTCAAACTGATTGAGCTTCATGATGCATGAACTAGGAAGTACTAAAAAGGGGGAAGCGGGCAGAAGAAAACTCAAGTTCACTCTCGGATAGAGAAAAACATATTATTTTTTAGCAAACAAAAAAGGTTATTTGGAACAAGAGTTTGTAGCATATAAATAGTTTCAGACCATTTACTTCTTTTTTATTGCATATCACTAGTTTTAGATGACCCGTGGGAATATAAAATAGTTAAAAAAAAGCTACACACAGATGATGCACATGCAATTGCACATGGCCACGAAGATGCTACCGCCTGCGATCAACATGTGTGCAACCAGATGCCATTATTTTAAAACAAAAAATAAATTACAGAAATGAGGAGCGTGCAATTGCGTGTGGTCGACAGACATATGTCGAACTAGTGGCACTATTTTTTTAAAGGAAAAAAATGTTAGGTTACACATGAACAATGGAAATGCAAATTGTGCATGGCCAGAGTACGTACATGCAACTGTGTGCATCCGACATGTGTGCAAACCAAATGGAGTTATTTAAAAAAAATCGAAAGCCTCACTATTAAGAAAATAAAAATAACATAAATCCAAAACAAACAAATTAAATAGAAATAAAAACAAAAGTAGAAAAATGAAAAGGTAAAAAATAAACCCACATACTTGGATGTCCATGCACCTAGCCCCCTGCCCCGCCCACACCCTAGTTATGCCGTGCTGGTGGGGCTTGTAGTTGGATGTGGGCTACAACATATGTGGTTGCACATGGGGTGACGTGCGACTAGGTGGCACGTTTGAATGATAAAAAACCACTATATATAAAAAATAAAAAAATAAAACATAAAACATAAATGCACAAAAAGAAGAAGAAAAATAGAAATAGTGCTAGGCATGCAACTGCCCCTCCAGCAACATAACAACCTGAGTTGGAGTTGCAATCAAGGGAGACGCTTGCAGTTGCATGCCTAATGCCATACATGCAACTGCATCATCCCCTCCTGTCGAAACGATACAAGAGTTGCAGTCGCGTTGAAGACATGCAGTTGCTATAGGGGTGACACTTGCAGTTGCGTTCCTAGTAGAAGACATGCAACTGTCTGTCCCCTCCCCCTCGGTGATAAAACGACACAGAGTTGAAGTCGCATTGAAGACATCCTAGCTGTAGTCGAGCCGGCATTTGTAGTTGCGTGCTTAGTAGCAGACATGCAACTATCCCTCCCCACCAACAAAACACCACCGAGTTGGAGTTGCAATCGAGGGAGACACATGCAGTTGCATGCCTAGTCGTAGACATGCAATTACCATCCCCTCTCCCGACAAAACAATTCAAAATTTGTAGCCGCGTTGAATACATGTTGCAATCATGGGAGACACTTGCAGTTGCGTGCCTAGTAGTTGACATGCAATTGCCCCCCCCCCTAGAAAAAACACCACAGAGTTGGAGTTGCAGCCGAGAGAGACACTGGTAGTTGCGTGCATTGTGACAAACATGCAACTGGCCGCCATCCCTCTTCATCGACTATAAAACCTAGAGTTACAGCAGCATAGAAGACATGCAGTTGCATTCTAGGGTGACACCTGCAGTTGCATGCCTAGTAGAAGACATGCAATTGCCCCTACCCCTGGATAAAACACCACAGAGTTGTAGTTGCAGTGGAGTGAGAGACTTGCAGTTGCATGCCTGGCAAACATGCAACCGTTCCCCTCCCTCACGACAATACAGTGCGAGAGCTACAATCGCGTTGAAGACATGCAGTTGCCTAGTTGTAGTCATGCAACTATCCCCTCCTAAAAACACCATTCAATTGGGGTTGCGGTCGGAGAGACACTACTAGTTGTGTGCCTTGTGAACATGCAACTAATCCCCCCCCCACACACACACACACACAAACACTTTCCCGACAAAACGGCAGAGAGTTGCAGTCGCATTGAATACATGTAGTTGCAGTCTGGGGTAACACTTACAGTTTCGTGCATAGTAGCACACATGCAACTGCACTTATCCCCGGATAAAACACCACTGAGCTGCAGTTGCGCGCCTCCTCCCCTCCTGACAAAACAATATGAGAGTTGCAGTAGTGTTGAAGACATGCGGTTGTAGCCGAAGGCGACACTTGCTGCATGCCTAATAACATATGTCAACTACCCCGCCTACCTCCCGAACAAAGCAATCGTGAGTTGGAGTTGCAGTCGTGTTGAAGACATGCAGTTGCAATCGAGGATGACACTTGTAGTTGCATGCCTAGTAAAAGATGTGCAACTACCCGCCCCTTCCCGAGCAAAGCAATTGTGAGTTGGAGCTGCAGTCAAGAGAGAGACTTTGTAGTCCCCTTGATAAAACCCACTGAATGGTAGTTGCGTTTGAATACATGCAATTGCAAATCTAGGCGCCCATTTAACTATAAGTGCTGTGATTTTTTTTGAAAACACCCCCATTTGCTCTCTACGTCCCTGCCCCCCCCCCCCCCCCCCGCGGTTCCTGGCACAAATGCGAATGTTCGCTCCCCTCCCCCTCTAGTTGCAGGCATGTTGTGTGCCTTGCAAGTTGCATGGCAGGCCCAACTCGTAGTTGTAGGAAGACATACAAGTAGATGATAAAAAATTACACAAAAAAGTAGGTGAAAAAATTGCAAAAATTTAAAAACTACTCCCTCCGTCCCATAATGTAAGACATTTTTTGGCACTACACTAGTGTTAAAAAATATCTTACATTATGCGACGGAGGGAGTATTTTACACAAGAAAACGAACAAGTCAAAAACAAGGAAAAGCAAAAAAAACTAACAAATAAAATGCAAAAAAATAAAGAATTTGGTTGCACACATGCAACTACACTGCAGATTTTGGTTGGGTGTTTAGTACATATAAAAAATACTAAGTTCAGAGCGACTACCAAGCAAGTGATTCACCTCACTCGATTTGTCTTATTATTTAGAGGGAGAAGATGGGGCGAGAGATGAGGCAGTGGCAGTGACAAAGAAACACGAAGCTGTTTGAAAAAAAAAGAGGAAGGCGCCTGCCCAGGAAACACATGCATAGCAAGAGTGAAAGAAAAATGACTGCTAATTACAAAACACGGCCCGTCAAACAACCCAGTGCGCAGAACCGAGGGGAAAAGGCCCTTTAACATTTCACTGGCCCGTGAAACAACCCAAACGCAGCGACAAAAACAACCTAAAATCTAAAAAGCACAGCGCACTATTTAGACGGAATAAGCCACCGGCTCCTGGCCGCTCGATCCCGCCTGAATCGCCACACGCGAGGGCCAGGCATTATCTGGTCGGGTGCTCTCAACCGCAAAATAGTTGAAGCTTGTCGCTATCTACCTTCTCCATACCCTTCGTCCCCACACTATTTCGGAAAAGCCTAACAACAGCGCGGATTTAGGCCTATCAGTAGCGCGGGCAGGAGCGCCACTGATAAGGTGCTACAGCTAAAGCTTAGCAATAACGTGTCTAGACCCACGCTATTGCTAAATTGACTTAATAGTAACGCTTCTCCAGAAGAGCGCTACTGGTAATTAGTAGTAGCGCTTCTTCTTGCCCGCGCTACTACTATTATTTAGTATTTTATTTCTTTTTTATTTCATGTTGTATTCATACGCCTTTACACAAGTTTTCATACAACAGGAATTTAGAGATTGTTTTTACATTATAATGAGTTATTACATCACGGGGTGAAAGAACTGCGGATTAGTTTCAAGTGAATGGACCTAATCCGTGGTTCTTTCACCCAATAATATAATAATATCATCATCATCATCATATCATTAACAACTTATCATCATAATACATCATTGTCATATACCACCTCCTCAAGATCAACTTAGCAAATTGGTCACTAGTCGTAATCACATGTACTCATTATCAACTCTAACACATTACCACATAACAAACATATTGTACCTCATAGGACCTACTACATTCGATTAAGACCTACTACATTTTCTAAGGCAAAATAGCAAAAAATAAGATAGCCCCTGACTCTCCATTATGGAGAATGAAGATTAGCATGTCTCCAATTCTTGCCTTTCACTGAATGTTACTTCCAAAAACCTCCTTGCGAATGTCCATACAGTTCTTCCATTCTTTGATGAACATGTGTTCACCGGTTTTAGAAATCCGATATGCACAGGTGGGCTCCCTAGATTTACCTGGCAGTATGTTCAGAACTGTAAGGCGACCATTCAGATACATCAGATGAGGCACACAATCCATCGGGAGTTTCTGTTGAAAAACATAGTAATAACTTCGTAGTTAGCAATGATGTACTAGTTTTAGAAGTATGCAAAAGATGCACGGATGTCATAATAGTAAAAAATCTTACCAGGGTATCTCCAGAGAAGTTACCGTGGTTCAACACGTGCACTAGTGGCATGTATTCACCATAATTTGGAGGAGTTCGATAATAGTTATTGTAATCCTCAAGAAGAGTACAAAATGCGATCAGATGATTTTTCTCCTTATAAGTTAATTTGGAGCCATCAGTGTAGTGGGTTTTGTCTACCATCTTCCGCACAGTCTTTGAAGAATTAAAATAAGCTGTCAATGGAAATAAGTTGTCAACTATTTTGAAATAAATAATATAAATTAGTTAATAACTATGTTTGAGAAACTCACATAGCGGTACAATCGGAAGCGTATCAATAAGGACCCAAATGTCCATATTGTCTTGCTCGATGTCAGGATCACCAAGATCCATGGTGACAATCATACCCTCATAAAAACCATACATTTTGCAAAATGCTTTTCAATTTTGGCAACCAAAATGGGTTACACTCTGAGCATTGCATAGATTTACTTCAAAATCCATATCATGATGGGTCCTTAGGTGTATTTTCTTTGTTTCAAAATTTTCATGGTCTTCAAAACCCATCCTCTCCAAGACATAGCGTCTTGCATGGCATGGGATAAACTAGTCGAATTGTAAAAGATGAAAATTAGACGTTGAAATAGTTGAAGTCATGCTTAATTACAAAAAAACACTTGTCGTTGTTGCGTACCGTTTGAACATCGAAGGTCTCCTCGAGCATAATGTTGAAGCGCCGATCTTCATCCAGCTCAATGAACCTGTCGCACATACCTCGATCGTTGTGGCACCAGCTGCACTCCCCCGGGAGACTGTCATCGTCCGAGTACGACATTTCCTACGTTCATAATTCAAAGATTAAACTTGTACATATTCTAGCACAATTCATGCCAGAATTCACGGAAAAATCCGGCATGACCTTTGCTAAAAAGGACATATCGAGCGCCTGAAATTTGCCGGAACGTAAATTAATCAACACTCCGGCAAAACATAGGCCACTCGGAGGTGTAACCAAAACATGAAATAATTGCTTAAACTAAAAAATAACAACAAATATGACATGTTCAACTAGTTCTATTAATTCAACTATTTCTTACTAAATATAAACTTACTATAAATAGAAAGAAACTAGTTCTTTCTAAAAATAAAGTAGTTCAACTGGTTATTAATTTACTTACTAAACTAGTTCAACTAAAACTAAACTAGTTCAACTAAAACTAAACTAGTTCTATTAATTCAACTCGTTCTTACTAAACATAAACTTACTATAAATAGAAAGAAACTACTACATCTACTACTACTAATTAACATCTACTACTGCTAATTATACAACTAGTTTACCATCACTACTACTAATTAATATCCACTACTACTAAAAATCATTATCTATGAACCCTAAATTAACATCTACTACTACTAAAATCATCTACTAACTAAGCAAAGAGAGAGGGGTGGGGGGCTTACAGAGGGAGAGAGCGGCGGCGGGCGGCGGCGGTGAGGGTGTGGATCGGGAGGCGGCGGTCCTGGAGTAGGTCGAGAGCGGCGGCGGGCGGTGGCGGTGAGGGTGTGGTCGAGAGCGGCGGCGGGCGAGGAGGCGACGAGGGTGTGGTCGAGATCGGCGGCGGGCGGCGGCGGTGAGGTTGAGGGCGGGCTTGGGCGGCGGTGGTGAGGGCAGGCTCGGGCTCGGGCGGCGGCGACACACTACTAGGAAAAGGCATGCTAGTGGCGCACCAGTTTTGCCTTCTAATGGCGCACTACTGGTGCGCCACTAGCATCACGCCATTAGAATTAAATTCTAATGGCGCATCACTGATGCGCCATTAGTATCTGGTGTTCTAATGGCGCACCACGTAGTGCGCCATTAGTATTGCCTACGGTGCGTCATTAGAATGCCTCCCAGGGGGCCATATGTACCCATGTGCTTTGGCTTACTAATGGCGCACCAGTGGATGATGCGCCATTAGTGTGATTATAACATTGCGCCATTAGTGTCTTATGTGGTGCGCCATTAGTATTAATATTAGTTTTTTTTTGTTTTTTTCTGATTTTTTCACAGGTTACAAAATATATTATTTGACAGAATATAGACAGCACCACACAGCAACAGTAGATTCATCGAATACAATAGAAGGTAAGTCTTCGAATACAATTCATCATATTAGTCACCGAATACAAAAGACCGAACGAAGATAGAACATTACAAGTCTCGGAGACCGCGAGTAGCGAGTTTGTCTTCAAATTACAAGTCGATATCGATCATCTAAACTACCATCACATAGAAGAGAGCTGCGGTCATCACGATGAGCATCATCACGATGAAACTGGTCTTCACCCGGTTCCTCCAACGCTCCCTCCTCTCTCCCGCTAGATAGCGGGCGTATCTAGATTCCACCTCCGCCCTAGTGATGTACCCTTTGTAACTGTTACCGTTGAAACGGTGAACCTGTCTCCGACACTCCTCCCAGTCGTCGTAGACTCCGGGAACCTTACCCTTGTACACGATATACGACGGTATCTCTATGCACAAGCCAGACAACAGACAATACATAAGCAATATATAAGTATGCAACAAAAGGATCGGAAGAGAAAAGCAAGACATTAATAGCACGATTCATGGTCCTACTAATAAATAGCATCTATTACATCTAAGTTGAACGACTGTCCAAACCAAAGAGACATACAAGTTCATTAAAGTTTAATTACAACATGAGCTAATCGATGTTTCAGAACTACAAATAGCATCACTACTTTCGACTCGACTCATGGGACCGGAGCGTGGATGAAGCTGCCGTCTTTCGTGATGGTCATGAAGTCGCGAGCGTTGTCAGCCTGCATTTGAAGTGTTGTGTCTATCTCACTGTTGGACGGTTGCTCTCTGAGGTAGAACTGCACCGAGGTACGAAGGACATCTTGATGGATGATTTCTGCAAACTCCGACTGGATGCGAAAGAATTCTTGTCGGAGGTCCGCGTCCTAGATTGCCGCCAAGCTTGCGGCCCAATCTTTGACATTATTTGGTAGCAGAAGGTGATTATGGTCTCGTACGATCGCCCTCATGTGATGGAGGGCGTAGTAGGCATCCTTCTGACCGCCAGGCGGCTGCTTGACGCAGGGGAACGTTGTATTGTGGGTGAACATGTGCCTGCCATACCTACGAACTGGCCTCTTAAAGGTGCCTCCAGATGTGGCGTAGCCGGGGAGAGCATCATCAAGAACTTTCTTGATATTTGTGTAGTCTATCTTGGAGTCACGGTCCGGGTCGAAATACGTGGCCATGGAATATTTTGGGCTTAAGAGGATGAGTGTGCAATGTGTGTCACTGCACAGAACACGGAATGTTAGAAAAAAAGAACGATCAAAATCTAAGAAATCATATGTTACGGGGCGGTGAGGGGATGACTTACTCGGGAAAGTAAGGCACGAGGAAGTTATCCTTATCTGGGTTTGCCAGAATGACACCTTCGAGGTGTGAACTTGCGACTTGCCAGTCCCCAGTGCTGCCCAAGATCTTGGCACGCATGTAGAAGGGGTCGACTATCACGATGTCCGGGGTCTTCTCTCGAATGATCCGCATCTCCATACTCAGCGAAAACAGCCGAACGAAGGTGTAGTGCAGCGGATGAAGATTAAACATAGCAAAGATGTCATCAAACCGCAGGACGATTGTACCCCCGATGGCGCCATCCACAAAGCCCTTGCCCTCTGGCACCTTGGCCACGAAAACCGGGTATGCCACATCTTTCTGGGAGAGACGCCGCTTCTCCAAAGATAGAAAGCTGTCATGCAAACTCCGCATAGCACCGGTTGCAGCATTGAGCATATTTGTCGGTAGCATCGCCCTACCCGCCACATGCACCCTCCTCGAGATATCCTGAGGTGAAGGTGGCCTGTCCTGAGCACGGATCGTACTCGGCGCCGGCTGGCTCGCACCGGCGCCCTTGGCAGTCTTTCGTTTCCGTCCCTTCTTCTTGATCTGCTGTAATGGGACCGAGTTCTGCTCACAGACCGCCTTCTTGAGCGTGTTGGGGCTGATAATATTTCACACCTCAGCTATCTGAGGCTCCGTGAAGGCGGGAGCTGGAGGCGTCTCCTGAGAACTGAACGCCAGACGACGCCTGTTGCAATTGGATTTCTCCGCCGTACCAGCTAGATCGCGGTCGTCTTGGTTGGGTTCTTGAGAAGGAGGCCCGCCGAACTCGTCACCGTACCCATGTTCGGCAAAGTATTTATCGACATTGGTAAATATACCGTCGTTGTTGTCGTCGTCGTCTGGATCCTGTGCCATATGCATGTCCGGATCCTGTGCCATAGGGATGTCCGGCATGTCCGGTAGCGTTGCGGCGTTCTTGCCATGGCGTGGCGCCGACACGACTGGAGGTCTTGTCTATGGGGTGGTGTCCCCCGCCCCCAAACGAATCTGGCTCTTCGGCCAAAGCAGGGGCCAGCTTAGGCAGGCACTGAGGGTCATCAGATCTTCTTCGTCGGCCCCGACGGGTTGAATCGGAGGTAACAACTCGTCGCAGCCTCGCAGCACCCGAACCAGTTGAACCCTATACATGGTGGGTGGCATCGGTTTACCGTGGAACCCTATATATGTAACACCACAAACATATGCAATACCACGAACATAGATCTAGCTATAGGCCACAAAAAGTGCATGTGCATGTTGTTGGAGAGGGAGAACAACATAAAGATAGCTTCCCCCTTACTTACCTATCAAAAAAGGTAATTTAACCACTTAATTTGGTTGAATCTATGGTGCAAATGAGGTGAATGAAGGAAATATGCCCTAGAGGCAATAATTAAGTTATTATTTATTTCCTTATATCATGATAAATGTTTATTATTCATGCTAGAATTGTATTAACCGGAAACATAATACATGTGTGAATACATAGACAAACTGAGTGTCACTAGTATGCCTCTACTTGACTAGCTCATTAATCAAAGATGGTTATGTTTCCTAGCCATGGACAAAGAGTTGTCATTTGATTAACGGGATCACATCATTAGGAGACTGATGTGATTGACTTGACCCATTCCGTTAGCTTAGCACTTGATCGTATAGTATGTTGCTATTGCTGTCTTCATGACTTATACATGTTCCTATGACTATGAGATTATGCAACTCCCGTTTATCGGAGGAACACTTTGTGTGCTACCAAACGTCACAACGTAACTGGATGATTATAAAGGTGCTCTACAGGTGTCTCCGAAGGTACTTGTTGGGTTGGCGTATTTCGAGATTAGGATTTGTCACTCCGATTATCACAGAGGTATCTCTGGGCCCTCTCAGTAATGCACATCACTTAAGCCTTGCAAGCATTGCAACTAATGAGTTAGTTGTGAGATAATGTATTAAGGAACGAGTAAAGAGACTTGCAGGTAACGAGATTGAACTAGGTATTGAGATATCGACAATCGAATCTCGGGCAAGTAGCATACCGATGACAAAGAGAACAACGTATGTTGTTATGCGGTCTGACCGATAAAGATCTTCATAGAATATGTGGGAGCCAATATGAGCATCCAGGTTCCGCTATTGGTTATTGACCGGAAACAGTTCTAGGTCATGTCTACATAGTTCTCGAACCTGTAGGGTCCGCACGCTTAAAGTTACGATGACAGTTTCATTATGAGTTTATATGTTTTGATGTACCGAAAGTTGTTCGTAGTCCCGGATGTGATCACGGACATGACGAGGAGTCTCGAAATGGTTGAGATATAAAGATTGATATATTGGAAGCCTATATTTGGATATCGGAATCGTTCCGGGTAAAATCGGGATTTTACCGGAGTACCGGGGGGTTACCGGAACCCCCCCAGGGGTTAATGGGCCTACAGGGGCCCTAAGGGAGAAGAGGAGGGACGGCCAGGGCAGGCCGCACGCCCCCTCCCCCCCTAGTCCGAATAGGACAAGGAAGGGGGGGCGTCCCCCTTTCCTCTTTCCCCTTCCCCCTTTCCTTCTCCTACAAGGCAAGAGGGGGGAGTCCTACTCCTAGTGGGAGTAGGACTCCTCCAGGCGCACCCCTAGGGGCCGGCCGCACCTCCCCCCTCCCTCCTTTATATACGGGGGCAGGGGGCACCCTATGACACACAAGTTGATCTTCGTGATCGTTCCTTAGCCGTGTGCGGTGCCCCCTTCCACCATATTCCACCTCGGTCATATTGTTGTGGTGCTTAGGCGAAGCCCTGCAACGGTGGAACATCAAGATCGTCACCATGCCGTCGTGCTGACGGAACTTTCCCTCGACACTCGACTGGATCGAAGTTCAAGGGACGTCATCGAGCTGAACGTGTGCTAGAACTCGGAGGTGCCGTAGTTTCAGTGCTTGATCGGTCGGGCCATGAAGACGTACGACTACATCAACCGCGTTGTTCTAACGCTTCCGCTTATGATCTACAAGGGTATGTAGACAACAATCTCCCCTCTCGTTGCTATGCATTACCATGATCTTGCGTGTGCGTAGGAATTTTTTTGAAAACTATGTTCCCCAACAGTGGTATCCGAGCCTGGTTTTATGCTTAGATGTCATATGCACGAGTAGAACACAAGTGAGTTGTGTGCGATATAAGTCATGCTGCTTACCAGCATGTCATACTTTGGTTCGGCGGTATTGTTGGATGAAGCGGCCCGGACCGACATTATGCGTACGCTTACGCGGGACTGGTTCTACCGACGTGCTTTGCACACAGGTGGCTGGCGGGTGTGAGTTTCTCCAACTTTAGTTGAACCAAGTGTGGCTACGCCCGGTCCTTGTGAAGGTTAAAACATCACTAACTTGACAAACTATCGTTGTGGTTTTGATGCGTAGGTAAGAACGGTTCTTGCTCAGCCCGTAGCAGCCACGCAAAATTTGCAACAACAAAGTAGAGGACGTCTAACTTGTTTTTGCAGGGCATGTTGTGATGTGATATGGTCAAGACATGATGCTAAATTTTATTGTATGAGATGATCATGTTTTGTAACAGAGTTATCGGCAACTGGCAGGAGCCATATGGTTGTCGCTTTATTGTATGCAATGCAATTGCCCTGTAATGCTTTACTTTATCACTAAGCGGTAGCGATAGTCGTAGAAGCATAAGATTGGCGAGACGACAACGATGCTACCATGGAGATCAAGGTGTCGCGCCGGTGACGATGGTGATCATGGAGGTGCTTCGGAGATGGAGATCACCAGCACAAGATGATGATGGCCATATCATATCACTTATATTGATTGCATGTGATGTTTATCCTTTATGCATCTTATCTTGCTTTGATTGACGGTAGCATTTTAAGATGATATCTCACTAAAATTATCAAGAAGTGTTCTCCCCGAGTATGCACCGTTGCGAAAGTTCTTCGTGCTGAGACACCACGTGATGATCGGGCGTGATAGGCTCTACGTTCAAATACAACGGGTTCAAAACAGTTGCACACGCGGAATACTCAGGTTAAACTTGACGAGCCTAGCATATAACAGATATGGCCTCGGAACACGGAGACCGAAAGGTCGAGCGTGAATCATATAGTAGATATGATCAACAATATTGATGTTCACCGTTGAAACTACTCCATCTCACGTGATGATCGGACATGGTGTAGTTGATATGGATCACGTAATCACTTAGAGGATTAGAGGGATGTCTATCTAAGTGGGAGTTCTTAAGTAATATGATTAATTGAACTTAAATTTATCATGAACTTAGTCCTGGTAGTATTTTGCAAATTATGTTGTAGATCAATAGCTCGCGTTGTTGCTTTCATATGTTTGTTTTGATATGTTCCTAGAGAAAAATTGTGTTGAAAGATGTTAGTAGCAATGATGCGGATTGGATCCGTGATCTGAGGATTGTCCTCATTGCTGCACAGAAGAATTATGTCCTTAATGCACCGCTAGGTGACAGACCTATTGTAGGAGCAGATGCAGACGTTATGAACATTTGGCTAGCTCAATATGATGACTACTTGATAGTTTAGTGCATCATCCTTAACGGCTTAGAATCGGGACTTCAAAGATGTTTTGAACATCATGGACCATATGAGATGTTCCAGGAGTTGAAGTTAATATTTCAAGCAAATACCCGAGTTGAGAGATATGAAGTCTCCAACAAGTTCTATAGTAAAAGATGGAGGATAATTGCTCAACTAGTGAGCAAGTGCTTAGATTGTATGAGTGCTACAATCGCTTGAATCAAGTGGGAGTTAATCTTCCAGATAAGATAGTGATTGGCAGAGTTCTCTAGTCACCATCACCAAGTTACTGGAACTTCGTGATGAACTATAATGCAAGGGATGACGAAAACAATTCCTGAGCTCTTCGTGATGCTGAAATCAACGAAGGTAGAAATCAAGAAAGAGCATCAAGTGTTGATGATTGACAAGATCACTAGTTTCAAGAAAAGGGCAAAGGGAAAGAAAGGGAACTTCAAGTAGAATGATAAGCAAGTTGTCACTCCCGTGAAGAAGCCCAAAGCTGGACCAAAGCCTGAAACCGAGTGCTTACACTGCAAAGGAAATGGTCACTAGAAGCGGAAATGCCCCGAATATTTGGTGGATAAGAAGGATGGCAAAGTAAACAAGGGTATATTTGATATACAGGTTATTGATGTGTGCCTTACTAGTGTTTATAGTAGCCCCTGAGTATTTGATACTTGTTCGGTTGCTAAGATTAGTGACTCGAAACAGGAGTTACAGAATAAACAAAGACTAGTTGAAGGGGAAGTGACGATGAGTGTTGGAAGTAGTTCCAAGATTGATATGATCATCATCGCACACTCCCTATACTTTCGGGATTAGTGTTAAACCTAAATAAATGTTATTTAGCGTTTGCGTTGAGCATGAATATGATTTGATCATGTTTATTGCAATACGGTTATTCATTTAAAGTCAGAGAATAATTGTTGTTCTGTTTACATGAATAAAACCTTCGATGGTCATACACCCAATGAAAATAGTTTATTGCATCTCGATCGTAGTGATACACATATTCATAATATTGATGCCAAAAAGATGCAAAGTTTATAATGATAGTGCAACTTATTTGTGGCACTGCTGTTTGGGTCATATTGGTGTAAAGAGCATGAAGAAACTCCATAAAGATGGATTTTTGGAATCACTTGGTTATGAATCATTTGATGCTTACGAACCGTGCCTTTTGGGCAAGATGACTAAAACTCCGTTCTCCGGAACAATGGAACGAGCTAGTGACTTATTGGAAATAATACATACTGATGTATGCAGTTCAATGAGTATTGGTGCTCATGGCGAGTATCGTTATTTTCTGACCTTCACAGATGATTTGAGCAAATATGGGTATATCTACTTAATGAAACACAAGTCTGAAACATTTGAAATGTTCAAAGAAATTCAGAGTGAAGTGGAGAATCATCGTAACAAGAAAATAAAGTTTATGCGATTTGATCGCAGAGACAAATATTTGAGTTACGAGTTTGGTCTTCAATTAAAACAATGTGGAATAGTTTCACAAACTCATGCCACCTGGAACACCACAGCTAAATGGTGTGTCCGAACGTCATAACCGTACTTTATTAGATATAGTGCAATCTATGATGCCTCTTACCGATTTACCACTATCGTTTTGGGGTTATGCATTAGAGACAACTGCATTCACTTTAAACAGGGCACCATCGAAATCCGTTGAGACGATGCCTTATGAATTGTGGTTTGGCAAGAAACCAAAGTTGTCGTTTCTTAAAGTTTGGGGCTGCGATGCTTATGTGAAAAAAAGTTTCAACCTGATAAGCTCGAACCCAAATCAAAGAAGTGCGTCTTCATAGAATACCCAAAGGTAACTATTGGGTACACCTTCTATCACAGATCCAAAGGCAAGATATTCGTTGCTAAGATGGATCCTTTCTAGAGAAGGAGTTTCTCTCGAAAGAAGTGAGTGGGAGAAAAGTAGAACTTGATGAGGTAATTGTACCTTCTCCCAAATTGGAAAGTAGTTCATCACAGAAATCAGTTCTAGTGATTCCTACACCGATTAGTGAGGAAGCTAATGATGATGATCGTGAAACTTCAGATCTAATTACTACCAAACCTCGTAGGTCTTCCAGAGTAAGATCCGCACCAGAGTGGTACGATAATCCTGTTCTGGAAGTCATGTTACTAGACCATGATGAACCTATGAACTATGAGGAAGCGATGATGAGCCCAGATTCCGTGAAATGGTTTGAGGCCATGAAATCTGAGATGGGATCCATGTATGAGAACAAAGTATGGACTTTGGTGGACTTGCCCGATGATCGGCAAGCCATAGTAGTGTTACTATCTACAAAGCTCGACTTGTCGCGAAAGGTTTTTCGACAAGTTCAAGGTATTGAATACGATGATATTTTCTCACTCGTAATGATGCTTAAGTCTGTTCGAATCATGTTAGCAATTGCCACATTTTATGAAATCTGGCAAATGGATGTAAAAACTGCATTCCTGAATGGATTTCTGGAAGAAGAGTTGTATATGATGCAACCAGAAGGTTTTGTCGATCCGAAAGGTGCTAACAAAATGTGCAAGCTCCAGCGATCCATCAATGGACTGGTACAAGCATCTCGGAGTAGGAATATACGCTTTGATGAGTTGATCAAAGCATATGGTTTTATGCAGACTTTTGGAAAGGCCTGTATTTATAAGAAAGTGAGTGGGAGCACTACAGTCTTTCTAATAAGTATATGTGAATGACATATTGTTGATCGGAAATGATGTAGAATTTTCTGGAAAGCATAAAGAAGTGTTCGAAAGGAGTTTTTCAAAGAAAGACCTCGGTGGAGCTGCTTACACATTGAGCATCAAGATCTATAGAGATAGATCAAGACGCTTGATAAGATTTTTCAATGAGTACATACCTTGACAAGATTTTGAAGTAGTTCAAAATGGAATGGTCAAAGAAAGAGTTCTTGCCTGTGAGGCAAAGGTGTGAAGTTGAGTAAGACTCAAAATCCGACCATGGCAGAAAATAGAAAGAGAATGAAAAGTCATTCCCTATGCCTCAGTCATAGGTTCTATAAAGTATGCCATGCTGTGTACCAGACCTATTGTATACCTTGCTCTGAGTTTGGCAAAGGAATACAATTTTGATCTAAAGAGTAGATCACTGGACAGCGGTCAAGAATATCCTTAGTGAGGACTAAGGAGATGTTTCTCGATTATGGAGGTGATAAAAGAGTTCGTCGTAAAGAGTTACATCGATGCAAGCTTTTACACCGATCCAGATGACTCTAAGTCTCAATCTGGATACATATTGAAAGTGGGAGCAATTAGCTAGAGTAGCTCCGTGCAGAGCATTGTAGACATAGAATATTTGCAAAATACATACGGCTCTGAATGTGACAGACCCGTTGACTAAACTTCTCTCATGAGAAAAACATGATCATACCTTAGTACTCTTTGGGTGTTAATCACATAGCGATGTGAACTAGATTATTGACTCTAGTAAACCCTTTGGGTGTTGATCACATGACGATGTGAACTAGATTATTGACTCTAGTGCAAGTGGGAGACTGAAGGAAATATGCCCTAGAGGCAATAATAAAGTTATTATTTATTTCCTTATATCATGATAAATGCTTATTATTCATGCTAGAATTGTATTAACCGGAAACATAATACATGTGTGAATACATAGACAAACTGAGTGTCACTAGTATGCCTCTACTTGACTAGCTCATTAATCAAAGATGGTTATGTTTCCTAGCCATGGACAAAGAGTTGTCATTTGATTAACGGGATCACATCATTAGGAGAATGATGTGATTGATTTGACCCATTCCGTTAGCTTAGCACTTGATCGTATAGTATGTTGCTATTGCTTTCTTCATGACTTATACATGTTCCTATGACTATGAGATTATGCAACTCCCGTTTACCGGAGGAACACTTTGTGTGCTACCAAACGTCACAACGTAACTGGGTGATTATAAAGGTGCTCTACAGGTGTCTCCGAAGGTACTTGTTGGGTTGGCGTATTTCGAGATTAGGATTTGTCACTCCGATTGTCGGAGAGGTATCTCTGGGCCCTCTCAGTAATGCACATCACTTAAGCCTTGCAAGCATTGAAACTAATGAGTTAGTTGTGAGATAATGTATTACGGAACGAGTAAAGAGACTTGCCGGTAACGAGATTGAACTAGGTATTGAGATATCGACGATCGAATCTTGGGCAAGTAACATATCGATGACAAAGGGAACAACGTATGTTGTTATGCGGTTTGACCGATAAAGATCTTCGTAGAATATGTGGGAGCCAATATGAGCATCCAGGTTCCACTATTGGTTATTGACCGGAAACAGTTCTAGGTCATGTCTACATAGTTCTCGAACCCGTAGGGTCCGCACGCTTAAAGTTACGATGACGGTTTCATTATGAGTTTATATGTTTTGATGTACCGAAAGTTGTTCGGAGTCCCGGATGTGATCACGGACATGACGAAGAGTCTCAAAACGGCCGAGGCATAAAGATTGATATATTGGAAGCCTATATTTGGATATCGGAATCGTTCCGGGTAAAATCGGGATTTTACCGGAGTACCGGGGGGTTATCGGACCCCCCGGGGGTTAATGGGCCTACATGGGCCCTAAGGGAGAAGAGGAGGGCCGACCAGGGCAGGCCGCGCGCCCCCTCCCCCCTGGTCCAAATAGGACAAGGAAGGGGGGGCGCCCCCTTTCCTCTTTCCCCTTCCCCCTTTCCTTCTCCTACAAGGCAAGAGGGGGGAGTCCTACTCCCGGTGGGAGTAGGACTCCTCCAGGCGCACCCCTAGGGGCCGTCCGCACCTCCCCCCTCCCTCCTTTATATACGGGGGCAGGGGGGCACCCCATGACACACAAGTTGATCTTCGTGATCGTTCCTTAGCCGTGTGCGGTGCCCCCTTCCACCATATCCCACCTCGGTCATATCATTGCGGTGCTTAGGCGAAGCCCTGTGATGGTAGAACATCAAGATCGTCACCACACCGTCGTGCTGACGGAACTCTCCCTCAACACTCGGCTGGACCGGAGTTCGAGGGACGTCATCGAGCTGAACGTGTGCTAGAACTCGGAGGTGCCATAGTTTTGGTGCTTGATCGGTCGGGCCGTGAAGACGTACGACTACATCAACCGCATTGTTCTGACGCTTCCGCTTACGGTCTACAAGGGTATGTAGACAACACTCTCCCCTCTCGTTGCTATGCATTACCATGATCTTGTGTGTGCGTAGGAATTTTTTTGAAATTACTAAGTTCCCCAACAGTGAGGAGGAGGAGGTAGCCGAGACAAGCTTGGAGGAGGAGGCAGAGAGAATGAAGTGGGGAAAATGAGTGGGTAGGTGGCTGTCCAAAATATCTTGTTGGTCCCAGGTTACTAATGGCGCACCACCTGCAAATGCGCCATTAGTAACCCTGGTTACTAATGGCACACCTGCTGCTGGTGCGCCATTAGAAGTTTAGCAAAAAAAAAAAAATATATTCTAATGGCGCACGGTGGCACAATGCGCCATTACTAGTTTAAACTAGTAATGGCGCACCCTGCCGTGATGCGCCATTAGAATCTTTGGAAAAATAAGAATTTTTTTACTAGTGGCGCACCGTGTGCATGGTGCACCATTAGTGTCTTCCACACTAATGGCGCACCTGCACATGGTGCGCCACTGCTATATAGTAGTGGCGCACCACATGACAGGTGCACCATTAGTGGCCATTCCATCTATAGCCCTTTTTGTAGTAGTGACAGGAGTAGGGGAACAGGCCGGGGGGGGGGAGGACTTAGCGAAATTTTGAGCCGGGGGTGGTTAAGTCAAACTAGCAGTAGCGCTCATAAGGAAAACGCGCTATAGCTAACTTATCTATAGCGCGTTTTAGTGAAAAATGCTACTGCTAATGGAAGCAGTTATTTCTTTTATTTATCCCAAGATCAGTAACGCTTTGTCCTGAAAAAACGCTCTAAGTCTAAGCAATGTAAAAACATCAAAAATATACATTGGTTATCATTGATCTTTTTGTGTAGAATCTAAATAGTCAGCATGAATCCTCACTGTACCTGTATAGGTATAGGCAAGGATTCATATTGCAGCCATAAATCAAAGACATATAGTTCAATGAAGACCAAGTGCTCGAGATAGGTTGAGAAGTAACATATTTAAGGTGGTAAACACCTTGTTCGCTTAGCAGTATGGGACTAAACTTAATTAGTTGCGGTGATACTTAGCAGTAGTGAATTTAGATGAAAAACGCTGCTACTAAGTACTTTAGCAGTAGCGCGTCCCTTGGAAGGGCGCTACTACTATATCTAGCCTGGAGGCAACACCGTGGCAATTATAGTAGTAGCGCTCGTTTCACCTAGAGCGCTACTGCTACTTAGATATTAGTAGCGCTCTTTATTGAAGCTCGCTACTGCTAATTAGCAGTAGCGTCTGTTTTTAAACAATGCTGCTGCTAAGATTCTGTGTATAAGGTTTTCCCTAGTAGTGCCATCTCCCTCCCGTCCGCTGTTATCACACCTCGCGCTGGCCACCTCTGCCCTTCCCATGCTGCCGCCTCCGCTCTTCTCGCGCCGGCTACCTCCGTTCTTCTCGCGTCGACCGCCGCAAGTTGGGGACGGGGGCCGCGCCCCTCGGCTGGATCCAGGCACCGCCGCTCCTACCCGTGTCGGATCCGTTGATGTTGGGTGAAGGTCGAACACTACAAGAAATATGTCAACTTGTGACCTTCTGTCAGTGACCCTGAAAGAATTGGTCGTAAATCTATGACCATTTGAGACCAATTGGTCAAAAGCTGTCTGAGAGGCTTCAAACCCTAAACCATAATGACCTTTTAGTCAGAAAGGTCTTAATATCCTTACATGAAATGGTCGTAAATTTGTGAACATGATTTACAATGTTATTTTTTGTCCATCATTGACCAATTTACATGGTCGTAACATGTAATAGCAATATATTTTCAGTTATAAAGTGGTGACTGGACAGACACCTAAGCAATTTGTCCTACGTGTCATGTGACGTGGCATTTAGATTATGAAATCTTTATTTATTATTTTAAAGCTTTATTAGATTAATCTTTAATCAGAAACTAACTCTGGGTTAATTAAGTGGTGGGGCCCAACTGTCATAGGCTCAAAACTAAAATAAATGGGCAATTAGCCTCTACCGACGCGGTTAGCTGGCGACTAAACGCCGGTGACCTCTGGTCAGGACGGATGCTCACCGGATTCGCTGCTCTGGCGTCCATTTGATGCGCGGATGGGTTTTACAAGGGTCTGGCGCTCACGCTCATCTCTGGTGATGCTTTTGGTCGCGGGGGTCACCGGAAACAGGGTCGCGCGACGAGGTTTGGCGGCGGCCATGGCAAGGGTGCGACAGCAGTGATGCTATGGGGCACAAGCGGATGTGGTGAGGAGCTCTACGACCTCCTGGGATGTCTAGGAGCTCGGCCGCGTCCTTGTTTGGGTCAGGCAAGGGCGATAGCAGCAGCGGGCTACACGGCGGCGGCAACCAGCTCCGACCATGGTGGGGAACACGGCTAGAGGACACATTCGACGAGGGAAACAGGGGGGAAATGGAGAGGAGATCGCTACGGTTCCGCATGAACGGTCAGTGGCCTCAGGGGCAGCCTAGAGCGGTCGAATCGAGTCCGACCATGGCCATCTTGGTCGTCCGCCTGGTGCACGCGAGGCAGCGCCCCAGCCAACTCCGGTGTCCGTGCGCAGGTCCGATGAGTGCATCAAGGCTCCACGGTCCTGGCACGTGGCTGACGGCCTTCGCCGTGCTGCCGTTCCTTGGCAACGGCAAGAGCTGAAGCTTTCCTCTGCACTGGTCGAGAGGAAGAAGAAGACCAGGAGGAGCGGGGAAGAGATGAGGTGGGGCCCGCCCGTAAGTGGCCATAACTGACTCCCGGGACCCATAGACCAGTTTAAGCGGAAGCGTACTTCTGGAAGCACGTTTTCTGTTCCCTAAAGCACACACAGCCATGCCTTCCTAATGAATTACACTTTATTCGATCAAAGGCGTTTTCCAGGAAAGGCGCTTTCATTCTCAGCCGGCGCCAAAATAGCTATGTTCTGGACGTCCACTGGTTAAGAGAAGAAATGCACAAGTTTTAATTCGTTTTCTACCTAACGAATGAACGGACATAACTTTGCAACCGTAAGTCGGATTAAGGTGATTCAAAAGCCCAACTTCATTGTTTGTCGAGCCTTATCCAATTATAGTGGTCTCATGAACATTTGAATATTTATTTTGGCAGCCACTATTCATTTGGAAAATGTCATAGTTCTACGGTGATGATTCCTTCTGGTTATTCAATGACTTGCTAGGTTAATACATGCATTGTGTTGCCCTGTTAGCAATAATACTTTATTGTACTTACCATGTTGATGCTATGACTTGACCTAGTACCATGCTCTCGATTTATTTGACATTTTTTTTGAATTTTATATGCATGTTTCAAAATGCGGTTAAAACGGCAGGCATGACCGTTCCTAGCTAACGGTTGAATCCTAGAAAACTTTTGGTATTTCTCTGATTAAATAGATACTTATGTACCTAAAATGATTTTTGGAAAAATTCATAAGCAAACTATGAGGCAACTGCAGTTCAAACGAAAATGGTAGGTCCTTCACAAAAATAGTCATTTTGGGCACTCGGAAAATGGAAAATGGATTTTTTGACCAACGAAAATTAAAACTTCCTTAAGCAACATTGTTTGTCATTCCAAGATGCACCCTTTTGCACAATATGAGATCATTTTAACAAACTATGCCATTAATGTGGCCATAAGATTGATCGTTTGGCTTGAAAGCCATGAATCTTCACACTTGATAGCTCATTTCTGAGAACACTTTTTTAAACAAATTGTCGTATTACAATTTTATTATTTTTCCTCATAACTTTGTCACATATAAAGACACAAAGCGAAGGTTTTTAAATTTTTTGATTTTTTTCGAATTTTTTATGCTCGTTTCAAAATGCGGTCAAAACGGCGGGAATGACCGTTCCTAGCTAGTGGTTTAATCTTGGAATTTTTTTGGTGTTTCTATGATTAAATAGATACTTATTTACCTATAAATGATTTTTGGAAAAAATAAAGAGCAAACTACAAGGCAGCTACAGTTCAAATTTGACCCGTTTCCACCTGAATCGACGACAATTTGTCTTTTTCACCAGAGGTGGATCAAAACTTTTTTCACCCAACCATTTTGTCAATTGTGCATTAAACATGGCCTAGTATTTTATAAAATTGATTTGGTCCATTTTTGCAACAATTATTTGGTAGTTCCTTCACAAAAAAATCTCCTTTTGGGCACTCGGAAAATGAAAAATGAATTTTCCGTGCAAAGAAAATGAAAACTTCCTTAGAAAACATTGTTTGGAATTCCAGATGCACCCTTGTGCACAATATGAGATTATTTGAACAAACTATGCCATGAATGTGGCAATAAGATTGATCATTTGGCTTGAAAGCCATGAATCTTCACGCATGATAGCTCGTTTCTGAGAACACTTTTTTAAAATAATTGCCGTATTACAAGTTTATTATTTTTCCTGAAAACTTGGTCACATATAATGACACAATGCGAAGGTTCTGCAATTTTTTGATTTTTTTTGAATTTTTTATGCCCGTTTCAAAATGCGGTCAAAACAGCGGGAATGACCGTTCCTAGCTAGTGGTTGAATCTTGGAAAACTTTTGGTGTTTCTATGATAAAATAGATACTTATGTACCTAGAAATGGTTTTTGGAAAAAATAAATAGCAAACTATGAGGCAGCTGCAGTTCAAATTTGACCCGCTTCCAACCGAATCGACAGAAATTTGTTTTTTTCACGAGAGGTGGATCAAAACTTTTTGCACCCAACCATTTTGTCAATTATGCATTAAATAAGGCCTAGTATTTTAGAAAATTGATTAGGTACAATTTTGCAACAATTATTTGGTAGGTCCTTCACAAAAAAACCTCCTTTTGGGCACTCGGAAAATAAAAAATGGTTTTTTCGTCCAAAGAAAATAAAAACCTCCTTAGGCAACATTGTTTGCCATTCCAATATGCACCCTTGTGCACAATATGAGATCATTTGAACAAACTATGCCATGAATGTGGCCATAAGATTGATCATTTGGCTTGAAAGCCGTGAATCTTCACAGATGATAGCTCATTTCTGAGAACACTTTTTTAAAATAATTGTCGTATTACAAGTTTGTTATTTTTCCTGGGAACTTGGCCACATATAATGACACAATGCGAAGGTTTCCCAATTTTTTGATTTTTTTTGAATTTTTTATGCCCGTTTCAAAATGCGGTCAAAACGGCGGGAATGACCGTTCCTAGCTAGTGCTTGAATCTTGGAATTTTTTGTCGTTTCTCTGATTAAATAGATACTTTGTACCTAGAAATGATTTTTGGAAAAAATAAATAACAAACAATGAGGACGCTGTAGTTCAAATTTGACCCGTTTCCTACTGAATGAGCAGGAATTTGTCTTTTTCATGAGAGGTGGATCAAAAATTTTGACACCCAATAATTTGGTCAATTGTGCATTAAATATGTCCTAGTATTTTAGAAAATTGATTTGGTACAATTTTGCAACAAATATATGGTAGGTCCTTCACAAAAAAGTCATTTTGGGCACTCAGAAAATGATTAAAAATAGCTAAAAAGATCAGAAATGTATAGAAATTGGTCCTTGTCCATAAAATGTGGTCTAACTCTAGTGAAAATTTGTGTGGTGCCATTTTGCAAAATATTTTTGATAGCTATTTCGCAAAATCCCTCTATTTTTAGTACTTAGACACTTTTTTAAATCACTGGTTTTTCGAACCAAACATGACTCTTCCCACGGATCGATGACATGGCGTCCATCCATCCATCCATCCATCTCTCCATCCCACATCCATCCATCTCTCCATCCCACATCCATCCATCCATCTATCTACAGAAAAATAGAAAATAAAATGAAAAAGAGATACCCCACCCGCAGCCCAAACCCTAAGTCAGATCCCATCGACTCCCCCCATCGATCCAGTCCTCTCCCCAGCCTCCTTTCCCCGATCCAGTCCTCTCCCCGCCGCTACCACCCATCGCCGACCTCGCAGCCCTCCTCACCACCACCGCCGACCTCGTCTCCCTCCCTCCCCGCCGCTCTCCCACCAGGCGCTCTTCGCGGCCCTCTGATCCGCGGACGCCGAGGCCGTGCGCCGCCTCCTGGCCGGCGCCGAGGAGTCCGCGCTCTACGTCGTGGAGGACGCCGAGGCCGTGCGCCGGCTGACGGCAAGGACGCCTCCCCTCCTCCCCGTCCCCGTCCCCCACCCCCACCCGCCGGGCCCGCGCTCCCCGGCGGCGCGGAGGAGTATGTGCGCGGCTCCATCGAGGCCTCCCTCGGCCTCCCCGTGCCCGACCGCTCGCTCCGCGCCAAGCTCGCCGCCTCTGAGGACCTGCGCCGCCGCCTCCAGGACCGCGTCTTCGTGCTCGAGGAGGACCTCCACGCCGCCGCCCGCCGCATCGACCTCCTCAGGGTCAGTCCCCCCTTTCCCCCTTCCCCCATCCATTCCGCTGCGATGGTTACTCGCGCACTCAAGATGTTCGACGGAATGCCTGACGGATCGGAACGGCCCTGTGCAGAACGAGTCGGCGATGAACGAGGAGGGGATCTACGAGCGGCCGTGGCGGCCGCGCGCGACCAGCTCGCCGCCCACGCCGCCAGGCTCGAGAAGGAGTGCGGCCTCTATGAGCGTGACCTGGAGCGCGCCATGGAGTCCTGCGACGAGCTCGCCAGGGAGAGCGACGACCTGCGCAAGCGCCTGCGGGACGCCCCCGACGTCAGTAACACCCCTTTCCTCGCTGTCAGATAACCTGTGTATCTTTCAGATAACTTGCGCACATTTCATCATCTGCACTGCACAGATACAACAGGAACCACTATTGTTCCAATCTTTCCCCTGAATCCAGCATATGGAGGAGCAAATCTACTAGTTTCTACTTGATATTGATCCCGATTCGATGCGACCAAGCCCCTGAACCACACATCCAGCCTGCAATCTAGTTTAAAATATCCATTTTCTATGTCTGCTCTTGTGACTTCTTCCCATTGGGAAACTTGGTTCGCTAGCTGCCCATATCAGTTGATGAATCATATATATATTATCCACGGCTTTTAATCAGTTGATGGTGCATATTCAGTTTCACTGATTTTGTTACAGTACTGTACATGGCTTAGTTTTTGGTCTGGCAACTCAACTGTGCAGATGATTTGGCATTTGATCATGGGCAGGTTACCACACTGAACAATGAAGTGGAAGCCCTGCAGAGGGACAAGGAGATACTGAGGACCAATCTAAACAAAGCAGAGGAGGAAACCCTACCGCCGCAGAAGCAGCCATGGTGAGCCTCCCAGCCCCCGCTCCCCATCTAGATCCTTCCGAGTTTCCTCTAGGCCGCGTGCGCTAATGCTGCTGTGCTGCTCAGTGTATCGACCTCGTTGCCGGTGGGAGGAACAAGAGGACCAAGCGCGTCGCGCCCAAGTCCGACGATGTCTACCTCAAGCTCCTCGTCAAGGTATTCACGCGCGAACTCGTCGTCCGATGACCCACTTCTCTGTTTAGGATGTCATCCACAAGGAATGTTTCGTGATTCGATTAGCTCTAGCCGCATCTGTGATTGTTAGTTTAGCTGTATTTCCATCTACCTAGGTAGGCCCCCATTTCCCGTTGGATGCAGCGTTGTATAGTCTAGTGTTGGATAGACCAGATTGGCTTTTTTGTATGTGTGGTTTGCTTCTGGATTGTGATTGTTGTGTTGCTTTCTGGAGTGCAGCTCTACCGTTTCCTGGCGAGGAGGACCAAATCAAGTTCAACGTCGTCATCCTCAAGAGGCTCTTCATGAGCAAGACTAACCGCCCGCCGCTCTCCATGCGCCGCCTCTCCAACTTCATGAAGGGAAAGGTATGCACACCCATACTTTGCCGTGAGACATTACTGTCTGTTTGCTCGTAATCTAGTTGTAAGGTTCCCAATGATGAATTAACCATGCTAATACTGATACTATCTGACGAGCAATATATTATTACTGAGGGAACCATTTACTTAGTGCTGCTTTTTTGACTTCCAAAAACAATGAATTAACATTTGCTTTGCTTGATTTTTCTCGGTTTAGCTTACGAATCTCTTGTCTGTGTATTTTTTGCTGCCAGAAGGGGAGCCTTGGCGCAGTGGTAAAGCTGCTGCCTTGTGACCAAGAGGTCATGGGTTCAAGTCCTGGAAACAGCCTCTTACAGAAATGTAGGGAAAGGCTGCGTACTATAGACCCAAAGTGGTCGGACCCTTCCCTGGACCCTGCGCAAGCGGGAGCTACATGCACCAGGTTGCCCTTTAGAAGGGATCTGGATAGGTTGCAACTGGGAGTAAAATATGCGTCCAAACTGATCGTCTGGTGCGAAAATCGACGACCAAGATCCACTTCAGCTTGGTAGTGACCTGTGAGAGATCTGTGGTGGTAAGCGGCACGTGTCTGATCCCTGGGCATCGGTTCATTTTTTATGTTTGATCCTGGCTGTCGGTTGCCTGTCGGGATGGCGGATTCTTTTCGGTTGTTATGGTAGGGAACCCCTTCGTCCCTAACTTCAGTATGCAAACTGATTATCTATCTTTTGCAAGCTGATTATCTATCTAGAAAATGTTGCAGTTGTGGTACTACATGATCTTACTAATGCTGTCTTTTTTTTTACTCTTGTAAACCGAGCCCTTGCGTTGCGTCTGCAAGAAGTAGTGCTACTGCTTGTTCATAATGGCTGATTGCTTACTGAATCTTGTTTTGCAAACTGAGAAGATTTAGAATGATGCATTTCCGCTGCTAGTGATTTCTTCAGTCTGACCTGATTAGTAAGTGCTTGTACTAATCTCTGCCATGTGTTTGTAATAGTGCAAGTTTGGCTTCCAGATGAGATCTGGCTTTCAGATTCTTCTGAAACTGAACGCATCTATGTTTGGCCATTTGTACTACATCTTTCTGAACCGAACACTGCCATGTTTGGCAAACTGATGATACGTGTATCTTTGTTGAACTCTGGTTATCTGCAAGTAGAAGTGCTCCTCTTTTGGTTTCCTTTGTTGCTTTATGCATAAGAATAGGCTGATAAGAACAGAACATTGATACTTTGCATGCTATTAGCTGAATGGATGGCTGTGGTAGTAGAATGGTATTATTGTTTAGGTGCAATTTGATGTAGTGAAGTTTTTTGCACGACTCGCACTTGTCAAAAGCATGATTGTATTGTGAGCCAATAATTTCTTGGAGTCTTCTTAGAGCTTGCTGGCATTAGGATCGACCCCTAGCTGCTTGTGTATTTGTTTATTATTTTGTTCAATATTCTTTTCCTAGCTGTTGTATGTTTGAGGATATTGCTTTCATTCTGAATTCACAGCCATGATAATGATCGTTTCCTGTCTTTTACAGAGGCTCAAGAAGTTGGAAAAAGGGAACGCTTCATCTTTGTAGCTAATTATATGTTCCAAAGGGACAACAAATAAGTTTGTTCCCATGCATTAACAAAATTCATTTCATTATATTGCAAAATAAATGGGCGCAGCAACGCGCGCCATCATGATCTAGTTCACACTTTTGCATGTACAGACCATTTAGTGACGCTACAGCATCACTTGTTAGGGATAGCAAAATTCTCATTCCCTGTAGGGTCATATCTAGGTGTGTCCTCAAACATCATAGTGGTATTTCGCTTGGATGTTTCTGAAAATCGTCTTGAAGTTAGAAGAATTAACGGTGGAAGAACATGAAAATGTAATACATCTATTCAACATATTCAACTGGGCTCCTCGCAGGATTGGTCACTATCTGTAGCAAGGGAAGGGGAACAAAGGCTAATAAAGAAGCTGCTGAGCAGTCGGTGTTGCAAGCATCGGACTTGATGCGTGGACCTTGTAAGAGGAGTTAGGGGTTCATCTCTGACCACCAGGGAACTGGCGAATTGGTGTATGGGTTGATGTAAGTTAGTATGTGCAAGAAGGAGATAGCAGAACAAAACTTGATTGATCAAATACTTGGCAACAGATTCAGATCCAAAGGTAGTTGCAGGTCTTTTATAATCAGTCAACTGAACATAGAAACCACTTTACTGCCTCAAATATAAATAGCAAATAGCTTAACAGAAATGGCAACGGCAATGGGTAAACAAACATGTCTCCACTGACATTAGCTTCCCAAAATCCACGTAAAAGAGTTCCTGCTTTCATAAGCATTAGCATTTTCAGCCACTAAAAGATAATTTGACAATGTAACCATAAGTACTTTAGGCAATTTAGAGATGTGGGCATCCAAAATTAATATTGTCAGCAAACAAATCATTGAAGTTGAGAGAATTGGCTCACCTTCAAACCAGCCATCATAGCAGAACCTAGTTAGAGAATTAACCTGCGTTCATTTGGAAATAGAAAGAACCGCATCAACAAAAATAAATTCTTAAATTCCATGAAGATTTGGGAAAAATAGTGGATGAAGGAACAAGGGAAATATCTTCAAAAAAGAAAGGAACAAGGGAAAACTGGCAGAACGTGAAGAAGAATTAGCGACCTAAGGTCAACCATGCTTGCCGGAGATGGTTCTGTCAAAGTAAGGAGGGGAGTGGGGAAGGAGGAGTGGGATAATGGAGATCATATGGACGCGCATGGAGCGTGAATCGTCATGGAAACTGACCTGCGAGTGGCGCACATCAATAGCCAAGTAAATAAAAAGGCTTAGGCCCAAAAACGAAATAGATCACAAAAAGGCCATGATCCATGAAATAAAAAGGCCAAATTATTGGGCCAGGCCCATGTAGCTAGAGAAAATTAATAGGGAAAAATATACAGTAAAAAGGCCGAATTGTTGGGCTAGGCCCATGTAGAAAATCGAATTGGACCGGGCTGAATCTTGTGCCACATCAGCTTGCCACGCTAGATGCCTACGTGGACTGGGGAGGCTGTTAGTGACCAAAACGTCACAGTAGGAATATTTTGGTCATAAACATCCACGACCTTCTCACAGAGAAGGTCGCTATAGTCAGTTTACAACCCTCGGCTTTTGACCTTCTGTTTTTGGTCACAAAAAAATCGCAAATGAAAAACTATGACCTTTCAGTGACCAATAGTGGAGGTCACAAGATAGCATATTTCTTGTAGTGGAAGGAAGCTCTGGATAGAGTAGGGGGAATGGAGCAGCGGCCGCCGTGAGGTCTAGCATGGGCGTGGCTGCAACGAGGGGAGAGGATGAAGCACATGCTTGGATGAAGTGGAGCGACCGGAGGAAGCACATACACGGGAGGGGAAATGAGCTCGTCCTCGATCTGAAGCACGACAAAGACGACAGCTGCTAGGGAATGGAGACGCTGGCCGTGGAGCCGAAGCAGCGCAGCTAGCAGGTCGCTGGGGAGACGGCGACCATGGAGCCGGAGCAGCAGCGCTGCCGTATCCTCCTCTTCCTTTTTTCTCGAAGCTGGAGCTGGCTCACCGCGCGGAGACCTGGACTCGAATGTGTACACCCGATAGTGTATTTCCTACTTTGACGCCGGCCGTGATTTGACCCCAGTGGTCAATTACTTTCTTGCTATCGACTTCATCTTTTTTGCAATGCTATCGACTACACTCGGCTACATGAAGGACGTGTAGGTGCTCCCAGTTGCCTCTCTCCTCTCTCTCTCAGTAGTGGCCATGGATGCCTGCAAAAAAGTTAAGAACAAGTGCGAGCTAGCTAAGGGATTAACTACTACTACAAATACACCTGACCACTTGATGCAGTACTGACCAATCCTTACCGTGTATCTCGATTCAGGAACATCCTTTGCTCTTTGTTTCTGCTATTTTGGTCCAATGCATTTACACCTGACACTACGGGTGTTCCTCCTATTACAATGATGGGATTAGTGTGCATTTCGTATATCAATTTCTAGATTGAGTTGATATGCTCAACCAGAGTGTACAAATTTGTTGTCTAACTTCTATGCATGATTACTATCGTATGGGTACGTTTTGATGATTTTTTTTTATGCCAACTTTGATGCTATGTAGTGCAACTTTAGTACTGTATTGTGCAACTTTTGTACTACTTAATGCATTTTTTTTTCAAAACCAATTTTATATAGTTGCACACACTCTTCAACATAGTAATGGATGTAATCAAGGGTGTCTTATATTTAGCTGCGTTGTGCTCACTTGGCTTGTAATATAGTTTAGTTGCACACACATTGATGTTTAGTTGGCTTGTAATGCAGTTTAGTTGCACACTTTAGTTGGCAGGAAGACTAGTTGCACACACATTGATGTTTAGTTGGCAGAAAGACTAGCGCACATACATTGATGTTTAGTTGGCTTGTAATATAGTCTAGTTGCACACACATTAATGTTTAGTTGGCAGGAAGACTATTGCATACATATATGCTTAGTTGGCTTGTAATTTAGTTCAGTCGTACACACATTGATGTTTAGTTGGCACGACACTAGTTGCACACACATATGCGCAATTGACGCGGAAATGCAGTCTAGTTGCACACACATTGATATTTAGTTGGCAGTACTAGTTACACATATATGCTCAGTTGGCGCGGCAATATAGTCTAGTTGCACACACATTGATGTTTAGTTGGCAGAACTATTGGCGCACACGTATGCTCAATTGGCGCGGTAATGTAGTCTAGTTGCACACACATTGATGTTTAGTTGGCAGGACTATTGACACACATAAGCTCAGTTGGCGCGGTAATGTAGTCTAGTTGCACACATTTTAATTTTAATTGGTAGGAAGAATAGTTCGTTGAAACATCCCCATGCAGGATTTACTTTTGAATAGCACGTCGCGAGGATTCAATGGTGAAAACGGATCTGAATTTCGGCACGCGGTTCAAAAGATATGTCTTTTGTAATTTTGAAAACCAAAAATTAATGCACAAGGACGAACATGAGGAATATTAATACAGTGAATGCAAGCATCCATCACGTGTGAAAAGACCATATAAAATAATTAATTAGCAGTGTCCTGTTTAGCATTGGATTAGCAGTAGTTTTATTTTTTTGTAGTATGCGGTAGGGTGCTACCTGGGATCAGGGGCCGGCCGCTCAGTAGCGATAGCGAGCCCCCGGCCGCTAGCTAGACTCGCCCCAAAAACAAATCACACGCCTGCAAGCTAGCACACAAGTTCGGTGCACGAATCTTGATGTTTTCGACTGAGACTTCACTAGAACTCAGTCGACTGAGTTTTAGCACATCCGTTTTTATTTAACTCGTCACAGTTTATAGGGACAAAAGAAAAATCACCTGAATTGCCTAACCAAATGTGACGGCAAATCCCAAATGAAAGAGCATGTTTCGCTAAATTGTAAGCCTCGATGTTCGAGCTCCTAAATTCATGGCTAAAAGAACAAGAATTGAAAAAAAAGGTAGAATGGTATATAATTTTTCGAAAAATAGCTTCGTAAACTGCATCACTTCTATGCTTGATATCATCAATGACAGTCTTGCAATCAGAAGCAACGTGAAATCTCCGCTCATAAAGATCATCTGCCAAAGAAAGTGACTCACGAATTGCTAGTGCCTCAAGTGTAGTTGGATCTTCAACACTACTTATGGTGATCATCGAGGCTCCCAAAAAGACCCCGTTGACGTCTTTGCATACTGCTGCAATTGCTCTGACCAAAGAATTTCTTAGAAGGGCAGCGTCAACATTGATTTTACTAGTGTGCGTCGGTGCTGCAATCCATAAATTTGATCGATCGAGGCATTAGCGCATGGCGCATCCGACGACCTCCCTAGCGCCTGCAGATCATTTAAAAAAGAATTCACAAAAGCGTTGGTATAGCGAAAGGTGTTTGATGAATGTCCTCATGCAGTAGTTTCCTTCTCGAGCTCCAGATCGCCAGAGTGACCACTCCTAGACGTGTAAAATCATCATGTGATAATAGTGCCTGCATACTGAACAACCAATTCTTTGCATTTGGATACCCGTCAAAGCTCATCTGTTCTACAAGTGTCTCTGAAGATAGTGCCCATACACACCTTGACACATACTAGCGGTTGAGGCGCCACCCGGTGGCGCCGCCTGAGAGGAAGCTGGACGGTGCTAGGTGGGAGACGTCCCTTTCACCTTCCTGTTTGTACTATGTTGTGTTATTGCATGAGACTAAGTACAACAATATGAACACAAGCAGGAGCAAGGGAGAGAGTGAGCTTTCAAATGACCAAGGGTGTAATCTAGATTGATAATTGTCATATATAGAGCATATACACAATTCAGGGTTTATCAAGATTACATAGAATATATTGCTATGCAATCTATTTGGTGGCAGCGAATAATTTAGGTTTAGAAACGCCACATCAAAAAAATTAATCCACCAGTGTGCATCAAAAAATATATAAAAGCTTCAGTATTGCTCCTTCAGTATCGCGCCTCTCCATCGACTGCCGGAGGCGCGGCATGGGGGTCATCTCGGCCTGGAAACAAGCCTCTTCCTGCAAGCAGCGCTGCCGCAACGGTTGTTGGGAATAAGTCGTGGCGGAGCACGGTGCGACCGGCGTCAATGCGCCAGGTCGGGCCCGTGGCGGTGCGCCCGACGTCGGTGAGTCCAAGTCGGGTCCGCGAGGCTGGGTCATGGCGAAAGCTAAATCAAACCTCAAACTCTCAATCCCTAAAATGAGCACACCAAACTCTCTAATCCCGGTCTATTTTAAACCTTGACAGGACGTAACTGGGATTTGCTGAATTGGGCCGGCCTAGTAGCCCAGTTACCCGCACGCACGCACTAATCTGTTTTTTCTTAGTTTCTTTCTGTTTCATTTTCTTTTCTTTTTCATTTTTACACATGTCCAATTTTTCTCAGTACCCAATGTACATTTTTAATGCACACATTAAATATTTTTGGATAAACTTTGGATATTTTCAAATACATTATATACAATTTTAAATTAAATAATTTCAAAACTTTTTGAATACATGGTAATATTTTTCCAAATACATTTTTTACATTTTATTAATGACAATAAACATTTTACAAAACTACATGAACACTCTTTTACATGGCTCAACATTTTTAAATTTGCATACACTTTTTTCAAGGACATGCCGCATATATTCTGTTAAGGTTATGGCACATTTTTTTACATCATGCAAACATATTTTTACATTTTACACACATTCTTTTTGAAAATGTTACAAACACATTTTTTGAAACTCATGAATATTCTTAAAATTTTACATTTTTTCGAATGTACAAAATATTTTTTTTGAATCACATGATATTATTATACATTGTATAAACATTTGGATTGGCCCATACATTTTTTTAAACTTGTGATATTTTTTAGATGTCACAAAATATTTTCAGGTTTCAGAAAATGTTTATGTATTAAAAAAATGTTCTGCAGAAAACATTCATGTTTCAAAAAGTGTTTGCACTTTAAAATTATGTTCAGGTTTCAGAAAATGTTTATAAAGGTGTGCTTTTTCAAAGTTGTTTGTTTTTTTATAAGTATTTGAAATTTTCAAAAAGTACTCACACTTTATAAAATATTCAAAGATTTCATAAATAAATACGTTTTCAATACTTGTTTCCCCCTAAAAAATGTTTCCGAAGTTTGACACTTTGGTTTCTGATTAAATATTACGGGCCTCTGACTATGTCACTCATAGTCGGTTGGCTGTAGTCGCTACCAGGTCCCAAGTTCGACTCCATGACATGTATTTTTTTGTTTTGGAATTATTATGTCACCCGTTAAGAAAAAGAAAGAAAGAATTTTTACATCGCATGTGAAGGAAAAAAACTTGCTTCATGTTTGGTGGGCTGGCCCAGTCGAGTCCACTGCCAACAATCCGAAACATTTTTTAATACATTATTTATGAATTTTTTTACGAAATTCCAAAACATTATATAAAAAATATGACATAATTTTGAAAATACGAAACATTTTTCAAAGCATGTGAAAAACTGTTGGAAATCTGAAGTTTTTTTTGATAAATGTGATTTTTTGAAATTGCGAACAATTTCTTTAAATGCTAATAGAGTTTCAAAATTCCAAACAGTTTTTGAAAAACACAAAACGAATTGAATTTGTGCAAAAAATAGAAAACTGGAGCATTTTTAACTTCTGAACAATTTTAGAAATGTGCAAACATTTTTTAAATCTCACGAATTCTTGTTGTGTTATAGTGGGCCGGCCCAAATTCTTGTCCGTGAGAGTACCTGGTAATCCCGGTCGGGATTGTAGTATTCCCAGTATGGCAAACTGGTATAGGGTCCAAAATAGACCGGGATTGCAAGTTCAGAGTGCCAATTTACAGGATTCAAAGTTTAGGGTTTGATTTAGTTTTTGTCTACAAGTTCGAGGTTTATTTTGAACTTTTTCCGTGTATGTGTGTAGCGTGTGTGCGCGTGCGTCGGTGTGTGCGCATGTGCGTGGCGTGGTGGTACGTGAGCCTACATCCATGTGAGTGGTTAGCGATGCGTTAGAAGCGGCCGCGGTGAGCCCGTCGTGGGCGCATGCGGCCGGGCATGCAGCCATGCAGGTCGTGCGCGTAGTGCAGCGGGGCGGGGTGGGCTGAGTCGTGTGCATGCGCCAGCCCGGGTATAAATCCCGTAGACCGCGTGATGGTTGAACCCACGGAGTCTGAGAGTTGGTGCTCTTGAGAAAATTGCTATATGTGCAGCTTGGCGTCCGCACCTGAAAACTATCTTCGTCCGCTCACTTCTTCCTCCGTTCGAGCGACAGTGAGCGAGAGAGCAAGGGTTCGGCCCAACAGCGATCGACGTCGGACGACAGGGCACATCAGGAGCGGCGCCTCCGACTGTTCGGCGTGGACCTCGAGCTCGCCGGCGCAGATTGATAGGAGATTCATTACGCACATTATTATTAGATCGTCAAAGAAAGAAGAGATGCAACTTCATGTAGTGTCCGTCAATGGCAATCTCAAGTTAAGCTAAATCCATCGACCGCTCTAGTTAGCTAGGCGATGCCATCGTCGGTGTCTCCTCGCCGCAGCCCCTGCTCGCGGTCGTCCCCTTTGGCGGCAGCGGCGAGCTCCTTGCGCTTGCCCCATAGGAATGCGTAGAGGCCTGCGACGACGAGCGCCGCCCCGAGAAAACCGCCGAGGTAGAGGTCGGTGCCGAGAAACACGGCGTCGACTGCGGCGGTGACCACCAGCGACAGCGAGTTGAACATGGGCGGGTACACCGGCCCGCGGCGCGCCACCGCCCACGACACGAGCACGAACGTGGCGCCCGTGTTGAACACCCCGGAGTACACCACCGTGACCAGGCGCAGGTCCCACCCCAGCCTCCACTCCGCCGCCCAGCCATGTCTGTCGCCGGTGGGGGTGAGGGCGAACGCCACGGCAGCCGCCGCGGCGGACTGCAGGCTGCCCGCGGCGCAGGTGAGCGCGGTGGCCCAGTACCGGGACGGGAACACCTTGGCGACCCTGGTCTGCACGACGAACCAGAGCGCGTAGCTGATGCAGCTCCCGCACAGGCACAGCGTGCCAGCGGCCATGTCGCGGGCGCCATGTGGGTGTGGCGCGGCCGTCGGCGCGCCGGCGTGGGCGTGGTCGTGGAAATGGAGGTACGGCAGCGGGAGGTGAGTGCCCTTGCAGAAGCTGACCACCATGGTGCCGGCGACGCCCACCGCCGCGCCCAGGAGCTTCATCCTGCCGGGCCAGTGGGAGAGGGAGAGGCGCTCGGCCCCTGTGTTTTGATTTTCGGTTTGAGCTTTTTTTCGCCCTAGGCCGAGATGGCTGAATTTCGGCCATTTTCAAAAATTTCGACTGAAATTTGACCAAATTTTAACTGTAATTTGACTTAAATTTAACCAAATTTGCCAAATTTGAACAACTTCGGCCTAAATATGCTTTTTGCGCCAGGCCGAGATGGCCGAAATTCGGCCGAAATCCACTTTTTTCAGCCGAAAATCAAAACACAGCTCGGCCCGCAGCACGACGGCGATGAGGAAGGTGGCCACGGGGATGAGGTTGGGGAAGTTGACGGCGTAGGCGGCGCTGGTGTCCCGCAGGCCCCCGTAGTACAGCCCCATCGCCAGCAAAACTCTAGTAGTAGATTATAGATCATACACACATATATATATTTGAATTTGTGTCAAGACAAAGAATGTTAATCGATCCAGAATATTAAGAACCAAAACCAGTGTGGACTGTTTTCTTTTTTGAGTACATGGCATTTTTTTTTCTTTTTTTAGTACTCCCTCCGTTTCCTAAAGATTTCAACAAGTGACTACATACGGAGTAAAATGAGTGAATCTACACTCTAAAATATGTCCATATACATACGTATGTGGTAGTCCATTTGAAATCTCTAAAAAGACAAATATTTAGGAACGGTGGGAGTACATGACAATTTGTTTTCAGATATGCTGTTTAGGGCCTTGTGTTATGTGCTTTTATAGAAATAAATCAGTTGTTTTTAAACACCGGCCATGCTTACTTAATAGAGGGTAGACGCTTAAAAGAAAAATCCCTAAACACATCTTACATTGCATTGTATACAAGGCCTTAACTAAGGAAACCGAGAAACTGGTAGAGATTTGCAACGGCCACTCGTTATCTAAAGATACACATAGACTGCACACAATTTTGGAAAATGTGTAACTACTCTTTTTTTTCAATTGTTGTTGGACCAAGAACCGACAATCATGATCATCAACGAGTAAGAATTAAACTAGGTCATTTCTCACTTTTATATTTTTCATAGGTGAAATGGAGTAGCACAAGTGAGGACATTTTGCAGGTAGTGCATGCGAACGTTACCCGAACATAGCGTTGATGGAGATCCAGCCCAGCATGGTGAGGTTCACCTTCTTCCACATCTCCCTGCAACCATCCACGCGCATGACGTAATTAAGAATAGCAGATATCATTTGTTCTTTCCTTTCCAAATGTGTGCTAGCTACACATTTCTTAAGTTAGCAGTGCACCAGCTAGTTATTACCTGCGATCACAGCTGAAGAGAGATTTAAGGTAGCTGGGCATGCACAGGGAGTAATTTCGCGGCGCCGCGCCCAGCTCCGCCTCTAGCGCCGCCGGCGACCTAGGTCGTGGTCGGCCTCCCCTGCCATGGCTCGGTCGGGCCCTTGTGGCTGGTCGGCGACGCACGGCGCGGGAGGCTTCCCTAGTGGCCATCCATGGACGCGGCTGCGAGGGCTCTACTTTCTATACTTCGACGACGAGCTGCTGTTGTGGTCTCGCATGGGGCCGGGTGGTGGGAGGGGGGGGGGGGCTGGCTGGCTGGAGGGACGGGGACCCGCTGTCGAGCTGCCCGTCGCCGACACAAGGTTATCGCCGGTCGTGGCCGTGGGCCACTCCTCCCCCTTCCCTTCCCCCATCCTCGTTTGTTCTTGGTTTCGGCGTTGCTCGAGGCGGGGTGGTTGGCCGGCAGTATCGGAGGCGGCGGGGGTGCGGATTTGTTCAAAGTCATGGCCTTTGGTGGTCCTCAGGGCGGTCTGGTTGCAGGGCGGCGGCTCTGGCGGTGGGAGGCGCGTTGGTCGTGGGCTGACTGCGTGGCTCGGGTGCGGGCGGGCAACCATGGTCGCTTGGGCGGCAGCGGGTGGCTGGCGGAGTGGGGTTCCGACGGAGGGGTAGGAGCACCGGGGTTCACCACTTGCCCAACCCCGGTACCGGCTAACGGAGGCGGCATCCATGGACGTCGTTCTCCTCCTTGCAGGCTTCATCGTGGTTCTCCGACTTCTTTCGTGTCACTCTGGATCAGACGGTGACGGCTTCCTACGGTCGTATCCTTTCTGAATGCATCGTCTTGGAGTCCCCGCTCCGGTTGTGTCCGTCTCACCGCTCCTCGGTGGATTGCTCATCTTCATAGTGGCCTTCAGCTTATCATTAGGGTGCTTGATCGTCGTTGGGGTGGTGTTTTCAGTGCTCGGCACCTTTGTATCTCACCTTAGGTGTGTGCGTTCAGTGCGGTGGTGGAGTGCGTTTGTATCTTCTTGCTTGAATGTTGTGTTGATGGTTGCTTTATACAGTATATAATACGGGAAAACCTTTTTTCGTCATTGATTCCTTAAGCAAGCAAACAGGCGGTCAGCTAATAAAGGAGACGAGAATGGTTTTTTCTGAATTGATTAGTGCCGCAAGCAAGCAAGCTAAGGTAGGCGCAACTTTCTAAATTTGCCCACAATGAAAAAAAAAACTTTCTAAATTGACACAACATGCATGCATTTGGGTCGATGGAGACAGCACCATATGCATGCATGCATGCAGAACTCCTTGCCAAAACATTTCGGTTCCTGGCGAAATGTTTGTTGGCTCGTCTTTGCAAACTCCTCCTAGCTGCTTCTATTAAATGGTTTTGAAAAGAAAAAAAAACCATAAGATTTTCCTTCTGGCTTGGTTTGTTGTATTTGTACTATCTTTATCTTTATCTTTACCTACTAATAAACCACGCATCGCTTCTGGTGGTACGTCATAAAAACAACCCTCGAAGTTGGCAATAATTATCCACCAATGCCACCCATAAGTGGCAAAAACGATTCGTTTTTAATTTCTAATATCGCTCCAGGGTTCTGTTATTAAAGGTGGATACGATATAATAGCACCAATGCATGAGCAGCGCGATGGCTGAGGCAACGATGCTCCACACAGGAGACCAGGGTTCGCACACAGGAGACCAGGGTTTGATCCCTGGTTCTCACGCTTTTTCTCTTTCTTTTTACCAAGCGCAGTAATGGGCCAGCCCATGTGCGGGTCGTGGCGCCCCCTGTTTTCTATATCTTTTTTTATTTCTATTTTGTTTTTTCCCTAAAAATAAATTTCGGATTGATGGCGCCCCCTATTTTTTATTTCTTTTTACTTTTTTATTTCTGTTTTGGTTTTTTATCTCAAAATTAATTTCGGATTTCCAAAATATCAAACAAATGCGAGTTCTGAAAAAAAGTAGGAAAATGGTAAACTGTTTGTGAATTTAAAAAATATTCTAAAAATCAAAAAATGTTCATGACTTAAAAATTGCTCACAAATTATAAACAAATCACGATTTCTAATGATTTCATGAAATAAAAAATGTTCATGATTTTTTTAAATGAGCCAATATTCAAAGCATATTCAGGAATTTAAAAATCATGTCCATCAGCTTTTAGAAAATGTTCACAAAAATTAAAACACATCTGTAAATAATGAACAAAACTAATTGTAGGTTCCATAAAGGTTTTATTAGGAGATCTATATAGCTCGTTTTATGATTTTATTTAGTCCTTCGCGTTGGGTAAAAAAGGATTTCCGTGTTTTGTACAACGCTGAACCCAACAAAATTGACATAACTTTCTAAGGGTTTGTTTTTGTAAGCTATATTAAAATGACTAAATGTCTATTTTGCTTCCATACATAGTTATGCTTATTTTCATATCACAATAGTGGTTATGGTAAACACCGCTACGCTAAGTCCAGACGAGACACTTTATTTATCAGTATAGCTCAGGCAGGGTCCGTCAATGCAGTTTGCTCAGCCACAAAATATTTTGTTGTGACGCCTTAAAAAATCAAGTCTTGATGAGCATCATATTGTTCGTTTTTGAAATTACATTTTAAAAGTGTCTTATCGCATCATGACATGATTTGTGTATACTTTGTGAATTTGATTCATACTTTTTTATATCTACCACACATGTATAACTTGATAGTTTTTTTCCGTTGCAAGGCATGGGCATTTCCAAAAATGTTCGCTAAATCAAAAAAAGTTCGTCAAATTCAATAACTATTCCACCCAATTTCTAAATATTTTCATCGATTATAGAATGTTTGCCAGTTCAGGAAAATTGCTTAAAAATGTTCACAATTTTTAAAAAATGTTTGTAAATAGCAAAAAATATTCATAAATTGAAAAAATGTTCTTGATTGTAGAAAATGTTCAGAAATTTGTAATAGTATGTTGTTTGCGATTTCAAATATGTGCATGAGTTTAACAAATTGTTCATAATTTCAAAATGTTCATGATTTCGAGAAATTGAGAGAGATATTGTATCTCGGTGATGCAACGAAATGTGATCATGACCATTTGAAATTATGAATTTTTTTCTCCCGTTGCAACGCACGGGCCCTTTTACTAGTAATGATAAATTAGCTAACACACAAATACACAATGACACAAGGGTCATATGTGGATTGACCAGATCATCTTTTCTTGTCGTGTTCTTTTGCCTCTAGCTACTTTGCTGGAAGTACATTTCTTTGTCAGGATTGGAATTCTTCTCGGTGGGTGAGTTGTCAACGTGCAATCCCTGCTCCAAAGCAGAAGCAGCGGTGCTTGCCATTTTTCATGGAAATCGCAGTCTACTCTTGTAGCTACATGGGCCATTCGGAACGCTAGCTAGAAGTGACTTCATCTTCAGCGCAGATGCAGAAAGAGATTCAAAGTGGAGATGGGCTGGCTCACACACACACGCGCGTGCGCACACACACGTTCACAAGTCCACAACAAACCAAAGATGAAACAGAACAAAGAAGACGTACGATGGGGTCAGTTAGATTTCTACGAGCACGTACGTACGAATTACTGCGTTCGGTGCGGTTAAACGTACGCACGTCAGAGTGCCGTAGCCAGAATATTTATACGCCCCAGTGCGCGGCTGTAGCTACAGTCACGAAGCTTTTCCCCTCCACGCCCCAACACGGCCTGGCTACGCCCGTGACTTGTACTACAAACCACCCAGCATTAACACATTTGTGCATGCTCTCGGACGTACTACTCCTGTGCGCGCGCACATGCTGCTCGTCACCCTGGAGATGCGTCAGTCTCGTGGCGGAGTGAAGGACGGGCGCGGCGACCACGCATGCCGGTCTGCAAAGTCAGTCAACTCCGAGCGCGCGCGTGCGTACCTCTCGAAGACGGCGGCGAGGGGGGCGACGGCGACGGCGGCGACGAGGTTGCGGTAGACGAGCAGGACCAGGGGGTGCATCCCGCGGTTCAGAGCCACCTCCGACAGCAGCATGGTGCCCACCGTCAGCAGCTGCACCAGCACCATGCCGGCCGGCAGCGCCATCCGCGCTCCGCCTTGTGCCTGCTGCTCCTCCTCCTCGCCTCCGCCACAGACATGGCCGGCACTGCCGGCGCCACGTCGCCCTCCGCCATTACCCCCAGGTCACAGAGCGGCCTAGGGAAAGGAGGGGCCGGAGAGCGATCGGGCTAGGTAGGTTGGCACTAGGCAAGCGGCCGGGGAGTGAGAGACTGAGAGCGGTAGCTCGCGACTAGCAATATATAGCCGGAACCGACCGCCAATGCAAGGCAGTAAAAAGATGGATGACTTGCGTCGACTACCATATATTTTCCCTACAGACAGGTATACGCGTGCATCTATATCTATATCTATATCTATAATTCTATATTTATATCTATTGTAGACGGGATAGTTTGCAATACAATAGACGTTGTATTGATGTGGTGCTGGTGCACGTATATATAACTATAGGGTAGGCCTCTACCTCAATTATACAAGACTAGGAGGTGGGCTACAACTCTAATATACATGCAACACAAAATACATACTCAACACCCCCCGCAGTCGAAGCGTCGCCGAAGACACGGAGACTGGACCAAAACTCCTCGAAGATGGAAGTAGGCAATCCCTTAGTCATCACATCAGCAAACTGTTGCGACGTCGGCACGTGGAGAACCCGAACACGGCCAAGGGCAACCTGCTCGCGCACGAAGTGAAAATCGAGCTCAATATGCTCCATACGTCGATGGTGCACCGACTTGGCGGAAAGTTAGACCGCACTGACATTATCGCAGTAGACGAGAGTGGCCTTGTGAACATCACAAAGCAACTCCTGGAGCAGCTGACGGATCCAAGAGCACTCGGCCACGGCATTAGCCACAGCGTGATACTCTGCCTAGGCGCTGGAGCGGGAGACCGTGGGTTGCCGCTTCAATGACCAAGAGATCAACAAGGGGCCAAGGTAGACGTAGTAGCCTGACGTGGAGCGTCGAGTGTCGGGGCAGCCAGCCCAGTCGACATCCGAGTAGGCCACGATGTCGGTGGAGGCGGAGGAGAGTGAGTCCCAAAGACATGGTGCCACGTATATAACGGAGAATACGCTTCACCAAGGTCCAGTGGGAGTCATGCGGAGCGTGCATGTGGAGGCACACATGCTGGACAACGTACTGCAGGTCGAGTCGAGTCAGCGTCAGGTAGTGTGAAGCACCAACAATGGAGCGATAGAACGCTGCATCGGACGCGAGAGACCCCTCCAGAGCAGAGACCTTCACCTTCGTGTCGATGGGGGTGGGCGTCGGCTTGCAGTTAGCATACCGGCACGCTCCAGGAGCTCGTGGGCGTACTTCTGCTGATGCGGAAAGAAGCCGTCAGTCCGTCGGACCACCCCGATGCCGAGGAAGTAGTGCAGAGGCCCCAAATCCTTGAGGGTGAACTCATCACGAAGACGAGCAGTCAACCGCTGAAGGAGATCGCAGGCGGACGCCGTGAGAATGATGTCATTGACGTAGAGCAACAGATATGCAGTGTCAGCTCCCTGATGATACACGAAGAGTGAGGCATCGGAGCGAGTGGACCGAAATCCCAGAGACTGCAGAAAGGCTGCAATACGCTGGTACCAAGCCCGAGGCGCCTGCTTCAACCCGTAAAAAGAATGGAAGAGCAAGCACACAAAGTCTGGGTGCTCAACATCGACGAAGCCAGTGGGCTGCTCACAGAACACCTGCTCGGCAAGATAGCCGTGCACGAAGGCGTTGGAGACATCCAACTGGTGCACATGCCAAGCGCGCGAGACCGCCAACTGGAGCACGATGCGGATCGTGCTCGGTTTAACAACCGGGGCGAAGGTGTCGGTGAAGTCCACGCCCGCGCGCTGCCGAAATCCATGAACCACCCACCGAGCCTTGTAGCACTCGAGAGAACCGTCTGGGCGGGTCTTGTGGCGAAACACCCACTTGCCAGTGATGATGTTGGCACGAGGGGGTCGTGGAACAAGCTGCCACGTGCGGTTGCGCTGTAGGGCGTCGAACTCCTCCTGTATCGCAGCTAGCCAATGGGGATCCCGAAGGGCAGCGCGGGCGGAGGTGGGGATGGGTGATGGCATCGACGTCGAGGCGGTGCACACATACTCATCGAAGGAGTAACGCGTGCTTGGCCGAAGCACTCCTGCTCGGGCACGGGTCGTCACGCCAAGATGCGGGGCAGCAGGGCCGGCGGCAGCGGTGGGGGCTTCGGGGGCGGTGGCGCCAGCCAAACCTGCGGCCGAGGGGCGATGGGCGAGGAGGAAGTCGAGACCGTTGCCGGGGTGGCGGGCGGGGTGCTCGCCGGCTCAACCTCGTAGGAGGGAGACGGGGACCCGGGGGCCCGGTCAGACTCGACCTCAGGGGAGGGAGTCAAAAAACCGGGTGGTGGTGGCAGAAGGCGCCGTGCCGGGGGGGGGGGGCTCCGGGGGCTCCGTCGCGCATCGCTCCAGGAAGGGGGTGCAGGAGTCGGTGCTGAAGGAGTTGAAGCCGGAGAAACCTGAAAAAAGGGAACACTATCCCGACAAAGTACACGTGCCTCATAGTGTACACACGATGAGTGACAGGATCATAGCACCAGTAACCTTTGGTGTTAGGAGGGTAGCCAAGGAAGACGCATGATACAGAACGTGGTGCGAGTTTGTGTGGCGTGGTGGACGCGGTGCTAGGATAACAGAGACACCCAAATATGCGGAGACCGTCATGAGACGGTGGTGTACCGAAGAGAAGGTGGTGAGGGGCGTAGTTCCATCGAGGACGACATAGACGAATGTTAACTAAAAGGGTGGCTGTGGCGAGAGCATCGGGCCAAAACCGAGCGGGCACGTTAGAGTGAAAGAGTAACGTGCGAACGCAGTCATTAAGAGTGCGGAGAATGCGCTTGGTGCGGCCGTTCTGCTGTGAGGTGTAAGGATAAGTTAGACGAAAGGTGGTGCCGTGAGAGGCGAGAAGTGTGCGGAGAGTGACGTTGTCAAACTCTTTGCCGTTATCAGTCTGGAGTGCGAGTACGAGGCAACCGAACTGTTGGAAATATGCCCTAGAAGCAATAATAAAATGTTTATTATTATATTTCCTTGTTCATGATAATTCTCTATTGTTCATGTTATAATTGTATTAATCGGACACGGTAATACATGTGTGAATACATAGACCACAATATGTCCCTAGTGATCCTCTAGTTGACTAGCTCATTGAGTAATAGATGGTTGTGGTTTCCTGACCATGGACATTGGATGTCGTTGATAACGGGATCACATCATTAGGAGAATGATGTGATGGACAAGACCCAATCCTAAGCATAGCACAAGATCGTGTAGTTTGTTTGTTAGAGCTTTTCTAATGTCAAGTATCATTTCCTTAGACCATGAGATTGTGCAACTTCCGGATACCGTAGGAATGCTTTGGGTGTATCAAACGTCACAATGTAACTGGGTGACTATAAAGGTGCACTACAGGTATCTCCTAAAGTGTCTGTTGGGTTGGCACGAATCGAGACTGTGATTTGTCACTACATATGACAGAGAGGTATCTCTGGGCCCACTCGGTAATGCATCATCATAATGAGCTCAATGTGACTAAGGAGTCAGCCACGGGATCATGTGTTACGGAACGAGTAAAGAGACTTTGCCAGTAACGAGATTGAACGAGGTACGGGGATAACGACGATCGAATCTCGGGCAAGTAACATACCGATGGACAAAGAGAATTGTATATGCGATTGATTGAATCCCTGACATTGCGGTTCATCTGATGAGATCATCGTGGAACATGTGGGAGCCAATATGGGTATCCAGATCCCGCTATTGGTTATTGGCCGGAGAAGTATATCTCGGTCATTTCTGCATGGTTCCCGAACTCGTAGGGTCTACACACTTAAGGTTCGGTGACGCTAGAGTTGTAATGGGAATAGTATGTAGTTACTGAAGGTTGTTTAGAGTCCCGGATGAGATCCCGGTGTTGGGGAACGTAGTAATTTCAAAAAATTTCCTACGCACACGCAAGATCATGGTGATGCATAGCAACGAGAGGGGAGAGTGTTGTCCACGTACCCTCGTAGACCGAAAGCGGAAGCATTAGAACAACACGGGTGATGTAGTCGTACGTCTTCACGGCCCGACCGATCAAGCACCGAAACTACGGCACCTCCGAGTTCTAGCACATGTTCAGCTCGATGACGATCCCCGGACTCCGATCCAGCATAATGTCGGGGAAGAGCTCCGTCAGCACGACGGTGTGGTGAGGATCTCGATGTTCTACTATCGCAGGGCTTCGCTTAAGCACCGCCACAATATTATCGAGGACTATGGTGGAGGGGGGCACCGCACACGGCTAAGAGATCAAGAGATCAATTGTTGTGTCTAGAGGTGCCCCCTGCCCCCGTATATAAAGGAGCCAAGGGGGAGGGGGCGGCCGGCCAAGGAGGGACGTGCCAAGGGGAGTCCTACTCCCACCGGGAGTAGGACTCCCTTCTTTCCTAGTTGGAGTAGGAGAAGGGGGGAAGGAGGAGGGAGAGAGGAAGGAAAGGGGGGGGGGCGCTGCCCCCCTCTCCTTGTCCTATTCAGACTAGGGGGGGAGGGGCGTGCGGCCCAGCCCTTGCCTCCTCTCCTCCTCTCCACTAGGGCCCATGTAGGCCCATTAAGCCCCCCGGGGGGGGGGGGGTTCCGGTAACCTCCCGGTACTCCGATAAAATCCCGATTTCACCCGGAACACTTCCGATATCCAAATATAGGCTTCCAATATATCAATCTTCATTTCTCGACCATTTCGAGACTCCTCGTCATGTCCGTAATTTTATTCGGGTCTCCGAACAAACTTCGGTACATCAAAACTCATAAACTCATAATATAACTGTCATCGAGACCTTAAGCGTGCGGACCCTACGGGTTCGAGAACTATGTAGACATGACCTAGAACTGTTTCCGGTCAATAACTAATAGCGGAACCTGGATGCTCATATTGGCTCCTACATATTCTACGAAGATCTTTATCGGTCAAACCGCACAACAACATACGTTGTTCCCTTTGTCATCGGTATGATACTTGCCCGAGATTCGATCGTCGGTATCTCAATACCTAGTTCAATCTTGTTACCGGCAAGTCTCTTTACTCGTTACATAATGCATCATTCCGTAACTAACTCATTAGCTACATTGCTTGCAAGGCTTATATTGATGTACATTACCGAGAGGGCCCAGAGATACCTCTCCGACAATCGGAGTGACAAAACCTAATCTCGAAATACGCCAACTCAACATGTAACTTCGGAGACACCTGTAGAGCTCCTTTATAATCACCCAGTTACGTTGTGACGTTTGGTAGCACACAAAGTGTTCCTCCTGTAAACGGGAGTTGCATAATCTCATAGTTATAGGAACTTGTATAAGTCATGAAGAAAGCAATAGCAACATACTAAACGATCAAGTGCTAAGCTAACGGAATGGGTCAAGTCAATCATATCATTCTCCTAATGATGTGATCCCGTTAATCAAATGTCAACATATGTCTATGGTTAGGAAACATAACCATCTTTGATTAATGAGCTAGTCAAGTAGAGGCATACTAGTGACATTAAGTTTGTCTATGTATTCACACATGTATCATGTTTCCGGTTAATACAATTATAGCATGAATAATAAACATTTACCATGATATGAGGAAATAAATAATAACTTTATTATTGCCTCTAGGGCATATTTCCTTCAGTCTCCCACTTGCACTAGAGTCAATAATCTAGATTACACAGTAATTATTCTAACACCCATGGAGTCTTGGTGCTGATCATGTTTTGCTCGTGGAAGAGGCTTAGTCAACGGGTCTGCAACATTCAGATCTGTATGTATTTTGCAAATCTCTATGTCTCCCACCTGGACTTGGTCCCGGATGGAACTGAAGCGTCTCTTGATGTGCGTGGTCCTTTTGTGAAATTTGGATTCCTTTGCCAAGGCAATTGCACCAGTATTGTCACAGAAGATCTTCATTGGTCCCGATGCACTAGGTATGACACCTAGATCGGAAATGAACTCTTTCATCTAGACTCCTTCATTTGCTGCTTCTGAAGCAGCTATGTACTCCGCTTCGCATGTAGATCCCGCCACGACGCTTTGTTTAGAACTGCACCAACTTACAGCTCCACCGTTCAATATAAACACATATCCGGTTTGTGATTTAGAATCGTCTGGATCAGTGTCAAAGCTTGCATCGACGTAACCATTTACGACTAGCTCTTTGTTACCTCCATAAACGAGAAACATATCCTTAGTCCTTTTCAGGTATTTCAGGATATTCTTGACCACTGTCCAGTGATACACTCCTTGATTACTTTGGTACCTCCCTGCCAAACTTATTGCTATCTGGTACACAACATTGCATACATGATAGAGCCTATGGCTGAAGCATAGGGAACATCTTTCATTTTCTCTCTATCTTCTGCTGTGGTCGGGCATTGAGTCTGACTCAACTTCACACCTTGTAATACACGCACGAATCCTTTCTTTGCCTGATCCATTTTGAACTTTTTCAAAACTTTATCAAGGTATGTGCTTTGTGAAAGTCCAATCAAGCGTCTTGATCTATCTCTATAGATCTTGATGCCCATTATGTAAGCAGCTTCACCGAGGTCTTTCATCAATTTTTTTATTCAAGTATCCCTTTATGCTATCTAGAAATTCTATATCATTTCCAATTAACAATATGTCATCTACATATAATATCAGAAATGCTACAGAGCTCCCATTCACTTTCTTGTAAATACAGGCTTCTCCAAAAGTCTATATAAAACCATATGCTTTGATCACACTATCAAAGCGTTTATTCCAACTCCGAGATGCTTGCACCAGTCCATAAATGGATCGCTGGAGCTTGCACACTTTGTTAGCACCTTTTGGATCGACAAAACCCTCCGGCTGCATCATATACAACTCTTCTTCCAGAAATCCATTCAGGAATGCAGTTTTGACATCCATTTGCCAAATTTCATAATCATAAAATGCGGCAATTGCTAACATGATTTGGACAGACTTAAGCATCGCTACGGGTGAGAAAGTCTCATCGTAGTCAACCCCTTGAACTTGTCGAAAACCTTTCGCAACAAGTCAAGCTTTGTAGACAGTTACATTACCATCAGCGTCTGTCTTCTTCTTGAAGATCCATTTATTCTCCATGGCTTGCCGATCATCGGGCAAGTCAACCAAAGTCCATACTTTGTTCTCATACATGGATCCCATCTCAGATTTCATGGCCTGAAGCCATTTTGCGGAATCTGGGCTCATCATCGCTTCCTCATAGTTCGTAGGTTCGCCATTGTCAAGTAGCATGACTTCCAGAATAGGATTACTGTACCACTCTGGTGCGGATCTTACTCTAGTAGACCTACGAGGTTCGGTAGTAACTTGATCTGAAGTTTCATGATCAATATCATTAGCTTCCTCACTGATTGGTGTAGTTGTCACAGGAACCGGTTCTTGTGATGAACTACTTTCCAATAAGGGAGGAGGTACAGTTACCTCATCAAGTTCTACTTTCCTCCCACTCACTTCTTTCGAGAGAAACTCCTTCTCTAGAAAGGATCCGAATTTAGCAACAAAAATCTTGCCCTCAGATCTGTGATAGAAGGTGTACCCAATAGTCTCTTTTGGGTATCCTATGAAGACACATTTCTCTGATTTGGGTTCGAGCTTATCTGGTTGAAGTTTCTTCACATAAGCATCGCAGCCCCAAACTTTAAAAAACGACAACTTTGGTTTCTTGCCAAACCACAGTTCATAAGGCGTCGTCTCAACGGATTTTGATGGTGCCCTATTTAACGTGAGTGCGGCCGTCTCTAAAGCATAACCCCAAAACGATAGCGGTAAATCAGTAAGAGACATCATAGATCGCACCATATCTAGTAAAGTACGATTATGACGTTCAGACACACCATTTCGTTGTGGTGTTCCGGGTGGCGTGAGTTGCGAAACTATTCCGCATTGCTTCAAATGTAAACCAAACTCGTAACTGAAATATTCTCCTCCAGATCAGATCATAGAAATTTTATTTTCTTGTTACGATGATTTTCAACTTCACTCTAAAATTCTTTGAACTTTTCAAATGTTTCAGACTTGTGTTTCATTAAGTAGATATACCCATATTTGCTCAAATCATCTGTGAAGGTGAGAAAATAACGATACCCGTCGCGAGCCTCAATATTCATTGGACCACATACATCAGTATGTATGATTTCCAATAAATCAGTTGCTCGCTCCATAGTTCCGGAGAACGGCGTTTTAGTCATCTTTCCCATGAGGCACGGTTCGCAAGTACCAAGTGATTCATAATCAAGTGATTCCAGAAGTCCATCAGTATGGAGTTTCTTCATGCGCTCTACACCAATATGACCCAAACGGCAGTGCCACAAATAAGTTGCACTATCATTATCAACTCTGCATCTTTTGGCTTCAACATTATGAATATGTGTATCACTACTATCGAGATTTAATAAAAATAGACCACTCTTCAAGGGTGCATGACCATAAAAGATATTACTCATATAAATAGAACAACCATTATTCTCTGATTTAAATGAATAACTGTCTCCCATCAAACAAGATCCAGATATAATGTTCATGCTTAACGCTGGCACCAAATAACAATTACTCAGGTCTAAAACTAATCCCGATGGTAGATGTAGAGGTAGTGTGCCGACTGCGATCACATCGACTTTGGAACCATTTCCCACGCGCATCGTCACCTCGTCCGTAGCCAATCTTCGCTTAATCCGTAGTCCCTGTTTTGAGTTGCAAATATTAGCAACAGAACCAGTATCAAATGCCCAGGTGCTACTGCGAGCATTAGTAAGGTACGCATCAATAACATGTATATCACATATACCTTTGTTCACTTTGCCATCCTTCTTATCCGCCAAATACTTGGGGCAATTCCGCTTCTAGTGTCCAGTCTGCTTGCAGTAGAAGCAGTCAGTCTCAGGCTTAGGTCCAGACTTAGGTTTCTTCTCTTGAGCAGCAACTTGCATGCTGTTCTTCTTGAAGTTCCCCTTCTTCTTCCCTTTGCCCTTTTTCTTGAAACTGGTGGTCTTATTGACCATCAACATTTGATGCTCCTTCTTGATGTCTACCTCCGCAGCTTTTAGCATTGCGAAGAGCTCGGGAATAGTCTTGCCCATCTATTGCATATTATAGTTCATCACGAAGCTCTTGTAGCTTGGTGGCAGTGATTGAAGAATTCTGTCAATGACACTATCATCAGGAAGATTAACTCCCAGTTGAATCAAGTGATTATTATACCCAGACATTTTGAGTACGTGTTCACTGACAGAACTATTCTCCTCCATCTTACAGCTATAGAACTTATTGGAGACTTCATATCTCTCAATTCGGGCATTTGCTGGTAGCAACTACACGGATCATCATGTGGTGTCTCAGTGCTACGTCTTGAGCTAGCGTTGGTTTTCCCCGAAGAGGAGAGGGTGATGCAGCAAGTGTAGCGTAAGTATTTCCCTCAGTTTTGAGAACCAAGGTATCAATCCAGTAGGAGGCTCCTCAAAAGTCCCATGCACCTACACAAACAAACTGAGAACTCACAACCAACACAATAAAGGGGTTGTCAATCCCTTCACGGCCACTTACGAAAGTGAGATCTGATAGAGATAGTAATATATTTTTGGTATTTTACAATATAGATGCAAAAAGTAAAGATGCAAATAAAAGTAGATTGAAAGCAAATAGATAAGAGATAGACCCGGGGCCATAGGTTTCACTAGAGGCTTTTCTCGAGATAGCATAAGTATTACGGTGGGTGAAAAAATTACTGTCGAGCAAATGATAGAAAAGCGCATAGTTATGGGATTATCTAGGCATGATCATGTATATAGGCATCACGTCCATAACAAGTAGACCGACTCCTGCTTGCATCTACTACTATTAGTCCACACATCGACCGACTCCTGCCTGCATCTAGAGTATTAAGTTCATAAGAACAAATTAACGCATTAAGCAAGATGACATGATGTAGAGGGATAAACTCATGCAATATGATATAAACCCCATCTTGTTATCCTCGACGGCAACAATACAATACGTGTCTTGCAACCCTTTCTGTCACTGGGTAAGAACACCGCAAGATTGAACCCAAAGCTAAGCACTTCTCCCATGGCAAGAAAGACCAATCTAGTCGGCCAAACCAAACTGATAATTCGAAGAGACTTGCAAAGATAACTCAATCATACATAAAAGAATTCAGAGAAGATTCAATTATTATCCATAGATAAACTTGATCATAAACCCACAATTCATCGGATCTCGACAAACACACCGTAAAAAGAGATTACATCGAATAGATCTCCACAAGAGAGGGGGAGAACATTGTATTGAGATCCAAAAAGAGAGAAGAAGCCATCTAGCTAATAACTATGGACCCGTAGGTCTGTGGTAAACTACTCACAACTCATCGGAGGGGCAAGGATGTTGATGTAGAAGCCCTCCGTGGTCGATTCCCCCTCCGGCAGAGTGCCGGCGAAGGCTCCAAGATGGGATCTCGCGGATACAGAAGGTTACGGCGGTGGAAATTGTGTTTCGTGGTGCTCCTGGATGTTTTCGGGGTCCGTAGGTATATATAGGAGGAAGAAGTACGTCGGTGGCCGCCCGAGGGGCCCACGAGACAGGGGGCGCGCCCTACAGGGGGGGGCCCTATCTCGTGGGGCCCTCGGAGCTTCTTGACTTGCACTCCAAGCTCTCCGGATCATGTTCGTTCCAAAAATCACGCTCCAGAAGGTTTCATTCCGTTTGGACTCCGTTTGATATTCCTTTTCTTCGAAATACTGAAATAGGCAAAAAACAGCAATACGGGCTGGGCCTCCGGTTAGTAGGTTAGTCCCAAAAATGATATAAATGTGTAAAATAAAGCCCATAAACATCCAAAAGGGGTAATATAATAGCATGGAACAATAAAAATTATAGATACGTTGGAGACGTATCAAGCATCCCCAAGCTTAATTCCTGCTCGTCCTCGAGTAGGTAAATGATAAAAAAGAAATTTTTGATGTGGAATGCTACCTAGCATAATTCATAATGTAATTTTCTTTATTGTGGCATGAATGTTCAGATCCAAATGATTCAAAATAAAAGCTTATAAAACATAAAAATAATAATGCTTCAAAGCATACTAACAAATAATCATGTCCTATCAAAATAGCATAGCCAAAGAAAGCTTATCCCTACAAAATCATATAGTTAGGCCATGCTTCATTTTCATTACACAAAATACTCCCATCATGCACAACCCCGATGACCAGCCGAGCAATTGTTTCATACTTTTAAACGCGCTTCAGCTTTTTCAACTCTTACGCAATACATGAGCGTAAGCCATGGACATAACACCATGGTTTTATATGGTGGTTGTGAGGACAAAAAGAGGGAGAAGATAGTCTCACATCAACTAGGCGTACTAACGGGCTATATGGAGATGCCCATTAATAGATACCAATGTGAGTGAGTAGGGATTGCCATGCAACGGATGCACTAGAGCTATAAATATATGAAAGCTCAACAAAAGAAACTAAGTGGGTGTGCATCCAACTTGCTTGCTCACGAATACCTAGGGCATTTTGAGGAAGCCCATCATTGGAATATACAAGCCAAGTTCTATAATGGAAAGTTCCCACTTAGTATATGAAAATGACAACATAGGAGACTCTCTATCATGAAGATCATGGTGCTATTTTGAAGCACAAGTGTGGAAAAAGAGATAGTAGCATTGTCCCTTCTCTCTTTTTCTCTCATTTTTGTTATTTTTTTCTTTTTCTTCTTTTTTTCTTTGGCCTCCTTTTTTTTCTTTTTGGCCTTTCTCATTTTTTTCTTTCTTTTTGTAAAGTCCGAAGTCTCATCCCGACTTGTGGGGGAATCATAGCCTTCATCATCCTTTCCTCACTAGGACAATGCTCTAATAATGAATATCATCACACTTTTATGGATTTACAACTCAAGAATTACAACTCAAAGCTAGAACAAGATATGAATCTATATGAATGCCTCCGGTGGTGTACCGGGATATGCAATGAATCAAGAGTGACATGTAGGAAAATTATGATGGTGGCCTTGCCACAAATACGATGTCAACTACATGATCATGCAAAGAGCAATATGACAAAAATAATGTGTGTCATATGAACGGAACGGTGGAAAGTTGCATGGCAATATATCTCGGAATGGCTATGGAAATGCCATAATAGGTAGGTATGGTGGCTGTTTTGAGGAAGGTAAATAAAGGGTTTATGATACTGGCGAAAGTTGCGCGGTAATAATAAAGGCTAGCAAAGTAAAAGGATGAGTGTGCATATGTCCATGGACTCACATTAGTCAAAAAGAACTCATATACTTATTGCAAAAGTCTACTTCACCCTCGAAGCAAAGTACTACTACGCATGCCCCAAGAGGGATAGATTGGTAGGAAAAGACCATCGCTCGTCCCCGACTGCCACTCATAAGGAAGACAATCAAAAGAGCACCTCATGCAACAAATTTGTCACACAACTTTTACCATACGTGCATGCTACGGGACTTGCCAACTTCAACAAAAGTATTTCTCAATTTCATAATTACCCACTAGCATGACCCTAACATTACTACCTTTATATCTCAAAACAATTATCAAGCATCAAGTTGATCATAGCATCCAATTCTTTTCTATGATAGTTTTTATTATACCCAACTTGGATGCTCATCATTCTAAGACCAACTTTGTAACCATAGAAAATACCATGCTGTTCTAAAAGACTCTCAAAATAATATAAGTGAAGCATGAGATACTAGCAATTTCTTCAAAATTATTCCACCGCCGTGCTCTAAAAGATATAAGTGAAGTACTAGAGCAAAAACTATCAAGCTCAAAAGATATAAGTGAAGCACATAGAGTATTCTAGAAATTTCTAACCAAATAGGCTTCTCCCAAAAGGTGTGTACAGCAAGGATGATTGTGGCAGACTAACAAGCAAATACTAATATAATACACGACGCTGCAAGCAAAACACATATCATGTAGCGAATAAAAATATAGCTCCAAGTAAAGTTACCAATGAACGAAGACGAAAGAGGGGATGCCTTCCCGGGGCATCCCCAAGCTTAGGCTTTTGGCTATCCTTGAATATCTTGGGGTTCCATAAGCATCCCCAAGATTAGGCTCTTGCCACTCCTTATTCCATAGTCCATAAAAGCTTTACCCAAAACTTGAAAACTTCACAACACAAAACTCAACAGGAAATCTTATAAGCTCCGTTAGTGAAAGAAAACAAAACCACCACATAAGGTACTGCCATGAACTCATTCTTTATTTATTTTGGGTGTTAAACCTACTGTATTCCAACTTACTTATGGTTTATAAACTAATTTACTAACAATAGATGCATTGAAATAAGCAAACAACACACGAAAAACATAATCTGTCAAAAACAGAACAGTCTGTAGCAATCTGTAACTAACGCAAACTTCTGGAACTCTAAAAATCCTACCAAAATAGGAAGTACTGGAAAATTTGTCTATTGATCAGCATCAAAAAGAATCAATGCAAAATCACGTTTCTGTTATTTATTGAATTTTTTCTCGTGAGTGCAAAGTTTCTGTTTTTCAGCAGAATCAAATCAACTATCATCATAGTTTATCCTATAGGTTCTACTTGGCACAAACACTAACTAAAAGATAAAAAAACATCTAAACAGAGAGTAGATGCAAGATTTATTCCTAAACAGGAGCAAAAACAAAAAACATAAAGAAAAATTGGGTTGCCTCCCAACTAGCGCTATCGTTTAACGCCCCTAGCTAGGCATAAAAGCAAAGGTAGATCTAACGAGTGCCATAATAATAAGATAGGTCTTGAAGGCTCATCTCATATTCTCTACGTTCGGCGGCAAGTTTTCTTTGAGGAAATAAAAAGTAATCAAAAGGGCTAAATTTAGTAGGACAAATGTCCCCAAGATCAATCACAGGAGGAACGGGTTCCTGCTTTGGTCCTTCATAGTGCACAACTATTTAATCACTAAAAGCATTCTTTTGGCAAAATCTTGTGAGCCTATACTCAAGAGAGTATCCTAGCTCATTGTCTCGAAGAGCAAAATCATTATTAAGTTCGTTAATGCAATCAACCAAGACATTGGTAGGAACCTTTTTTCTAAGGTTTTCATTAAAAGCGACATAGTCAGAAGATTGAAAACGTCTAAATTCCTCTTGATCATAAAGGATCGCCTCTACGGGAGGACGACCAGCATCCACCCTATAGTGCGCAAAGATTTCTTTGGCCTCTATTATGATAAATCTAAACTCATGAGCCAAAAAGATGGTAACAATGCGCTTAACAGAAGAATGCTCAATATTAGAGAATTCTAGAAAAATCCTTTGTATGCAAGGATGCATATGCATAAATTGTCTTTCAAGTTCAACTACAAGCATAGCGATAGCATCCGCAAGACTACTAGTTCTATGAAGAATAGAACAACCCATGGAAGGTAAATCACCGGCACAAGTAAAGAAATCTTGAATAATACCTTTGCCAATGATATTACCACTACCGATTCGAAACTTTTTAGTATGAAAAATAGGGGGTTCATCGGCCGGAGCCTCGGGATTTTTCGTGTTATCATTATTGTCCATATCGATGATAATCTCCTCAATTTCAGACATAGCGGCAAGCAAAAGCAAGGCGGAAGAAAGCGAGCGAAAAGGAGTGGAGGAGATTGGGAAAGAGAGGGCGAATAAAACGGCAAGGGTGAAGTGGGGGAGAGGAAAACGAGAGGAAAATAATGTAAATGCGAGGGAGATGGGTTTGTGATGGGTACTTGGTATGTCTTGACTTGAGCGAAGACCTCCCTGGCAACGGCGCCAGAAATCCTTCTTGCTACATCTTGAGCTAGCGTTGGTTTTCCCCGAAGAGGAGAGGGTGATGCAGCAAGTGTAGCGTAAGTATTTGCCTCAATTTTGAGAACCAAGGTATCAATCCAGTAGGAGGCTCCTCAAAAGTCCCACACACCTACACAAACAAACTGAGAACTCGCAACCAACGCAATAAAGGGGTTGTCAATCCCTTCACGGCCACTTACGAAAGTGATATCTAATAGAGATAGTAATATATTTTTGGTATTTTATAATATAGTTGCAAAAAGTAAAGATGCAAATAAAAGTAGATTGAAAGCAAATATGATAAGAGATAGACCCGGGGGCCATAGGTTTCACTAGAGGCTTCTCTCGAGATAGCATAAGTATTACGGTGGGTGAACAAATTACTGTCGAGCAATTGATAGAAAAGCACATAGTTATGAGATTATCTAGGCATGATCATGTATATAGGCATCACGTCCATAACAAGTAGACCGACTCCTGCCTGCATCTACTACTATTACTCCACACATCGACCGACTCCTGCCTGCATCTATAGTATTAAGTTCATAAGAACAGAGTAACACATTAAGCAAGATGACATGATGTAGAGGGATAAACTCATGCAATATGATATAAACCCCATCTTGTTATCCTCGATGGCAACAGTACAATACGTGTCTTGCAACCCTTTCTGTCACTGGGTAAGAACACTGCAAGATTGAACCCAAAGCTAAGCACTTCTCCCATGGCAAGAAAGACCAATCTAGTAGGCCAAACCAAACTGATAATTCGAAGAGACTTGCAAAGATAACTCAATCATACATAAAAGAATTCAGAGAAGATTCAATTATTATCCATAGATAAACTTGATCATAAACCCACAATTCATCGGATCTCGACAAACACACCGCAAAAAGAGATTACATCGAATAGATCTCCACAAGAGAGGGGGAGAACATTGTATTGAGATCCAAAAAGAGAGAAGAAGCCATCTAGCTAATAACTATGGACCCATAGGTCTGTGGTAAACTACTCACAACTCATCGGAGGGGCAAGGATGTTGATGTAGAAGCCCTCCGTGGTTGATTCCCCCTCCGGCAGAGTGCCGGCGAAGGCTCCAAGATGGGATCTCGCGGATACAGGAGGTTACGGCGGTGGAAATTGTGTTTCGTGGTGCTCCTGGATGTTTTCGGGGTCCGTAGGTATATATAGGAGGAAGAAGTACGTCGGTGGCCGCCCAAGGGGCCCACGAGACAGGGGGCGCGCCCTACAGGGGGGCGGCCCCCTATCTCGTGGGGCCCTCGGAAGCTTCTTGACTTGCACTCCAAGCTCTCCGGATCATGTTCGTTCCAAAAATCACGCTCCCGAAGGTTTCATTCCGTTTGGACTCCGTTTGATATTCCTTTTCTTCAAAATACTGAAATAGGCAAAAAAACAGCAATACGGGCTGGGCCTCCGGTTAGTAGGTTAGTCCCAAAGATGATATAAATGTGTAAAATAAAGCCCATAAACATCCAAAAGGGGTAATATAATAGCATGGAACAATAAAAAATTATAGATACGTTGGAGACGTATCACTCAGCACGAAGAACTTTCGCAATGGTGCATACTCAGGGAGAACACTTCTTGATAATTTGTGAGAGATCATCTTAATATGCTACCGTCAATCAAAGCAAGATAAGATGCATAAAGGATAAACATCACATGCAATCAATATAAGTGATATGATATGGCCATCATCATCTTGTGCTTGTGATCTTCATCTTCGAAGCACCGTCGTGATCACCATCGTCACCGGCGCGACACCTTGATCTCTATCGTAGCATCGTTGTCGTTATGCCATCTATTGCTTCTACGACTATCGCTACTGCTTAGTGATAAAGTAAAGCAATTACAGGGCATTTGCATTTCATACAATAAAGCGACAACCATATGGCTCCTGCCAGTTGCCGATAATTTCGGTTACAAAACATGATCATCTCATACAATAAAATATAGCATCATGTCTTGACCATATCACATCACAACATGCCCTGCAAAAACAAGTTAGACGTCCTCTACTTTGTTGTTGCAAATTTTACGTGGCTACTACGGGCTGAGCAAGAACCGTTCTTACATACGCATCAAAACCGCAACGATAGTTCGTCAAGTTAGTGATGTTTTAACCTTCGCAAGGACCGGGCGTAGCCACACTCGGTTCAACTAAAGTTGGAGAAACAGACACCCGCCATCCACTCGGTTCAACTAAAGCACGTCGGTAGAACCAGTCTTGCGTAAGCGTACGCGTAATGTCGGTCCGGGCCGCTCCATCCAACAATACCGCCGAACCAAAGTATGACATGCTAGTAAGCAATATGACTTGTATCGCCCACAACTCACTTGTGTTCTACTCGTGCATATAACATCTACGCATAAAACTAGGCTCGGATGCCACTGTTGGGGAACGTAGTAATTTCAAAAAATTTCCTACGCACACGCAAGATCATGGTGATGCATAACAACGAGAGGGGAGAGTGTTTTCCACGTACCCTCGTAGACCGAAAGCGGAAGCGTTAGAACAATGCGGTTGATGTAGTCGTACGTCTTCACGGCCCGACCGATCAAGCACCAAAACTACGACACCTCCGAGTTCTAGCACACGTTCAGCTCGATGACGATCCCCGGACTCCGATCCAGCATAATGTCGGGGAAGAGCTCCGTCAGCACGACGGTGTGGTGATGATCTTGATGTTCTACTGTCGCAGGGCTTCGCCTAAGCACCGCTACAATATTATCGAGGATTATGGTGGAGGGGGACACCGCACACGGCTAAGAGATCAAGAGATCAATTGTTGTGTCTAGAGGTGCCCCCTGCCCCCGTATATAAAGGAGACAAGGGGGAGGGGGCGGCCGGCCAAGGAGGGGCGCGCCAAGGGGAGTCCTACTCCCACCAGGAGTAGGACTCCCTTCTTTCCTAGTTGGAGTAGGAGAAGGGGGGGAAGGAGGAGGGAGAGAGGAAGGAAAGGGGGGGGGGGGCGCTGCCCCCCTCTCCTTGTCCTATTCGGACTAGGGTGGAGGGGCGCGCGGCCCAGCCCTTGCCTCCTCTCCTCCTCTCCACTAGGGCCCATGTAGGCCCATTAAGCCCCCGGGGGGTTCCGGTAACCTCTCGGTACTCTGGTAAAATCCCGATTTCACCCGGAACACTTCCGATATCCAAATATAGGCTTCCAATATATCAATCTTCATGTCTCGACCATTTCGAGACTCCTCGTCATGTCCATAATCTTATTAGGGACTCCGAACAAACTTCGGTACATCAAAACTCATAAACTCATAATATATCTGTCATCGAAACCTTAAGCGTGCGGACCCTATGGGTTCGAGAACTATGTAGACATGACCTAGAACTATTTCCGGTCAATAACCAATAGCGGAACCTGGATGCTCATATTGGCTCCTACATATTCTATGAAGATCTTTATCGGTCAAACCGCACAACAACATACGTTGTTCCCTTTGTCATCGGTATGTTACTTGCCCGAGATTCGATCGTCGGTATCTCAATACCTAGTTCAATCTCGTTACTGGCAAGTCTCTTTACTCGTTACGTAATGCATCATTCCGTAACTAACTCATTAGCTACATTGCTTGCAAGGCTTATATTGATGTACATTACCGAGAGGGCCCAGAGATACCTCTCCGACAATCGGAGTGACAAAACCTAATCTCGAAATACGCCAACTCAACATGTACCTTTGGAGACACCTGTAGAGATCCTTTATCATCACCAAGTTACATTGTGATGTTTGGTAGCACACAAAGTGTTCGTCCAGTAAACGGGAGTTGCATAATCTCATAGTTATAGGAACTTGTATAAGTCATGAAGAAAGCAATAGCAACATACTAAACGATCAAGTGCTAAGCTAACAGAGTGGGTCAAGTCAATCATATCATTCTCCTAATGATGTGATCTCGTTAATCAAATTACAACATATGTCTATGGTTAGGAAACATAACCATATTTGATTAATGAGCTAGTCAAGTAGAGGCATACTAGTGACATTAAGTTTGTCTATGTATTCACACATGTATCATGTTTCTGGTTAATACAATTATAGCATGAATAATAAACATTTATCATGATAGGAGGAAATAAATAATAACTTTATTATTGCCTCTAGGGCATATTTCCTTCACCCGGACGTGACGAGGAACTCCGGAATAGTCCGGAGGTGAAGATCGATATATTTGATGAAGGATATTGGAGTCCGGAATTGTTCCGGAGGTACCGGGTGATGACCAGTGTGACCGAAAGGAGTTTCAGAGGCCCCGACAAGCATTTGGGGGCCTTACGGGCCAAGGGGAGGGGCACACCAGCCCACTAAGGGGATGTGTGCCCTTCCCATCCCATCTCACGCAACCTGGAGAGGTGGGGGCGCCTCCCCTAGGGCAGCCGCCCCTCCCGGCTTGGGGGCCAAGTTTCCTAGGGATGGGGGCGCCCAAACACATCTAGGGTTTCCCCTGTGGCCGCCGCCCCTCCCCTAGGGAAACCCTAGGGCACCTTGTCCTCCCCCCTTCCCCTATATATAGTAAGGGAAAGAGAGGGCTGCAACACCTCTTCCCTTGGCGCAGCCCTGGTCCCTCCTACACCTCCTCCTCCTCCTCCATAGTGCTTAGCGAAGCTCTGCGAAGAACCACGAGCTCCACCACCACGCTGTCGTGCTACCGGAGTTCTCCCTCAACTTCTCCTCTCTCCTTGCTGGATCAAGAAGGAGGAGACATCCTCGGGCTATACGTGTGTTGAATGTGGAGGCGCCGTCCGTTCGGCGCTAGATCGGATCTTCCGCGATTTGAATTGCCGCGAGTACGACTCCATCAACGGCGTTCTTGTAACGCTTCCGCTTAGCGATCTTCAAGGGTATGATGGTGCACTCCCTCTCTCTCGTTGCTAGCATCTCCTAGATTGATCTTGGTGACACGTAGGAATTTTTTTGAATTATTACTACGTTTCCTAACAGTGGCATCATGAGCTAGGCCTATGCTAGATTCTATGCACGAGTAGAACACAAGTAGTTGTGGGCGATGGTTTGGTCAATTTCCTTACCGTTACTAGTCCTATCTTGATTCGGCGACATTGTGGGATGAAGCGGCCTGGACCGACCTTACACGTATGCTTACGTGAGACAGGTTCCACCGATTGACATGCACTTGTTGCATAAGGTGGCTAGAGGGTGTCTGTCTCTCCCACTTTAGTCGGATGGGATTCGATGAAGAGGGCCCTTATGAAGGGTAAATAGCAATTGACATATCACCATTGTGGCTTCTGCGTAGGTAAGAAACGTTCTTGCTAGAAACCCATAGCAGCCACGTAAAACATGCAACAACAATTAGAAGACGTCTAACTTGTTTTTGCAGGGTATGCTATGTGATGTGATATGGCCAAAAGGATGTGATGAATTATATATGTGATGTATGAGATTGATCATGTTCTTGTAATAGGAATCGCGACTTTCATGTCGATAATTATGACAACCGGCAGGAGCCATAGGAGTTGTCTTAATTTATTGTATGACCTGCGTGTCAATATAAGCGCCATGTAATTACTTTACTTTATTGCTAACCGTTAGCCATAGTAGTAGAAGTAATATTTGGCGAGACAACTTTATGAAGACACGATGATGGAGATCATGATGATGAAATCATGGTGTCATGCCGGTGACGATGGTGATCATGTTGCGCCTCGAAGATGGAGATCAAAGGCGCAAGATGATATTGTCCATATCATGTCACTTTATGATTTGCATGTGATGTTTGTCATGTTTACATCATATTTTTTTAGAACGACGGTAGCATAAATAAGATGATCCCTCACTAATATTTCAAGAAATGTGTTCCCCTAACTGTGCACCATTGCGAAAGTTCATCGTTTCAAAGCACCACGTGATGATCGGGTGTGATAGATTCTAACATTCGCATACAACGGGTGTAAGCCAGATTTACACATGCGAAACACTTAGGTTGACTTGACGAGCCTAGCATGTACATACATGGCCTCGGAACACGAGAGACTGAAAGGTCGAACATGATTCATATACACTACAAAAGAAATACACTACCGTGATGATACGTGTTTGTCACAATAGATCGCATTTTCTGTCATGCATGTACATCCATGACAAATTTATGACAGAATCAAGATAGTCATACCTGTGCTGTTGTAGAAGTGTTCCATGACATTGCCAAAATTATCATCACGGAAGTGTCCACTTCCATGATGATAAATCACGCGTCACAGAAGTGCTTTCGTCAAGGGTGACCGACACGTGGCATCCACCGTAACGGAATGCCGTTAAGCTATCAGGTCGGATTTTGGATCCGATAACCCGTTAACAGCCACGACCAATGCCGATTTTCCACGTGTAAAATTCTCATTGGCTGACGGATCCACGCGTCAGCTCCGCGTTGGCACAGGTGTCACTCATCCAACGGTCGAGATCGGCCTATGATATGTTGACACGTGGATCGGCCAAAAAGTGGCCCACAAAGTTTAAATGGGCCGGCCCAACCGAAGGCCCATAAGATTTAGCAAACCACAATGGGCCGGCCAGCTAAAGGCCCACAAAATTTAGCAGACCATAATGGGCCGGCCCAGCTAAAGGCCCACACGATTTTGCGGACCACAATGGGCCGGCCCAGCTAAAGGCCCACAAGATTCTGCAGACCATAATGGGCCGGCCCAGCTAAAGGCCCCACATTCTCTGTCAAATCGGCCCGTCAACGGCCTGTCCTAAACTTGTCATCAATGCGGCCCATGGTCACTTCTGGCCCGTTAACAGTCCGCTAAGTAATTGGCCCGAATTATGGCCCGGTGTATTTCCGGCCTGTTAAAGGTCCGGCTTCATTTGGGCTCATTTACAGGCCATCAAAACTTTTGGCCCATAAACGACCATGAAGGATTTGGGTCATATTCGGCCATGTCTGCCATTCGGCCTGTTAGAGGCCCACTATAGCTTTGGGCCACTTTCGGCCTGTTGTCATTTTCGGCCTGTTAACGCCAGACGTAAACCATGGGCCATATGTGGCCCAACGTCATATCGGGCCCATTAACGGCCCATATAAAAATGACGATAATCTAGCCCGACCGAAGTTTCGGCTTGTTAAAGGCCCGTGTATTAGTTCGGCGCATTTACGGCCTGTTCGAATTTCGGCATGTCAAAGATCCGCATCGTAAATGGGCCACCATTTCGGCCTGCTAAGTCCAGTGGGTTATTTGGCACAATCAGGGCCCAATCTCACTTTCGGTATATTAAAGGCCCATGTTTTTTATGGGCTCGAGATATTTACACCTGTAAAGGGCCTATTTTTACTGAGGGCCCAAATTATGTTTAGGCCTGTTAAAGGCCCACTATGGGCACAGGCCTACCAGAAAAATATGAAAGCTTATGTTGATTTAGGCCCAGATATTTTTAGTGGGCTACATGCCAATTTCGGCCCGTAATCGTTTTTAGCCCAATTGGAATGGGCCCGACGAATGTTGGCATGTTGGGCTCCTACGAAGCTTTCGGCCGAATACATTACTAAGATAAACCTACACTATACAAAAATAGCGTCGTAATTACTGCAGCCTGAGGCAGCATCATAAATGTTGTATCACAACAAAATAAATTCCAACCATACAACAAAAGGCATGTTGGCATAAAGTTTACAGTCCTTCCAGATAAAAGCACCATCAGATGTATAGAAGCACAGATCATTTGACCTGAGTGCTAATGTTTCAGGCTGTAGAATCTGATGGAGCAGCACGATCTCCACCTTTTTTCCGCCATTGCTCTTGAACAATGAAGCGAATGTCTAATAGTCTGGTTTCAAAACCATTCATATCTTGACGACATTTCTCAACCACTATTCTTGTTTCCGAAACAACGTCCATTAGGGATTGGACTTGTGTCTGGAGCACAAATATATCACTCTGTCTAGCAGGAAGATTTTGTTCAGTAGGCGATTTGGACGAGGCTACCTTGGCAACCAACCCAGAATTACGTAGGAAGGTGCTTTTTGCACTGTTAGTGGAGAGATACTGACGCACTGTAGCAAGAGGTGACATTGTGCCTGTAGTAGCCTCGTCACCTTCAGGTGGTTGTGGCTATTCAATCATTTGTTCCATAGCTTCATGAAAGTTTGAACTTGTAAATTAGTGTACCAGATAAGTTACTAATGAGACAAAAACAAACAAAGTAGGTTAAACGTTTATACATAACTTATTTTGGTGAACTACTGTAATACATTAGCATGTATTGTAGTGCCAACTACATAATAAAATCACTTTCGGAACATATGTCCATGTAGCATGCCTACTGTATTGTCTATTTCCTCACATTCGTTGACATCTAAGGATAAAGAGACATGGTTTAAAGTAGGATGAACATAGTATGACATCATTCATATCATGGGCAAACAGATATAAAACAAACAGGCTATTTTATCATTGTGTGCGCACGTGAACATAACAACTAGATTACAGATCAAGACCAAAAGAATATCCTTCATCTCTTTTAAACCATGTAAGGTGAAATGATACGTTAAGACAACTGTGAATAAAAGTGAACAGAGTAACTGACATTGGCTGCAAACCAAGTAGTTAAATGAACACATCACAGTATCAATCAGTTCAAGGTAGGAGGAGTAAGGACTTACAACAGCGGCTTGAACTGGTGTGCTCATGCCCTTCATCTTGCTGGTGTGGCAATCCTTGAAGATTTGCACTGCATTCGGTTCAGGTTCTTTTTGGTCCGCACGGGCTTTCCTCTGTATTTGGAACAAGTTAATATAGATACGATAATATGGCACAAAAAAAGAAGGAAGTAGCAACTATTTACAAGAGCCTTGCAGTGTGCAATATAGCTACGAGATCCTGTTGTCTGTTAGAATTTCACTTTAGAACAGTTGGTTTTGTTCTTCAAACAGTTAGCCTAGAAGAAGATACACTTGTAAGGCACATACATAAATACAAGTTCAATATGTGGTCTGATCAAATACATATAGCCTACCTGATACTTTGGATCAGACCAGTGTTTAACGAGGGTTGTCCAGTCTTCATCTGTAATATATTCCACTGGAGATGTTTGGGCAATTTCATTGTTAGCCTTGCCTTCAAAGTGAGATTTTCTAAGGTGGTACCGATACTGTCGCAGAGCAGACTGAAAAACATGAGTGCATGCTTGTTTAGTTGCATCATCTTTCGGATCCAACTTGAACCTCATCTGTTGAAAAAAGAATGTGAGTCTTACTAGGAGGAAGCTAGAAAGTATGGGACAGAGCAAGACAATATTACTAATTGCGATGAATAACATTACTTACGGATAAATGGTCAAGGAAGGTGTTAAAATGGGTATTGTCTTTCTCATTCCTGTACTGGATCCACATTGGGAGGATACGTGCATGACACCTAACGGCAACGGCTGCCTCTGATACTAACTTGGCTGACTCTGTAGCATCACGTGGCCTTTTTAAACCTGCCTCAAAATGGATCTCCATTCTTCCTCCTTTAGATTTTGTTAATCTGTCAAGCATTATCCCTAATGTCTGTTTCCGCTTGCGCCATGGTGCTAGTTCAACAATGAATATGGAAAGTGTTAGTGTACATCAAACTGTGAGAGTACATATAAAGGAGCATGCAACTACAACTTGGCTCGGTCAGGTACCGTCTTGGTGTTGATGCTCATGAGGTTCATCTGATCTTGCCAAGTCCTGTTGTGTCAGCAGTGCTTCGGAAGTAGTGTTAGGTGTGAAGGCAGCTTGGGAACTGGCCAGTTCCGGAGCAAACGAACGAGTAACTGGTTGAGATGCTGGTACAGTTGAAGCGGATGCTGCAGCTAGTGGAGCAGGTGATACTGTGTTTGTAGATTTAGCCGGTGGACTTGGACCTTCTACTGCACTATAAGTACCAGCAGAATCTCGACGGCAGAACCTTTTCCGTTTCACCCGACGAGTAACAACACTCCCTACTATATTATTTTCCTTGCTCTTTTTTGACTTTGCCATGTCAAGCTGTACCCACAACACAAAAGAATAAAATCACTCTTCAGAACTCATTGATGCATGATACAGACAAGCAATACTTTGATGTAAGACAACCGTATGAGGATGGAATATGTAAGAAAAACAGGACGGCATGACATATTCACAACTACGATGTGCAAACTAAGCAGAAGGATTTTCAAGAAAATAGAAGTAATGCAAGCTAGACACCATATGAAAGATGCAACCAATATTACTCTGCCAAGTTAAAAGTGTCTTGTCATAAGTGGCAATTCAAAAAATTAGAAGCAGTACAACGTAGAAATCAATGCAAGATGCAACCACTATCAAACTGCCATGTTAAAAGCGTCCAATCATGAGTGACTGATGCGGGATACACAACAACAGTACTTTGATGTAAGAACATGGTATGATAGATAGATGCAGTGTATTCTAGACACAGAAAGCCATGTCATATGCACATGTATAACGTATGAACTCAACACGTGCAACTTAATCAAAATAGAAGAAATACAGGCTAGACAACATATGCAACATGAAACCAATTATCACACTATCAACTTAGAGCAAGCACCTGCGATGGTGGAGTATGGGAGATGAACTCATCATGTAGACTTAGGACTTCAACTTCATTAGCAGTAGCAGTGGCAAATCTAGAGAGTCTCTGTTTGCGTCGGTCTGGAGGACCACCAACATCCCCTAACTTACTCTTTTCCTTCCTATTTTCTGATATTGCCTTATGAAGCCAAAACCACAAGAAGATGAATAAAATTAGCTCTGCATAACTGGTTGATGCATGATATAGACGAACACTACTTTGATGTAAGGCAAGCGCAGGATAGGAGGATGGAATATATACAAAAAAGACAGCGTTTCATATTCACACGTACGATAGGAGGATGGAATATGTATGAAAAAACAGTAAGCGGAAGGCATTTCAACAAAATTAGAAGAAATGAAAGCTAGGCACCATATGAACATGCAACCAATATCACTCTATCAGGTAAAAAGTGTCTCGTCGTAAGTGCCATTTCAAGAAATTAGAAGCAGTACAAGCTAGAAGACAATGCAAGATGCAACCTACATCACAGTCCCAAGTTAAATGTGTCTTATGGGTAAGTGATCGTTGCAGGTATAAGTTGTAAGCTACGCAGATGCAATTCAACATAATCAGAAGCAATACAAACTAGACATCATATGGAAAATGCAACCACGTATAACAGTTCCAAGTAAGAGCAAGCACCTGTGATGGTGGAGTAGGGGAGATGTGCTCATCATGTACACGTATGTTCTAGAAACAGGAACACGTGTCATATTCACAGGCATTATGTGTAAAGTAAGCAGATGCAATTCAAGTTAGAAGCAATACAAGCTAGACATCATACGCAACATGCAACCACATATAATAGTGTCAAGTTAGAGCAAGCACCTGTGATGGTGGAGTAGGGGAGATGTGCTCATCATCTACACAGCTACGTTGACTGTCCAGCCTTGTGTTGTCTTGCGAATCTTGTTGGGAGGATGGCGGAGTAGAATCTATAGAGACCCCCTGTTTGAGTTGCTCCGAAGGACCACCATCATCCACTGCCGGACTAATTTCCTTCAGCTGTAATGATTTTGCATTGTGAAGTCAAACCGATAAGAAAAAGGAATAAAATTCGCTCTTCAGAACTCATTCATGCATGATACTGACGAACACTACTCGGATGAAAGGCAAACACATGATGCGAGGATGGAATATGTATGAAAAACAGGATGGTGTGACATATTCACACCTATGATGTGGTAACTAAGCAGAAGGCATTTCAACAAATTAGAAGCACTGCAAGCTAGACACCATATGAAAGATGCAACCAATATCACTCTGCCAAGTTCAAACTGTATGGCGTTTCAACAAATTAGAAGCAGTACATGCTAGAAATCATATGCAAGACACAACCAATATCACAGTGGCGACTTAAAGGTGCCTTATCATAAGTGACTGATGCGGGATATGCAAGAATAGTAGTCTGATGTAGAAACAGGAACACATGTCATATTCACAGGCATTATGTGTAAAGTAAGCAGATGCAATTCAACAAAGTTAGAAGCAATACAAGCTAGACATCATACGCAACATGCAACCACATATAATAGTGCCAAGTTAGAGCAAGCACCTGTGATGGTGGAGTAGGGGAGATGTGCTCATCATCTACACAGCTACGTTGACTGTCTAGCCTTGCGTTGTCTTGCGAATCTTGTTGGGAGGATGGCGGAGTAGAATCTGTAGAGAACCTCCGTTTCAGTTGCTCGGAAGGACCACCATCATCCAATGCCTTGCCAATTTCCTTCAGCTTTATTGATTTTGCATTGTGAGGTCATACCGACAAGAAAAAGGAATATCATTCGCTCTTCAGAACTCATTCATGCATGATACTGACGAACACTACTCTGATGAAAGGCAAAGTCATGATACGAGGATGGAATATGTACGAAAAAATGGACGGCTTGACATATTCACACCTATGATGTGGTAACTAAGCAGAAGGCACTTCAACAAATTAGAAACACTGCAAGACACCATATGGAAGGTGCAATCAATATCACTCTGCCAAGTTAAAACTGTCTCGTCATAGGTGGCGTTCATCAAACTAGAAGCAATACATGCTAGAAATCATATTCAAGACGCAAACCAATATCACACTGCCAACTTAAAGGTGTCCCATCATAAGTGACTGATGCAGGATACACAAGAAGAGTAGTTTCATGTAAGAACATGGTGTGATAGACAGATATAGTATGTACCAAAAACAGGAAAGCGTGTCATATTCACATGTATCATGTGTAAGCTAAGCAGATGCAGTTTACACTAATTAGGAGCAATACGAGCTAGACACCATATGCAACATGCAACCAGATATCACACTGCCAAGTTAGAGCAAGCACCTTGGATGGTGGAGTAGGGGAGCGGAGACTTGGACCTTGTAATGCACTATCAGTACAAGGAGAATCGATACAGATGCTCCGTTTACGTTGCTGCAGAGGACCACCATCATCGCCTTCCTTACTCTTTTCCTTCCTCTTTCTTGATTTTGCCTTGTCAAGTCAAACCCACAAGAAAAAGGAATAAAATTTGCTCTTCAGAACTCATTGATGCATGATACTGACGAACACTACTTTCATGTAAGGCAGCCGCATGATAGGAGGATGGAATATGTATGAAAAACAGGACGGCGTGACATATTGACATGTATGATGTATAAAGTGTAAACTAAGCACAAGGTGCTTGAACTTGTTAGAATCGATGCAAGCTAGAAACCATATGAAAGATGAAACCAATATCACTCTGCCAAATTAAAAGGGTGCCCTAACAAATGTATTTGACCAAATTAGAAGCAATACATGGCAACAGGCTAGAAATAATATGCAATATGCAACGAATAAAGGTGACTCATCGTAAGTGATTGATGCAGGATACAGAAGAGAGGTAGTTTCATGTAAGAACAAGGTTAACACATAGATGTAGTGTGTACCAAAAATAGGAAGGCATGTCATATTCACAGGTATAGTGTGTAAACTAAGCAGATGCAATTTACCCTAATTAGAAGCATTACAAGCTAGACACCGTATGCAACATGCAACCACATATCACACTGCGAAGTTAGAGCAAGCACCTGTGATGGTGGTGTAGGGGAAGTGCGGTCTTCAGGTACAGAGCTACGTTCAATATCTTCATTTAGGCTTGCTGTTTCTTGAGAATCATGTGGAGAGGATGAAATTGCATTCTTTATAAGAGTATTGCGTCTCATATTAACCCACGCGCGTGACTGTCTCATCATAAGCGATAGACGCAGGATACACAAGAACAGTAGTTTGATGTAAGAACATGGTGTGATAGGCAGATGTAGTATGTACCAAAAACAGGAAGGCGTGTCATATTCACATGTATAATGTGTAAGCTAAGGAGATGCAATTTAACAAATTAGGAGCATTGATGAGGGATACACAAGAAAAGTAGTTTGATGTAAGAACATGGTTAATAGAAAGACGTAGTATGTACCAAAAACAGGAAGGCATGTCATATTCACAGGTATAATGTGTTAACTAAGCAGATGCAATTTACCCTAATTAGAAGCATTACAAGGTAGACACCATATGCAACATGCAACCACATATCACACTGCCAAGTAAGAGCAAGCACCTGCGATGGTGGTGTGGGGGAATTGCGGTGATCAACTAGAGAGCTACGTTGACTATCTTCATTTAGCCTTGCTGTTTCTTGAGAATCATGTGGGGAGGATGACACTGCACTCTTTAAACGAGTAGGGCGTCTCACAGTAACCCACTCGGGTGACTGTCTCATCATAAGTGATTGACGAGGGATACAAAAGAGCATTAGTTTGATGTACGAACATGGTTAATAGACATATGTAGTATGTATCAAAAACAGGAAGGCATGTCATTATCAAAGGTATAATGTGTAAAGTAAGCAGATGCAATTTAACCAAATTGGAAGCAATACAAGCTAGACACCATATGCAACATGCAACCACATTTGACAGCGCGAAGTTAAAGCAAGCACCTGGGATGGTTGTGTGTGGCAATTGAGATCATCAACTGCAGAGCTACGTTTACTGTCTCCAACTGCTGACACTGCACCCATTAGAGCGCTGAAACGCTTAGTGCTTATCTTCGAATTACACTGGAGCGACTTCTGTCTTTTCTTTTCTGCATTCATCAACACTGCGTCAGAGTCTGAAATACCCATGCATAAAAAAACAATAGTGTGAGTATGGGTGAAGTGTGTGCACAATTAGTACAGTGTAAAGGTAGCAGATAGCAGGTCGGTGAGAAATAAATGACGGGAGACATATGATAGCTCTACAACATGCATGGCACACTAAATTACTATAGGATTCTATGAAAATAACAGTCGACTGAAAGCAAATAGGTCAGTCCATTTTTTCTGCACCGTCCGATGTACAAAGAACGGGCAGATCGCCTTCATCTACCTCCAGCCAGTCAGTGTTGACGATCTTCCTCGAAACGCCAGCGACCACCGGCCCAGTATTCCTCCCCTGCCTGCGCCCTCCCCTCGACCTCACGGCACCGCCGTGCTTGGCACCACCCCCGGCCATCCATTCAAGCCCCGCCGACCTCCAGATCGGGCGCAAGCAGCTCCTGCGCCCCACACCCCTATGATAGACACCGATGCGCCGCTTCCCCGGGGAACAGGCAGACTAGGTGCTCCACGCGCCTAAGCGGGTGCTGCTTCTTTTAATTGTGGTTCGACTGACCCTGAATTGAAATCCAGGCGGGCTACTGACCTCTAGCAAAGGTGAAATAGTAAAAGGGAGGAAACCTTGTGCATTTAGTATCACGAAGAAGATGCAGTAAGAAGCGCTCAACTAGTTTCTTTCGTGGGATGAATACGGTGTGAGCGGAGACGTAAGATTTGCACGAATAAGGGAAGAGGAGTACCTCTTTCTGCTGGCAGTGCTGTGTCCTCCTTCTGTTTTTCCGACGATCTTCTTGTTGTTCGCCAGAAACCAGAAGTTGTGGAGGACGGTGCAGCCTTGGACGAACCCATGGCCAAGTTGTTGAGTGTGGTGCGGTGGCCGTCTGTCGGCGGCGGGGAAGCAGATCCGAGGCGGCGAACGACGGCGTAGCGGGAACAGCTCCGGTGCGGTGGACGGTTGCGACAGTGGAGCCGCAGCAGTGAGGCGTAGGACGGCGTGGTTTCTGGTACGGCGCACGTCGGCGTCGGCGTCGTGGAGGCAGCTCTGCCTCGGCTTCAGCTGCTAAGTCCTTGAGGGCGTTGCGGTTGCGGTTGCGTTGGACGACGACGTCGGGGTACCGGCTCCGGCGTGATGGAGGAGGGCGGCGGTGGATTGGCCGCTATGGGGTGGAGGACGGAGGAGGCTGGGGTTTCGCGGCTGGTGGAGAGGGCGTTTTCGCGCCCACGGAGTATGAATGGGGAAACGGAGGGAGGCGGGGAACTAAGGGGGAACAATGTTTCGGTTTGAGACGCGCTTGTTTGAAATTTGGGGAAAGTTACAAACTTTGCCCCCATCTAAAATTTCGGACATATTGCGGGTTGGGGGTAGGACAGTCATGTCAGGTGTCGCAAATGTGGACGGATAGATTTCGGCCGAGCGCATGGGTTAGGCACCCACGGTGTATGAATGCTTCTGGAGGCGGTTGAGACTGGCGTCTTGGTGAAGTTACAAACCTACCCCGGTTTAGACCTTTGGACATCAGGGCCGATAGGCTACATGGGCCAGAGTCAGGACAGTAATTTCCTACCACCAAAACATTAGTCTCGTGCGGTTTCGGGTGACCAGAGGCCTATTTGGCGCTTCGTTCAATATTTGGGAGCAGAAGCATTAACGTTTTCGGTTCTCTTGAATTGAACTTTCAGGATTTGTCAACTCAAATCTTTACTCTTGAAAATCCTAAAGCTACGATTATTTTGGAATGGAGGGGGTACATTTGAATATACATTGCACACGAGTATATATTAAAAAATATGCAACTTACCTCAGTTCATGCATGGTTCCAGATATAATCTCCTTGGTTGCAAAAAAAAGGTTAGATATGCGTATGAAATATATATAGCATGTTCAAACTCACAACAAAGATTGATGCCCCCTTTTACATCTGATTTACAAATGCCATTATCTCGGGTTCAAATAGATGAATGCACTTCCTATGAATTCGAATCTTCGAAACCCCCTTTATGTTGAATTCGACATGTATTCTATTTCGTAGCTAGCAATTTGGAATGTATCCATGCAAGTGAAAAATGTATAAAGTGCTTCACACTAACAACATGGAGTGCACTAATTAATGTTTATATATGAATTGCAAAAGCATCCATTGCCTGTATTTCAAACCGCTCTCACTCTATGGATCGATAATATGAAATAAACACATGCACATGCTAGAATTCAATAGAGTATGGGTGTCTGATAGACCGATTTTCGTCCATACGCAATTTGCAAAATTCATGATCTCATCCAAAAATAATAATGCCATTTATATTTTAATTTAATGCGTAGAACCGCCTTTTACATGTAGATGCACTATGCCTCGGCCCGTTCTCACAAACGCGTTATATATCTCTCTATCTAACGCATAAGTGCACACACTTTATATGCATCGGCATTTCTCTTTCACACATGCTCACAATCTCTCTGAGGGTGTCGGGGTGTCTCACGCACATGCTCTCTCTGTTTCTCTCTCTCTCTTTCTGACTACTATGTACCACTCTTTTTCACTAATCTCAGTTGGAAAACACTATTTCTCTCACATGCATATATACACATGCACGGTCTCTACTATCCCTCTATACGCACATATATGTGCCTACGTGTCTCCCGCACGGACATTATCTTTAGGCCTCTCTCGCACACATTGCCCCCCCCGACACACCTCTCTCTTAGTAGTTGGCAGATATGATTCATCATATCATTCGTAGGATACCCCTGGCTGTTAGGCTGGATGGTAATACGAGGCAAAGTTTTACCCTAGTTTGGATCGGACCTTTGTAGTTGAAGAAAGAGCCTACTCCTGGTATTGTATATTAGTGATAGGGGTGTGTACAAAGTACACGTGAACACTAGGCATTGTGCGTGTGTGTATACTATCGACGAACTAGCCCCCAAGCTTGTATAACATACTGGGGCCCTAGGGTTACAAATCATATATAGTCGGCTTATCATCAATGGGGATAGAGTCCTCCGCGACTCTGGTAGCTTCGTGTTGTACGCCGAGTCCTCCACATGGGTCTTCGTATAACACATCTCGGTCCAACCTATATGTCGAGCAAGATGGAACCGACCCATGAGTCTTCATGTTGACCCACCACAACTAGAAATGATGTGCCCACCACACCACACACGCAATCAGCCACTAAGAAAATAAGCATATACAATAGTACAATGGTATCTAGCTCACGATACGTCTCCATATTTTGTTGATAACACGGACGGACTTTGCATTTGATGCGTGCTCCCACTTCAACAATGCTTGTCTTTCTCACTTTCACTTTCCTTTTTGAAAAGGGTTTTTAGGTTCCCCTCTTTATTTTTTGTTTTTAAACTATATAAAAGCACTCAACAAAAATAAATGACTCTCTAAAACTTCCGGGTTGTCTCCCTGGCAGCGCTTTCTTTAAAGCCATTAAGCTAGGGATATAGTGCTCAAGTGATGAATCCACCCGGATCCCAAGGTATATCAAAGCCACATTTAATTAACAATGATTTGTAATTTAGTAGTGAGCACAAAGTAACATATATCATGCAACAACGAAGTCTAACTCTCTTCCTATGCATAGGCATGTCATAAAAGAACAATTCATGCACACATAGTAAAGGCCAATGCATAGTATAAGCAGTTTCTTGCAATTCTATCATATTGGAAACATAGAGAGGTGGAGATATAGTTCCTCTCTCATAATAATTGCAAGTAGGAGCAGCAAGCACATGCATATTATATCTATCAAAATTATCATGTGGAACGGTAAAAGGCAACCTATCAATATAATCCTTAATAAGCGCAAACTTCTCCGATATAGTGTAGTTGGGAGAATTCAAAAAGATAATAGGACTATCATGTGTGGGTGCAATAGCAACAATTTCATGTTTAACATAAGGAACTATAGCAAGTTCATCTCCATAAGCATAATTCATATTGGCATCTTGGCCACAAGCATATCAAGCATCATCAAAAAGGGATATTTCAAGAGACTCAACTGGATCATAGCGATCATCATAGCAATCATCCTTCGGTAAGCATGAAGGGGAATTAAAAAATGTATGAGTTGAAGAGTTACTCTCATTAGAAGGTGGGCACGGGTGATCAATCCGCTCTTCCTCCTTTTGTTCTTCGCTCTCCTCATCATCTTTTTCATCCAATGAGCTCATAGTTTCATCAATTTCTTCTTCCATAGCTTCCTGCAAAATATTAGTCTCTTCTTGGACAGCAGAGACTTTCTCAATAAATGCATTAATATAGTAATTGTATTAGTAATTTTCATAGCAATATCTAAGTATAGCAAGATTTTCAGGCCTATAAACATCATCATCAAAAGCTTCATACTTTTCAAACAAAGATTCAATTTCATAAGCAGCCTTAAAAGCAACAAATTCTTCTATTTGTTCCACATCATAGTAATAATATATACCATTAGCATAAGAAGCTAAGGTTTCATTATCATTAAATTTGCATGAAAAGGGAAGGCGTGGAGCCTTCATCCTAGAGCAACAAGTAATATCATATCTCAAGCATAGATCCCGGGCATACCAATGCAACAGAATAAATTGGTCCCATAATAGTTTCCCTTTTGTGTCAAGCGATAATCCCTAAAGTATTCACGTTGATCCAACGTGTCTCCCATTATAAAGTTGAATGGGGTTTTCCCAGGATTATCAAAGTAGTACATAATATCTTTCACATAATGAGAATCGAGGGTTTTAGGAGTTACCCCATCTCTATGAGTAGCAAGTACACCTAATTTTTTTGGTATTTTGTGTTCCATATCCATAACTAAAGATAGAGAACAACTTAGAACAGCAAATAAAAATTACTTAGTGATAAAGCAACCAAGCACACATGAGAATATTCACCCCACGCTATGACTCCCCGGCAACGGCGCCAGAAAAAGGTCTTGATAACCCGCAAGTATACGGGATAGTTGTAGCCTCTTTCAATAACTAAGAGTGTCGAACCCAACGAGGAGCTAAAGGTAGAACAAATACTCTCTCAAGTCCTATCGGCCACTGATATGACTCTACGCACGCTTGACATTCGCTTTACCTAGAACAAGTATGAAACTAGAGGTACTTTGTAGGTGTGATAGGATAAGTTTGCAAGATAATAAAGAACACGTAAATAAAAAGTAGGGGCTGTTTAGATAAAGATGCAATAAAGTAAATATAGCGAGTGTGGAAAAGTGGTGGTAGGAATTATGAAAGTGTCCCTAAGCAATTGACTACGTTACTAGACTAGTAATCACTATTGCAATTCTATTTGAGGGAGAGGCATAAGCTAACATACTTTCTCTACTTGGATCATATGCACTTATGATTGGAACTCTAGCAAGGATCCGCAACTACTAAAGATTAATTAAGGTAAAACCCAACCATAGCATTAAAGTATCAAGTCCCCTTTATCCCATACGCAAACAACCTACTTACTCGGGTCTGTGCTTCTGTCACTCACGTCACCCACCATAAGGAAATCATAAACATATTGCAAACCCTACAGCGGGAATCCCTCACGCTTGCGCACACGGAGGGTACCATAGGACAGCACCAGTAATAAAACATGCAACTCAAACCAATCATAGCAATTTATCAATCACCGATAGGACAATGAAAATCTACTCAGACATCCTAGGATGACAACACATCATTGGAAAATAATATGAAGCATAAAGCACCATGTTCAAGAAGAGGGTACAACGGGTTGCGGGAGAGTGGACCGCTGAATATAGATGCGGGAAGGTGATGGAGATGTTGGTGAAGATCGCGGTGATGATGATGGCCCCTGGCAGTGCTCCAGCGCCACCAGAAGCAAGGGGGAGAGAGCCCCCCTTCTTCTTCTTCTTCCTTGACCTTCTCCCTAGATGGGAGAAGGGTTTCCCCTCTGGTGCTTGGCTCCCATGGCTTGGGAGGGGCGAGAGCCCCTCCGAGATTGGATCTATCTCTCTGTTTCTGCGTTCCCTGATTCTGCCCCTTCACCATTTCCTTTATATCTGGAGATCCGTAACTCCGATTGGGGTGAATCTTTCGCCCAGATTTTTCTCGTAAAATTAGCTTTCTTGCGGCAAAAGAAGGGCATCAACCGCCTTATGGGTGGCCCACGAGAGTGCCAGGCGTGCCCAGGGGGGCGCGCCCCCTGTCTCGTGGCCACCTCAGACACTGTTTCGCGTTGATTCTTCCTCCGAAAAATCCCAAATATTCCAAAATAATTCTCCGTCCGTTTTTATCCTGTTTGGATTCCGTTTGATATTGGTTTTCTACGAAACATAAAACTTGCAACAAACATGAACTGGCACTGGGCACTGGATCAATATATTAGTCCCAAAAATAGTATAAAAAGTTGCCAAAAGTATATGAAAGTTGAAGAATATTGGCATGGAACAATCAAAAATTATAGATACGACGGAGACGTATCAATGCTTTCATTAATTGGGAATCAACTGGCCAGAAATTGAAATCCAGGGGGGCGGCGGAACTCTAGCTAAGGTGAAATAGTATATGAGGAGAAACCTTGTGCATCGCGAGTTACTAGGAACATCTAGTATCAAGAAGAAGTGGTCAACTAGTGTCTTCTGTGGGATGAATACCGTGCAAGCAGAGACATAAGATTTGCACGAATAATGGAAGAGGAGTACCTTTTTTGGTTGCCGGTGTGGTCACCTCCACATGTCGCACTGATCTTCTTCTTTTTACCGGGGAAACCGATGTTCTGGAGGGTGCAGGCTCGGACGAACCCATGGCCAAAGTGTTGACTGTGTTTCCGTGGCCGTATGTCGGTGGAGGGGAAGCAGATCCGAGGCGGCGAAGGACGGCGTAGCAGGAACAGCTCCGGTGCGGTGGAGGGTGGTGAAATTGGAGCGGCACTGGTGAGGCGCAGGACGGCGTGGTTGAACTGGCTCGGGTACAGATGGCTCGGCCTCGGCTTCAACTACTAGCCGTGGAGGGCGTTGCGGTTGAGGTTGCGGTGGACGACAACGTCGGGGTATCGGCTCCGGCGTGATGGAGGAGGGCGGCGGTTGATGGGTGGGATGGGGTGGCGGACGGAGGATGCCGGGGTTTCGTGGCTGGTGGAGAGGTAGTTTTGGCGCCCATGGAGTATGAATGGGGAATCGGACGGGTGGGGGGGACCATGTTTCGGTCTGGGACGCGCTTGTTTTGGCTTTTTTGAACAGAAGATGGGATGCACTTGTTTGAAATTTGGGGAAAGTACAAACTTTGCCCCCCTCTTAAATTCTGGACCTACTGCAGGACGGGGGTAGGATGGTAATCCCAGGTGTCCCAAATAGTGGGCGGGAGCGATTTCGGCCGCGCGCATGTGTGCTTAGGCGACCATTGTGTATGAATGTTTTTCGGAGGCGGTTGCGTGGCGTCTAGATGAAGCTACAAACCTACCCCGGTTTAGACCTTTGGACGTCGGGTCGGTAAGTTTCACGGGTCGGAGTTATTAGAAAAGTAATTTCCTTGTACTACCAAACATTGGTCTCACGCGGTTTCGGGCGAGTAGAGGCTCTTTTGGCGCTTCGTTCGAAATTTTGAAACACAAGCATTCACGCTTAGAGTACTCTTGAACTATGAGGATTGACCTAAATAGACAACGTTATATTTGACCTTGTATGTTTGAAAACCTCATTAAATTATCCGCTTCTTTTTGAAATTTTGACACTTGAAGATCCTATAACTACAATTATTTTGGAATGGAGGAGCTAAATTTGAATCTATTTTGTACACGACTACATATGCTATTATGTACAAAATCTGAGCAAAGATTGGTGCCCCCGTAATTTAGGTATGGTTTACAAATGCCATGATATCAAATTCAAACAATTGAATGGACTTCATGTTGAATTCGATTTTTTTAAACCACCTTAAGTTGAATTCAAATGTATGCTAGTTCATAGGTAGCTATTTATAATGTCCATTGTGTAACTTTCTTATGTATAATGTGCTTTACACACACAACATGAACTATACTCACGTTTATATTCGATTGCTAAAGCGATGCATTGTCTGGAGTTCAAAATACTAACTATGTGGATCAATTGTGTGGAATAATAACATAGACATGCTCAAATTCGATAGAATCTAGATGTCTGATGGATCAATGACCATTCCTTATGCAAATTGCAAATATCATGATCCCATCCTAATATTTGGATACAATTTATATCTTTAATCAATGTGTAGAGCAGTCTTTTACGTGTAGTTTCACTCTCCATCGGTGGTCTCTCACACATGCTCACACACTCTCTCCCGAGGTGTCTTTCTCGCACACATGCTCTAGATATAATCCTCCCTCCCTCTCGTAACCATTTACAACTGTTTTCAGTAACCTTTATCACAAGCACTCGTCCTCTTGCAAACATACACGCACACAATCCTCATCGACCCTTTCTATATACATGGACCTGCCTACGTGTCTCATGTACGCACATTATCTTTACGCCTGTCTCTCACGCATTGTCTCACACCTCTCTTCCTAATCGACGAGTATGATTTTAGCAGAGCATTCTGTAGGATGCCCCTTAAAGTTAGGTTGGATGAATAGTAATATCAGAGATAAAGGGGTTACCTTAGTCCGGGAACCTAGGGTTACAAATCCTAGCCGGCTTTGTCAGTGGACATAGAGTCCTTCACAATTCTTCTATCTTTGTCTTGTACGACTAGTCATCCATGGGTCTTCCTAAATGCGTCACGGGTCGACCAATGTGGCGCAGGACAAAACCGAACGAAGGGCCTCACCTCGACCCACCGGACCTCACGCGGTGACACACCCTCTGCCTCACGGCTCATTATCTTCTCACACCCACACATACCAACACAAACGCCACACACACGGAAAATTTCTCCTGCTGCCTCTATTCCCTCCCCCCTTGCATATACACACTCAAGGGAATGGAATCTCTTGTCATGACGTCATATTCGTCTCTCTCTCTCTCTCTAGACCACTCTCATTTCTCGTGCTATCTCCCCCCCCCGTCGGCCCCTCTATCCATGCCTCTCTCGAATATGTAATACACACACATACCTCTCTAGGCCCCACCAAATGCATCAACTACGCATTCACACATGTTACATCACGTACCCCATTGATCTAAAAAGCCCTCTCTTCATGTTTATTTCGCATACAACATTCCTTTTGAATAAAGTGTGGCCAAAAAATTATTTTAGAGTTTCTACATATATACAACATTACAAAGTTATATGGAGGAGTACGAACGCTAATTTGCATTGCATGGTGCCCACAATGATATTTATTCCGCACTGTGAATTTGTATATTTTTATACTATATACAAAGTTAGTTATAATAAAGAGAAACGAAGAGCATCTCTCTCTCTCCATCACATACCCCCCTGTACGCCCCTTTCACGTATGCACACAAAACTATCTCCAGGTCCTCTAAAAGTAAGCCCCCAGAAAATTCACGCATGTTTCATCTTTCTCGCGATATATGCAATGACGATCATTGTATTTGAAGCGAGAGCACGATACTTACATTGGACTTCAGAATCCACTCATTACGGTCACCATTTACGTTTAGTGGTTATTATACAGTCACGGGCTCACCGTACAACTCTGTATTTGCTCATGACATGACTAGTTGACCAGTTAAATGCTCCACGTGGCACCTCTAGTGTTGCATCACATTATCTCACTACCATCGTGCCCACCTGTCGACTTGTATCTACTCTACATCTACACTCTTATGAAATACATAAAATACACTCTTATAAAAAACAGAGTTTGTGATGATGGTGTGCCTGCGATCCTGCAATATAGGTCGTCCGATTTATATCTGACGGATAGGAAAGAAACTATGGCAATTTTGCAAAAAGGTACCCACACACCTCTCCACATTTGCAAATAAGGCCTTCCCTCGTTCATCCTTTTCTCTCACAAGATAAACAAGTCATACAAATGCATCTTGATGTTACGTGCAACGCACGGGCATCTTGCTAGTAAGAATGAAAACAAATGACAAAAAAAATTGGACGGTGGTTCGAAGTCATGACCGCGGGCACAGCGGACAAGGTGGCTTTGTATTGGTATGCTGAGCCGTCTGTTTTAACACACAGGAGCTGGTGTGGTGATTATACACACATGCACGCATGCACACAAACTGCATCCATGCAACACTCACACAAACACATGCACCCACCCACGCACACACGCAACACCTACACGTACACACGCAGCCACGCACGCACGCAACAGTCGCACGCACACATGCACATGCATGCACACACCATTACACCACACGACCAACACACACTCTCACGCTCAAGTGCTCAACCTACACGTGCATGCGCACACATCAGGCCCTGACAGACACATACACAACCAGGTGATTCCCGCGCACGGGTTGGAGCCTTGTTGCGTCTGCGTAAATTTGTGTTTATCTGACCTTTTCCCTATGCAAACTGATAGGTGGGACCCACAAGGAATGTGGTCAATTTAACTAGTCAACATGGCGCCACGCAGACTATTTGGCCAGTCAACAGAGTGCAATCCGATGTTGAACTGTGAGCAAGTGACCGTATAATCACGGCAAAATATATATAGTGACCGTAATAAGCTTATTCTAAAGTTCGGTGACCGTATTACGCTTTTCTCTCTGTAGGCCCTCCAAAACTACATCTCTACACGTTCTTGCATGTTACATCTAACAACTATGCAATACAACACTACTACTACACTCTAACACAATAAATCATATGTGTTTTTAGTTTTACTAGATATCATATTGTTACTTATAATTATTCAGTTTGCATACATTAAAATTGCCTTTGAAATGTATGGCCAGTATCATCTACCGCGCGGGAAAAATCCCGCCCTTTCCTGTTTAATCGGGTTTGTATCGATGGATCGTGCGAAACAGCAAAACTATAGTACTATACAGTACAAGTGACAATTCACTGGGCCGTCGTGTCATCTACTCCTCCATCGTAAGAGTGGAGTGCTCGCTTTCATAAATCTTCTAGTCCCTTTCGCCGACATGTGGGACATCAAGCTACCGGGTCCACTTGCCATACCGGAATACAGTGCAAAGCAGCCGGGGTGAAGCACCCCAGTCATGGCGCTGGCGTAATAATGAGCAATGGGCGTCAAATCACAAAGCTGCACCTTTCCCGCAGTTAAGTTGGAGGGACGAAGTAATAATGCTAAAAAAAGAAGTTGGAGGGACGAAGCAACCATCATTTCACTCGTTACTAAATCCGCTTCTCCCTCATCTTCTTCAACTTAACCACGTGTTGCTTCTGTCGTTGTTCTGCCTCATGTGGGATGCGGATCGGCATGGTAAATCACTGACACGTGGGACCGCATGTTAGCAAACCGCCAGGACAACGTCCTCCGAAAATAAGATGCCTAATCCTAGACTTACAAAGGGCTACGTAGCTGCTACGTATCTTTCCATCTAATCTATATATGTCCCCCCTGATTTTCAGGTGGGGTGGGCCTAATCCTCTCCTTTAATCCAATCAAATAGTCCCACATCACATCAGTTCGTAACTTTACGTAAACCATTACGTGAATGTAGCATTGCTCAAATAAGAAACCTCCCCCGCCATCCGCGCGGCAAAATCACCTCCTTTTTACTAATCTTGATTCTATAAATTTTTAGATCAATATAATTGAGATTTGTATAGATAGCACACAGGAGCAAAACCAAGTGGTACGATTAAGGGCATCCACAATGTGTAGCCAAATGTGAAAATAGCTTTTGGCATCGTGGGAACCATTGTGGACGGTGTTGCCAAAGCCAAAAAGATGGAACCGGAGCTCCCTGATTGATTGATTGAAGGAATAGAAAAATGCAACTTCTCTCCTCTTTCTCCCATGCTTGGACGCATGTAGTACAGTATAGAGCACATAGTCTACTCCCCTGTCCCTTCTTTCACAAATCACAAAGTAGTGAGGCGTCCAATCACAAAAGCACGGACGAAGCAACCATCATTTCACTCTTCGCTGACTCCGCTTCTCCATCGTCTTCTTCGAGCATCTCACCGCACTAGTACTCCTAGTAGTACTAGTAAAGGACTTCTTGGATGCAAATAAGGTGGTTGTCTTGGCTTGCAGGCGGCACTTGCGAACGACTTAGTGTGGTCTCCCTCAATGGTATTCTCCATCGAACGCACTTCGCCAAACCACAAAAAAAAGATATCGTCGATGTCACCGCAATGGGGAAGGAAGTCAAATATAGTTACTACCTCCATTTTTTGTACACAAGGCCAGTATATCAAAATTACAATTTGCAAAGGGCCACTAACACTAATCGAGGCAAAATTGATGGGGTTAGCAACCAAGGAAATTAATATCCCCTGCATGCATGCGGAAGTGAGAAGGTTGGTTTGCATGGTGCTGCATTAATCAATCGATGAGGAGTGAGATGGTTAGCTCTTTGGTCTTTGGAGAAAAAAATACGCATTAATTGACACTTGAAACGAGGATTTGTATCGATTAAATCCCATGAAGGAAAACCCCGCCTTTCTTTTTTAACACTAGTACTCCTAGTACGTACGTACTTATCCTGTTTGGGTCTAGGCCTTGCATTGCCAAACTTCGCCACACATATTTGCCAAGCTTGCCTAAAGTTTTCAAAATGAGAAGGAGGTACACTAGCGCACAGCTGTCGCGGTCGCACCGCACCCTCACACGGTCGCTCCTGCATGCCGCGGTCGCACCGCACCCTCACACAGTCGCTCCTGCATGCCGCAAACCCAACCAAGGGAACGCACCCTCACCGACACGTGCTGTTGCATGTGAACAAACCAAACTCAGCCATCCTATCACTAACACATAATTTTCGTTCATAGAGTATGTTTATCCAACCGCATGTTGGGGAGTACCTGTACGGCCCGTGTGGTGGTCTGTTGGGGAAGAAGAAGAGGTGAGGAAGAAGGAAAGAAGGGTTAGGAGACGTAGGATATTCATCCAACCGCCTGAAATGGTAGACTGACCCAAGTCAGGCGACTTGCATAACAAATACATCTTTTTAGACAGCAAAAGATCCATAAAAACAACAACATAAAGAAAAATTATCACTGCTCACGGAAAGAGACGGACTCGTCATCTTTGGCTGCCGGCGCGAACCAGCCGTCGCTGCCGACATGTGTCTCCGCATCGTGGTTGTCCTCGGCCTCTAGCTACTCGTTCAAGCGGAGCGTGCGGGCGCTCTGCACGGACGAGAGCACAGCCCGGTTCAAGTCGAGGACGTCCGGTTCCGCCTGCAGGAGGGCCTCGATGGCAGCGGCATCCGCGCGCTCCGCGTCGAGTCGAGCCTCCGCCGCCCGGTTCAAGTCCAGGATGTCTGGTCCCGCCTGTAGGAGGGCATCGATGAGAGCGGCATCCGCGCGCTCTGCATCGAGTCGAGCCTCTGTCGCCCGGTTCATGTCCAGAACGTCCGGTTCCGCCTGCAGGAGGGCCTCGATGGCAGCGGCATCCGCGCGCTCCACCTCAAGTTGAGCCTCCGCCGCCTGGTTCACATCCACGACATCTGGTTCCGCTTGCAGGAGAGCCTCGATGGTAGCAGCATGCATGCGCTCCGCGTCGAGTTGAGCCTCTGCCTCCCGGTCCTCCTTTAGTATCGCCATGTTGAACCGCTGGTCCACCTGCACCATGGGGGACTCGAACGCTGGCACGGAGTCGACGTCCATCGTCTCATACCCATCGGGGGCCTTCTGCGCCACGACCTCCGCCATGAACATTGGATCGGCTTCCTCCTCCTCGTAGCTTGGCTCCAGAGAACTTGGGGATTGGCCCGCCGCAAAGCGAGCTTGGGAACGGAGGTCTGTGGCGCCGACCGCCGCCGCGATTTCTGCACGGCACTCTGGCGTCAGCATCTTGTAGTAAGTGATCTTGCGGTGCACCATGGCTTTCTGACGAACTAGGGGATGCTTGATGCGGGCTAGGGGATCGAAAGGTGGGGGAATGGGCTGGAGATTTGGTGTGATTTTAGGGCAGTGGCTGGCGTAGGCCAAGCAGCGAAGGTTCTGGTGTGAATAGTGGTTCCGGTGACGACTGGTCAATTGGTTTTGATTGTACATCGCTCTTGTCGCGTTCGCGTTGCAGCCCGGCACGCTGGACCCTCCACGTCGCTCACCGAATGGAACACGCTTTGTCTTGCATTTTCGATCGCTTGTGGGACCGCAGTTGAGAGCAAACCGACGCCCCTGCCCCTCCCCCGCCCGCCTCATTTATTATACCACCGCTCCCTCCGTTTTATGCGGAGTAAATAAAAACGGAGGGAGTATAATACAGATGAGGATCCCCTGACATGGCCGAACCCATTGAGTAACTGGCATGCGGGTCCTAGCAAGCATGGGGTCCGCCAGTAAGTGACTGGAAGGGAGGGTAAGGCAGGGATACCTACGTCAGAGGATCCACTTCCACTATAATACTTTGACCAAATGTTAGAGTAATAATATATGACATGCAACTTACACAAATGTTAGAGTAATAATATATGACATGCAACTTACACAAAGCATACAGGGTCTAATGCATTTTTCGAGGCTAACTTTGACCAAATGTTAGAGTAATAATATATGACATGCAACTTACACAAAGAATACGGTCAAATTCGTATGTGAAAGGAGTTTCCAATGATATAATTTTCACATTATACATCTCATGTACTATTAATCTTGTCAATAGTCAAATTGGAAGCCATCTCGAGTACAAATCTAGAAGTACGTACGAATCTAACAATATTGATTGGGCGTTATTGAATGTTGACACCTTTTTGATCAATGTAGAGATACTTTGACTACACATAAAACTTATATGTAAACTAGAAAGGATAGGAGGGAGTATATTGTACGTTCAAAAATGAAACAAACATTGAATACCCTTTATATATGATTTGCGGCTGCTATGATCACCGGTCCAAAATTTTGAATCCGCCTTAGGTAGCACGTGCCCCCACTTGTTCCCTCTCGATTTCATCTCGAGGTCCAGAGATCTATTGAAAGAGGACTAGGGTGGGTACATGCGAATGATACTCGGCGGAATGTTCAAATGAGGCATGCGGGAGGATGGACTCGACTGGAGGGCGACATGATCGATGGAGAAGAGGGTTGGAGAGGAATGATAAATAAGCAAACGCCACATGATTATACTTGAACGGCTCAAATAAACAATAAGTTGTCTCGCTTGGCCTACATACTGAAAGGCCTAATCCGCAACATGGAGCACTGATGTGACGCCCTCGATTCAATCGTACACTAATCATGCACGCAAATGTGTACGATCAAGATCAAGGACTCACGAGAAGATATCACAACACAACTCTAGAAACAAATTAAAATAATACAAGCTTTATATTACAAGCCAGGGGCCTCGAGGGCTCGAATACATCAGCTTGAATACAAACGAGTCAGCAGAAGCAACAATATCTGAGCACAGACATGAGTTAGACAAGTTTGCCTTAAGAAGGCTAGCACAAAAGCATCTACGATCTAAAAGGAAAGGCCTCCTGCCTGGGAGCCTCCTAACTACTCCTGGTCATCGGCGGCCTCCACGTAGTAGTAAGCATCAGCGGTGGCATCTGGCTCCTGGGCTCCGTCATCTGGTTGCCTCAACCAGAAAGAAGAAGAAAGGGGGAAAGGGGGAGCAAAGCAACCGTGAGTACTCATCCAAAGTACTCGCAAGCAAGGATCTACACTACATATGCAACATTATCAAAGGAAGGCTGTATATGTGGATTGGGCTGCAGAAATGCCAGAATAGAGAGAAGGCCTAGTCCTATCGAAGACTAGCATCTTCTCGAAACCACCATCTTGCAGCAACAGGAGGGAGTAGAGTAGCATAAAGTAAAGTAGTAGTACTATTATCAACCTCGGCCAGAGATCCTTTCTCGACTCCCTGCGAGAAAGAAATCCCAGAGCCATACTATCCAGTTATCACCTCATCACAATCCAATTCTCATCACAAGTATCCAGTTCTAGTTGTATCGATCGGGATACAACTCCAAGTGTCCGTTACCGTAGGACAGGCTATCGATAGATGTTTTCTTCCCTGCAGGGGTGCACCAACTTACCCACCACGCTCGCTTAACTCCGGCCGGGCACACTTTCCTGGGTCATACCCGGCCTCGGCCAAACAATATGCCGCAACCCGACCTAGGCTTAATAGAGAGGTCAAGCACGCCGGACTAAACCTATGCCCCCAGGGGTCATGGGCCATCGCCCCGGGAACTCCTGCACGTTGCGTGGGTGGCCGGTGAGCAGACCTAGCTACCTCCCTAAAAAGGCAGGAGCTTACCAGTCCAACCCGGCGCGCGCCGCTCCATCGCTGATGTCTATTAAGCTTCGGCTGATGTACACGACGCAGAACGCCCATACTATGCCCACGTGATGGTTAGTGCTATCAGGCCAGAGGCCCCTCGGATCAAATATCCAAATCGTAGTGGATTAGGAACGCGCGGTAACAAGCAGAGACTCACGAAAGATGTGACCCCGTTGCCCCGTCTCGAGGACTTGCGGCAAGGGCTAGGAATGCTCGGCCACGCCTCGTAATTATCTCGCGGGCACCCTCCAGGTCAACCCGTCTCCACATCACTCGCGGGTACCCCTCAGGGCCGACCCGCCCTTCCAAGTAACAGTTGTAAAGTACAAGTATCTGTGTGTCCAAACATCAAGAAGAAAACCCAAGGAATCACCCCCGGTGAATTCCACTCGATGTAATCATCAAGGTGAACGTAAGAGGAATCACCCCGAGGTTCACACTTGAGGGGTTGCACGACAGAGTCGTATCGGAAGTGGTTAAGGAGGAAATCACCCTCGATGACCACGACCGAATTGCTACACTACAGGGTTAACATCAGAAGTGCTGTAGAGGTCTCACCCTCGGCACTTGATAGTATCCCAGTAGTGTCGAGCAACTAAGGGGAAAGTGATGTGCGGTGCCGGGGCCTGGTCTTCGATCCCGTTGATCGGGTCTTCAATGATGAAGCAGGGGCAACAAGGACAAGGTGGGGGTCACTGATGGATCACTAACCAACCTATACTAAGCAGTTTAGGATAAGCCGGTAAGGTAACAATAAGCAAGTTACAAAAGCAGGCTATGCATCAGAATAGGAGCAAAGAATAACAATAGCAAAATCTAATGCAAGCATGAGAGAATGGAATGGGCGATATCGGGATGATCAAAAGGGGGGGCTTGCCTGGCTGCTCTGGCAAGGAGGGGTCGTCGTCGACGTAGTCGATCACAGGGGCAACATCGGTCTCGGGGTCTACCGGAGAGAAGAGGGGGGAGAAACAGTAAATATAAAGCAAACATAGCATAACAGGGCAACAGGCAAAGCTAGACGTGTTCTAACGTGGTGCTACACGATACCGGCGAGGGGGAAGTCAACCAGGAATGTTTTCCCGGTTCCGGACCTGTGTCAGACAGATGACCGGAGGGGGAAAGTCCCATGTTCAGCATTCTAGGGGCATGTGACAGGTGAACGGACCGCGTATTTGGATTCATTGGATTTTTCTGAGCAACTTTCATATAGAAAACATTTTCATCCGAGTTATAGATTATTTTATATGAATTTTCTAAGTTTTAAACATATTCTGGAATTATTTATACTAACAGAAAAGGAATATGATGTCAGCATGACGTAGGAGTGACGTCAGCAGTCAACAGTCTGGTTGACTGGTCAAAACTGACACGGGGGACCCACCTGTCAGCCTGTGTTACTTAACAGAGCTTATTTTAAACTAAACTAAGGTTAGTTAGCTGATGGGCCCCACATGTTAGTGGCTAATTAGCTAAACTAATTACTTTTAATTATAAAACCATTTTAATTAGCTTAATTATGTGGTGGGGCCTACACGTCAGTGGTACTGGGCTGCCCAGTCAGCAGTTGACTGGGTCAACCCGGTCAACTGGGGGCCATAGGGCCCGCTGGCAGCGACCCTGGGGGTGGTCCCAGGTCGGCCACGTCGGCGGCCGGCGCCGGAGTTGCGCCGGCGAGCTCTCCGCGGCGGCGAGTCCGCCGGAGAGGCTCGGATCTTCGCTACAGAACACCAAATCATGCGTTTTCACTTGTGTTCGAACGCTGACGCTGTCGCGCGTCGAGTGGTGCCACTGGACCGACCGGAGATGGCCGGAACAGGGAGCTGCAAGGTCGCCGGCGGCGGTGGTCTACGGTAGCTCGGCGAAAACGAAGAACTAGCGCGCTCACCAGCGATCTAAAGCGTTAGGCCGCACCGCTGGAGTGCCCCGAGCACGATGGTGTGCTCGGACGGCCTTGGCATCGATGGAAGCGACGACGATGAGCGGCACAGCGGAGCTGAGCTCGGTCGTCCATGGCGGTGATGTTATGCGCAGCAGAACGAGGGGAAGGCAGGGGGAGGACTTGCAGTGCTCACCGTGCGGGCGCAAGGAGGCCCCGTGAGTGAACGGGAGCGCAGAGGGAGGTCGAATCAACGACGACGGCATCCGACGACCCGCGAAGGAGGAAGAAGGGGATCCGACACTTCGGTGCTCCCCATCCCCTGCTGAGGCCACTAGTCGATGGAGAGGGCGATGGCGGAGGTCACCGACAAGGTCAGCGGGCGCGGGGCCACCGGTGGCCGCGACAACGATGGAGGACGGCGGCGAGGGAGCTCGGGCCACGGATCTGGAGGAGAGGAGGGCGGAGCGAGCGAGGGAGAGGGAGGGAGAGTGGCAAGTGGGCGAGTGGGAGGCGAGGAGGCCGAGGCGTCGGGGAGGCGCAAGCCTTATCCCCTCGCCCGGGCGTCGTCGGCGAGGCGGGTCCGGCGGGGACGGCGCCCCTGTAGCGGCGCGCTCCGGGGGAACAGGAAGGGGGCGCGGTGCGGGGAGCTGGGCCGGCTGGTTGAGGTGGGCCGAGGCCCATGGGGGGGGGCACGGTGGCCAGCTGGGCCAGTCGGCCCAGTTGAGAGGGGGGGGCTTTTCCTTGTTCTTTGTTTTTTTTCAGCAGCAATTTGCCTTTTCTTTTTGCCACAATTGACTTTGCAGAATTATGCCACTGGCCAAAACAATCTCAAAGAATTAAAGTGCATTGCCCCAAAAAGGTTGGGAGGCTTTTGGAATTGTTTCCAATTTTATAAATTAAAAAGGGCATTTAATTTATTGCTTAGGTCACTGTTTTAAGTAGTTTAGGCCACTTAAACCCTTTGCAAAAATGTTGGTTCACCACCAATATTAGTTGTGGATTATTTGGCACATGATGAACATTTTTGTGTTCATGTCTGAGCATTTTGAATTTCACTCATAACTTTAAATTGAATTCAACTGGAATGTGAAAGAGTATGAGACAAAAAATGAACAGGCACATGTTTAGCAAAAACAATTAACTTAACCCCAGGGGTTACTGTAGCATCATTACACTGGGGTGTTACAACTGACGCTCGAATACGGCCGAGAAAACAGGGAAACCGACATGTGGGGCACACCCGTCGGGACGACGTAGCGCAGACTAGTCCAATGGAGGAGCTGGCCCACAACCTCCTCGCCACTGACAACCGTTCATGTGGGTCGTAAGGGCCAACAACAGGGTGTAGCTCCAGCACCGCCTCTTGACACGACGATCGCGGTGAGCGACACACTCATATCCTCGCTAGACACGGTTGGTTTCAGTGTGCCGAGGGTGGCGTTAGTGTTGTGGCACGACCAACGGTATGTTTGGTTTGTGCCCAAGGTTGCCCCATCAAAGCATTGGGTAGCCAAAATTTTGGTTGAGGTATTGGTTGCCCATGATTTGGCCGACATTGGCAAGAAAAATGAACTAGAGTTGGCTAGAGTTCATTAGCATGCCACAGAAATGGCAACCATCCAAACAAAGACCAATCTTTGGGCCATGACCAAAATTTTGGTTGAGGTATTGGTTGCCCATGATTTGGCCGACATTGGCAAGAAAAATGAACTAGAGTTGGCTAGAGTTCATTGGCATGCCAAAAAATGGCAACCATCCAAACAAAGACCAATCTTTGGGTCATGACCAAAATTTTGGTAAGGTGCACTTTGGCCACAATCCAAACACACCCCAACACTCGGCTCATCGAGGATGCACGGGGCACCGCGCCGCGTCCGCGGAGTGGTGTAGCGTGGCCAACTGCATCCTCTAGACCTGAGACCATGCCAGGTCGTCTTGCTTTTTCAATGACATGCAGGGATCGCATGTGAGCAAAGGGCATCTCCAACATTGCCACGACCGCAGCTAACTACCCTGGCACACCAAAACCCTCGTCCCTCGCGTCGTCGCGTGGTGCATTCCCAGCCGGTGCCAGCTGCCCGCATTCATGCCGTCCGTTCGTATGTCATTGTTAAGAGGGTCGGTGCCCGAGGAACCAACTCCGACGAATTAATGACGCACCCGAACGCTTGGCCTCACCGGAATGCGCTACTTAAAGCGGCAACGCCCAGCTAACCTCCACACCATAGCGCATCGTCCTCCTACCTGGCACCAAATCCGCCATGACCGCAAGTGCGAATGCTCTGCGAGAGAGCTTGTCTTCGGGGATGAAGCTCGAGGTCGCCGCCCTCACTCAAGTCGCCTCTCGCGACGCAATAGCGGCGTAGCCGGACGCAAACGCGACCCCACAAGCGGTGGCCACGCTGGCAGACGACGACGGGAGCACCGTCAGCCACGCATCCTACTTGCCGCTGTCTAACATCCGGCACCGCCGAGGTCGGGGACTCCTTCGAGGATGAGTAGGGCATGGGAGGCGGCAGGGCATGGTGTGCCAACTGGCCAGTCCGTATCCCGTGTTCTACTCTTCCTCGCTGGAGACCGCACCTTCACTTCACGGGTCTTGAACCCCGCCCCCATACATAGATATCCTAGATGGAGGACGTCGGTCGCCATTGTAGAATAGGTTTAGGGTCGGGTTTATTTTTCTGTCCTATAAATGTTCAAAATGTAATGAAAAGCTGCCGTGTTTGCATTAATCTCGGCCGGTGTATATGAACTTTCACAATAATATACATATTGTAGGAGTACTAGCAAGATGCCTGTGCGTTGCACGGAAGATCAAGATCTTGTGGGAGAAAAGGATGAACGAGGGAAAGCCTTATCTGCAAATGTGGAGAGGAGTGCGGGTAAATTGTCATAGTTTCCTTCCTATCCGTTAGATATAGATCGGACAGCCTATATTGCAGGATGACAGGCACACCATCATCACCAACTCTGCTTTTTATTGAACCGAGACAAATCTAACATGCGAAGTAAAATAAACACATAGGGTCTATACATATACAAGTTATCTTAGGCACTCCAATAGTACGTCCACTATACATTCACGCATTTCACATCTTTCTACATCTATGGGAACCTACGAAAGGGTTAACGTAAATTGCCTCTCTCTCTCCTCCCCTGATTTTCTGTGTGGTGGGCCCTTCCCTCCCCCCAATCTACAATCAACAGCTCACATGGTTCACATTACGTTAATTACGTAACTGGGATTACGTAGGTGTAGCATTACTCGTCCTAAAAAACAACTAAGCCAACCTCCCAGCATATCGCGCGGGAAAAGACCCGGCCGCGCCATTTTAGTCGGGATTACCGGATTACTAGTAGTAGTATCGATGGATCACGCGAAGCAACAATTTTTTTTGAGGGGGCGAAGCACCTAGTTTAAAAGAAAAAAAGATGGTACACTCACAACACTCCTGTCGCGGTTGCATTGCACCCCACACACGTTCGGTCCTGCACATGGCTCACGCAAATGGAACGCGCTTCGGCTTGCCTCTTCACTGACACGTGGGACTGCACTTGGAGAAACCAAACATGCGCCAAACTCCCCCCGCCCACCATGCGAAAATCCTCCCCCCCCACACAAAAATCCCCCCCAAATCCGATTCAACCGCCCTTCAGCCAACTAGCCAATAATATTCCCCAAACCCCCCTCCCCCTGTCCCCCTCCACTCCATTCGCTCCGCCAAAGCTTCCCTCCCCGCCGCGCCGATACATCGGCGTCGCGGTTCGTCGAGGGGACGCACGGCGATCCTCTCGCTCCCACAGTATGCTCTCGTAGACTGTCGTCCTCTAGCCGCGCCGCCACCTCTGGCTACGTTCTTGTGGAGGCGCACGACGGTCAGCGCCGCCACCACTGGCGACGTTCGTGTGGGGACGCATGGCGGTCAGCTTCTCCCACGGTACGCGCATTCTAGACTGAGGCCCCGTTCATGTCGGTGTAGCGTTGAATGTTAGCTGATAGACGTTGTTAATCTCACTGTTTGCCGAAGTAGTTTACTGTCAATATGCTCTGCTTAAGAAGCTTCCTTGCCCTGTTGTGCACTCAATCTGCTTAGCTGAGATGGCATGCCAAGGCCAATTAGTTGCTAAAATATCCTGCCATATATTTATTGTGACGTAGATTTCCATGGTCTAGTAGCCAATCTGTTAGGTGAAATAGCTCTACACCGTTTTATACTCGATCTTTGTTGCTGCGATGGCCTTCAATAGTGCAATGGCTGTGTGATCGGCCTCATTGACTGCTAAAACAGCCTACCATAATTTAGCACTCAAATCTGTTTGCTGAATTAGCTTTACATATATTTCCTTACTTAGATCTGTTCGTCCAAATATCTTGCCATAGCTTTAGACATCGACCTAGGTATTTTTTTTCTGGACTTCATAAAAAAGCATATATGTTTTTCCTGTAATATCTAGTAGAATAACTAATTTGTATGTCTAACAGATGGACATGACTTGGATAACTTCTGCTTGAAGATTCTCCGCTGCATATGTTGAGGGGGTTGAAAACTTCATGAACTTTATCAGAGCTGAGTACGGTGGTCCGAAATCAGATGTGGTCTGCCCGTGTAGCAGTTGTATGAATTCAGTTACAAGACCTCAGTCAACTATGCAAAATCATCTACACTTGTATGGGATGTCGGTCACATATACTAGGTGGGTTCATCATGTTGAAGCTGTGAACATCAGTGTTATTGACTATGTGGAAGCAGCAGATCACCATCTTGATCTGCCTGATGCTCAGGTGGAAGAGGAGGAGGAGGTGGTGGTGGCGGAGCCAATGAGTTTGACCAACATTGAAACAATGCTACGAAATGCTCGTGCATTACGTGAACTTTCACCTGCAGAAGAAAAACGGTGGGCCCGCATGTTTGAACAATGCAACGTTGCTGTCACCCCAGGAAATAAGCTGTTAGTATTCTCAGCTATGGTCACCTTTCTTCAGGTGAAGACATCTGAGCAGATGACCAACAAATCATTTGATGCGATGTTGGCTGCTTTCCGCAAATCTTTCCCAGTTGCGTCTGAGCTGCCACACACCTATAGTAAAATGAAGAATTTCCTTCGTGCAGTTGGAACTGGATATGATATGATCCATGTTTGTAAGAATAATTATGTTCTGTTCCGGAAGGATTATGCCAACTTAAGTGAATGCCCGAAATGCAAATCATCAAGATGGAAAGATGGCGATGCTGTGAAGAGGATTCCTCATAATGTGCTGAGACATTTTCCAATTACACCAAGATTGCAGAGGTTGTTTCATGATGCTGAAATAAGAGAGGATATACTGTGGCATTCTAGGAACCAGGAGTACAGGGATCATAATGTAATGAGCCATCCATCTCATGGTAGTGAGTGGAAAAGCTTCAATGATAAACACAAAGAGTTTGCTGCTGACCCGAGAAACATTAGACTTGGCTTAGGTTCAGATGGATTTAACCCATTTGGCCACCAGAGCGCCACATATAGAATGTGGCCAGTGCTTATTATCCCTTACAACATGCCTCCAAATGTCTGCACCAAAGAATCAAACTACATGATGGCCTTGCTCATCCCAGGTCCAAAAAGTCCTGGAATAAATTTTGATTTGTTCATGGAGCCTCTTGTGGAGGAACTTCAACAGCTATGGAAGGGTGTTCTCACTCGAGACCTATATAGAAGCCCACCAGCTGATTTCTTTCTGCGTGATGTTATAATTTGGTACATCCATGATTATCCGGCTTTGGGCACTATGTCAGGGTGAACGGCACATGGTTACAATGCATGTGTTCGCTGTGACAAGAATCCGATGTCATACGCAATACTTAGCAAGATCTATTACATTGGACACCGTCGTTTCCTTGCCAAGGACAAGCCGCATCCTAGAAAATACCGAAGACATGTGGTCAATGCAAAGTTTGAAAATCGTGATGCGCCAAAGAGGCTCACCGCCGTGAGTTGCAAGTGGAAGTAGAGAAGGTCAGGCATATTACACCAGGAAACCATCCTGGTAATGGTAGCGGGAAAAGGAGGCGTGGCAGGGTAGAAGAGAGATTATTGTTTACCCACAGGTCCACTTTGTGAGACTTGGAGTATTGGAAAGATTTGGATCTGCGGCATAATCTTGATGTGATGCACATCGAGAAAAATATATGTGACAGCATTATCGGCACACTTCTTAACATTGAAGGCAAGACGAAAGATACCTTAAAATCTAGGATTGATTTGACACACCTGGGTATCAGAAAGGATTTGCAGGTGCAAGATGAAGGTAAACCACGGGATATGGCACCAGCTGTGTACGTCTTGGACAAGGTAAAAAGAAAAGAATTCTGCAAGGTCCTGTCATGTGTGAGATTCCCACATGGATTTGCTTCCAACCCTGAAAGGAGAGTTAGTGCAGATGGAAACAAGGTACAAGGGTTGAAAACTCATGACTTCCATGTCCTATTTCAAAGGGTTTTACCTGTTATCCTTAGAGGATTGGGCTGCCCTGACTTATAAAGGGCAGTTGCAGAGTTGGGACAATTCTTCAGGGAACTCTGTAGTAGAAATACCAGGATAGGTGCTTTGGAGCGTCTTAGAGACAAGATACCAACTATCCTATGCGACCTTGAGAAGATATATCCTCCAGCCTTCTTTGATGTGATGGTGCATTTGGTTGTTCATCTACCTGATGAGGCACTACTTAGAGGTCTAGTACAGTATGGCTGGATGTACCCTATTGAAAGGCGGCTAGGCACTTTCAAGGGCTATGTTAGGAATAGAGCTAGACCCAAGGGTTCCATTGCAGAGGCCTACATTGCTACAGAAGCGTTGACATTCTGCTCAAAATACATTGAAACAGCTGATCAGCTTAGCAAAGAGGTGGGTGAAGACAATCTCGGGCTCAATGTTTTCGATTATTCTGTTCGAGTTACAGGGAAGAGTCGACAAGAGGACAAACCAAAAGATTTGGACAAAATGGTTTGGTATGTGTTGAATAATTGTCCTGAGATACTACCTTATATCAAGTAAGTGCAGTACTGCAGCTTATACATCGTAATCTACTAAACTTGCAGCACATTCTTATATATTAAGATGTTTGACGCGATCACTATGTTGTGTAGCATCTACAAAGAGGAGTTACTGCCGCAAAATCCAAAAAACATTGACAAACTGGTTATGGCAGGATTTGCGAAATGGTTCAAGAACCATGTAAGCTTTTGAAGTGCACTGTCTGTTTTTTTAATATACTGAGTACATAAGATGATCAGCTTCTATTTTCTAACCATAGGTTAAGAAGATGCGGGAGGATGGGCAGGCAGTTGATGATGCCCTTTACTCACTAGCAGTGGGCCCTGATACTCGGGTAAGAGACCAATGTTCAGGAAATCGGTAATCGGTAACTGCTCGGTCAACTAGGAAGTAGGGATTAATCATGAATTGGTCAATTAATCGGAATTAATCGGTCGAGCATTAATCGGTCAATTTTTTTATAAATCTTAGAATCCCGGTGTTGAGACCGGATTTTGGCCACGCAAAAATTTATTTGCATAACATAACAAGGTCCACAAGTATGTATCACATGACATAGCTAGGCCCACAAGTATCAGGTATGTATGATATGACAATATAACATAACAATGTCCACAAGTATGTATGATAGTATGACATAGCAAGGTCCACAAGTGACAATTCAAAACAGCCATAAAACACAAATCATACTTCTTGACTTCTTGCATAAGTGCATAACATAACAAGGTCCTCAACCATAAAACACAAATAAATATAGTTCATGGATTCTTGCAATCTTGCATAGTTGCATTGCATGACAAGTTGAGAACTCAAAGTAGGAAAATACCAAATAGCACACATAGACAAAGTTCTCCTTCTCCCACAAGGCCACAACCAAAATAAATTACTAGGTAAATACTAAATAGCAAGGCAAAAAGAATTAAGGCTGTGTTGTGTCCTCGTCATCATCCTCCTCCTCATTTGTTTCAATCATCTCATCATTATCGGACTCGAATTCTATCTCCTCTTCCAAAGCAATCTCATTTTCTGAATCTTCATTGGCAACAAATTCTTCAACTTCATGGAGTTCTCTCACTCTTGCACTCCTACGAGGCTCTATAGCCTCGGTGGCTCCCACTTCGTCATCAATGGTGGTGTCGGGATCAACCTCGTCCTCAACATATGCATCTTCACATATCCAATCTTGTGCCATGGAAGCATCTTCACCAAGGAGAACATCACAAGAGGAGGAACATTTCTTTCTTTTGTCCATCATTCTTCCATTGAATTGGATATAAACTAGATTGTCCCTACGGCTCACATATAGTTTATTTCTCCTCTTAGCATCCACCTAAAAATTGCAAAGTAAAGATTCATTCACATTTGTTCATAAATAAAGTAAGGAACTAAAGATCAAATTTGAATAACTACAAGTTGAGATTCAAGAGTTACTTGTTCAAAAACACTCTAATTTCGTTCACATCCGGAAGAACTTGTGCTTGCTTTTCCTTTTCCACCTTCTTCTTCTTTGCGGCATGAAAAGCCTCCTTGCACCAAGCTTGTTGTTCTGGGGTGGCTACCATACAACTTGTCACCGAGCCTCTGATTTGTGCTATGTGTTGCTTCATCCTATTGACCCCTCCAGACATTTCTTTTCCACATAGCTTGCACTTCACTCTTTGCAAATCGTTTGGATCACACAACATGGAAAATTCCCATGCCATGTCATCTGAATTCCTTTTTAGCAATTGAGAACTCGCCACCTCGGAAGCGGCACTAGAAGTAGCCATCTCCTACATACAAAAAACAAAATACAAATCAAGTAGGGCAGCAAGTTAGCAATAATTGAAGTTAAAGTGTTAAACAACAAAAGTCAATTACCAATTAGGCAATTACTAATCAATTTCCTACATACAATTCTACATGCAATTAAGCCATCAAACAACATGAAATTAATAAATTAAAATTCAACATAGTACTACAACTGTAACAATCCTACACAACAATCATTTGGATCATCAATTCTTCATTCATTTAAGCGGGTGCTATTGTGCTTGCTGTGTTGCTGCCCCTTCTTCAACAGGAAACAACAAACAATGAAGATTGAAGAGGCAGCAACAAGTGCTCTCTGCTATGCTGCTGTGCTGCTGCCCCTTCTCATCCAACATGGTCGCCGACGTGAAGAGGTAGGAAGGAGAGGCCGGAGAGGGAGGGGAGGTCACCTGCTTGCTGCTGCCCTGGTCGACGGCCACGAGGTATGCGGGAGCAGGGGAGGCGGCGAGGGGAGGCGGGAAAGGAAGGGCCAACGTTGGTCGACGGCGGGGGAACGACGGGTGCAGGGGCGATGAGAGGCCATAGAGGCACAAGTGAGGAGGGGGGATGGGGTAGACGTGGGAGGAGGGGGATCCGGCGAGGAGAGACGGGAGAGGGAGGGCCGGCCACGCCGTTGGCCGGCGGCGGGGGTGCGGCGGCGGTGCTGGGTGGGTGGGTAGTGCAGGCGGCTGCGCGGGGGTGGGGAGGATGGGGTGGATGCGGGAGGAGGGGATCCGGCGAGGAGAGGAGGAAGAGTGAGGTTCGGCCACGCCGTTGGCTGGCGGCAGGGCGGCGGCGGCCGCGCTGGGTAGGAAAGTGCAGGCGGCGGCGCTGGGTAGGTAGTGCAGGCGGCGACGCGGGGTGGGATACTGCCAAACCTAACACGAGCCACGGATGAGGATTGATATTTTACTTTTTACAGTGTGCCCCCTGTGAGTCCCGCGATTAATCGGTCTGCGGGGGATTAATTGGTTGTCAGACGATTAATCGGCCGATTAATCCCCATGCCGCATAACGCTGACGAATACGTGTAATTTACAACATGCATGGCCGACTAGCGATTAATCGGCCGATTAATCAGCTACTCGGACGATTTTTTGAATAGTGGGTAAGACATTATGAATCTTGCGTTGTTGGAGATGTACATTACAACACTCTTGCACGAGACGAAGGCGGGAAGATACAAAATAGTGCCATCATGGGCACGGATACGTATGACAAAGAGACAACTGAAATGTATGCTAACATAACAGACATTGTTCAGTTGTAGTATATCTCTAGTTTCGAGGATCATCGGTGTATGGTTCTGTTGTGCTGTCGTTGGTATAACCTGTTTTCCAGGATCGCAAAACCCAGAGTTGATGATTATTTCAAATCCATCAATGTCAAGGTGGCGTACCAGACCAACGAGCCTTTTATTTTGGCAAATCAAGCAACACAGATATTTTTCTTGGAAGACACATTTGCACGTAGCGATGACCGGAGAGTATTTTTCATTTAATGAAGTTGCACACCAAGATGATGCTTACACTGCTCCAGATGTACAAGATAACACAGATGTTCCTAATATCTTTGACAACCATCACATCAATGACGCCGGTGAAAAGATTGCCTGTCGTGCTGTGGACATACAAGAGTTGATCAAGAGGAAGCCAACGTTCGAGGACGTTGAGGATGAAGAAGAAGATGACACCGTGGGGAATTACGATTCAGACTGATACACATGGCGAAGATGTTGACGCTGCTGCTGCGGATGATGATTACATTGCTTTTGTCGTATTTGCCTGTTAGAAGACGTTTTTTATCTACTATGTGAAATTGTGTTTGCTATGACAACTGAAACCCGATGAACATGTTGTTTAGTATTTTGCTATGAGAACATCACTTGTTATGTATGCTGATTTGTGTTTGGTGATTGTATGACAACTAAAACATGATGACATTGTTGTTTAATTGTACTCATATTTGGCTGTGAAACTTGAATTTGATGACATAGTTTGCTGTTGGACTGCAATTTGCACGACGTCTTTGAATGAGAACAAAGCTGACCCGACAGGGCCTCTGCTATTTATTTATTTATATGAGCAAAAGGGGATACCCCCTAATTTCCGTTAATAGAAATCATTAGATGTTCACAACACTACGCCCAGCCTGCTACACAGGTTTCACTCATTACTAGTTTCAGCAAAGTGCTCATGTTGTAGCCACTGAATACATCATGAGTGCTACATACACTGCAAATAAAGAGACAATCATCCTACAGAGCACATCGATTTTGCCCATTATCTTCACAAGCTCTTTCATCTCCTCATTGCCGTGAAGGCCGTTCAGCAGCTGTTGCTTGGCCATGATCAGAGGAACTGCATCTTTAACCTTCTGCTCTGCATCTTCCTCTTCTGTTGTTCCTTCAGTTACTTGTCCAACACCCCAACCTGCTGGTATAGGGATTCCTCGGCTAACCAAATAATCAGCGTAGTTGCATTCCCCCACATCAGCAACTTCCCAGAAATACAAATCACATGAATCTTCCCTTTTCTGCATGAATCAAATTGGAAAATCATCAACCAAACTATTAAAAAAATCAGCAACTGAAAGCAGCAGAACAACACTTAAACATATTATTACCCCATGATTCGGGCATTTGTAGAAGACTCGGCCAGGGTTGCGGATTGTGGTTGAGACGTGACGGATGACTCTGCGTGATTTGTAGCAGTGGCACCACATCAACGGCAGTGGGTTGTGATGAGAAATTGGTTGTGGTGCGCGTGCCGGCGGGGGTGTGATGAGACCCATAGGCGACGGTACGGGTGGCGACTTGGCGCATATCTGGTTGTTGTCTGCTGAAGAGCAGGTGGATGAGCAGCCAGCGGACATGGTTGCTGCGGACAGAGCTTCTGATGCTAGGCAGAGTAAGTAGAGAAGAGGAGAAGCGAACGTTGGATATGTCAGTTTCATTACTTACAGAGTAGCATAGAACCATATATAGTCATAGTCTAGGTTTGGATTCGAACCAGCTATAGGAGCACGTCTTTCTTTTTTCTAAAACTCGGCAACGTCTCTTTACTGGTACACTAGCTTGTTCTGTACGCCTTCCCAAGTCTTCGATTTTCTTTCCCTTTTATTTGTGAGGAAGGAAGGAGGACAAAATTGAGAGTTCCTGGGACTCGAACCCAAGACCTCTCGGTTGAAAACCAAGGGTGCTAGTCACTTATGTGGCGAACGTTCCCTGTGAGGAGGAGGCAGACGAACGCATTTTCCTCATAGTTTTCTTCCTATATATATAAAAGTATGCTACTTGGTGTCCGCTTAGTCAACAAACGATTGTGCCAACCTTGACGGTTGGATTGACATTCAACGTCTGTCGCATTTCTTCAGTCTCTTATTCCTCGAGCCGCCAAAGACAAACCAGCGCCGGCGGGATCGCCTGCTCCCGCCTCCCACGGCTGGCTGTGATCTTCCCCGGCTCCTGTTTGCTCCCGTCCGAGGCCTCACCATCGTCCTCCGCCTTGGTTCGCTCGCCGCGGCGCCGCTCTCCGGTGTTGTCAACATGGTCAACAACCGAGAGGAATAAGGAGATGACTGTACATGGTGAGGATGACAGTAGGGACCCAGCAGCGCGTGCAGTAATTTTGTTTTTTCGGGACAGAGAAGGGTATCAACTGGGTTGTGCGGGACCAGTGGCCTGTCTATCCCAGGCTTTTCTTTCATATGTTTAGCACATGACCAGCCCAGTTTGTGTTTTCCCTTTCTGAAAAATGGCTAGCCAACTATTTTGTTTTTTGCAGAATAACCAACATAGGCCTACTTGCTTTTCTACGCCCTGCTGGGCCGGAAATCTTTCAAGACAAGGAGGGATGCATTTTGCCCAGAAAATGGGCTATAAGTAATAAGAAATGGGCTATAAGTAATAATAAATGGGATGTAAAATGAAAAAATACAGCAAACAGGCAATTAGTTCCAAAATACTGTTTTCTTTTGGATTTTGATATTTTAAATTTCATTGTTTTTGTGCAGGTAAAATTTCATTGAATTTAAATTAAGGTATATTTAGATTTAAAATTAATTTGAATCTGGCTAGAAATTTCGGGCTGTATGCTGTTTGGGACAGATTTGGAGGCTAACTTGTGGGTCTACTAGGTTGATGTGTACTTTGGCTTTTTCAACTTAGTCCACAAACGATTCTAGCAGCAGTGACTGTTGTATGTTAATCCAATGGCCATGTTGCTTCTTCAATATCTGATCTTCTTGCTCTAGCCGCCCAAACCAGCTCCGGTGGGACTGCCTGCTCCCACCTCCCGTGGCCGGCTGTGCTGCCGCACAGGCCGCACCGCCCCACCCTACTTCATTGCTGGCCAGGACATTCCTCTACTCACCCACACCTCCTATTATTTTTCAGCGACGACAGCTGGTCCAGTAAACCCTCGTACTCCCCACCGTGTGGGCAACCATTGCCGAGTCTTCCCCGGCTCCATGTCGTTCCCTTCCTAGGCCTCGCCGTCGTCCACCGCCATGGTGCTCTCGGCACGGCCTGGTCAACGTGGTCAACTAACGACATCCATCGGCCGTGGACTGTACGCGCAAAATAATGATTCCTCCACCTGACAGCTGGGACCCACCGGAAGGGCCTCTGTATTTCACGAAAAAACTGTTCCCCCCACTGACATGTTGGACCCACCAGCTATATCTTTGCATGCAAGGAAGTGCTCCTTATTACGCACAAAAAATTGAATACCCCCCTGCTAGCTAGGATCCACCATAGTGGGAGGATGACTTGTGGGCCAACTAAGTTGACGGGGACGGAGGGCTTTGTCAACTTAGTCAATATGAACGATTCTAGCTCTAGTGACCGTACGATGTCCATCCAACGGCCATAGTGCTTCTTCAACCTCTGGTCTTATTGCTCCAGCCACCCAAAGCAGCACCGGTCGTGCCGCATGCTCGTTCCTCCCGTGGCCGGCTGTGCTGCCGCGGAGGCCTCACCGCCCCCTGCTATTCCCACCGCTGGCCAGGCCCTGTGGCGACGGCAGCCTCACACCGCAGTCGAACCAGTGAACCCTCGTACTCCTCTCCGTGCAGGCTTCCACTACCGCGTCTTCTCCGGCTCCGCGTCGTCCCCTTCCTAGACCTCGCCATCGTCCACCGCCATGGTGCTCTCGGCGCGGCCTGGTCAACGTGGTCAAGGAACGACTTCCATCGGACATGGACTATACATGGAGAGGCTGACAGCTGGGTCCATGGCCGCAGCAAGGAAGTGCCTCCTTATTACGCGGAAAATAATGATTCCTCCACCTGGCAGCTGAGACCCACCAGACGGGCCACTGTATTTGGCGGAAAAAACATTTCCCCCTGACTGCTGGGACCCACCAGCTTCATCTTCGCACGCAAGGAAGTGCGTCCAGGCAAAAAAAAACAATTCACCCCCCTGACTGCTGGAACCCACCAGCTACACCTTCGCACGCAAGGAAGTGCGTCCGGGCAAAAAAACGATTCGCCCCCCTGACTGCTGGGACCCACCGGCTACATCTTCGCACGCAAGGAAGTGCGTCCGGGCAAAAAAAAACGATTCGCCCCCTGACTGTTGGGACCCACCAGCTACATCTTCGCACGCAAGGAAGTGCCTGACAGTCGGGACCCACCTGGTCGAAGCGTACACAACGTTGTTATTCTGGTCGCGAACATGTACGTACATATATACTGGTCGATGTAGAGGCGCGCACGTGCCATAGTAGAGGCGCGTACATGTCATAGTAGAGGCGCGCACGTAGCATGTACACGTACGTACAGCGGCCAGGGTTCAAGAAAGAAAATATGGCCACGTATGTGTACATATGGGCGGGGTCTCGAATGCCTACTCGTGCATACGTACGGCAAGGGCTCGTGTACATGGCTGGGTCGGAACAGAGAAACAACGTCGTCGTTGTGTTCATGGGGAGGCAACGGAATGCGTCGTGTTCATGGGGAGGCAACAGAATGCGTCGTGTTCATCAGGAGGCAACGGAACGCGTGGGAGCCAACCGGCTGGGTCGGAACGAAATGCATGGCCGTGTTCATCGGGAGGGCTTGGACGGAACATGCGATGGAAACGAGGCCTGGCGTACCGTAGAACGTAGGAAACGGACCTCCTACGTTTGGAACGGGGTTCTGTTGATCGGGAGGGGTCTGGCGTACCGCAAAACGGAGGAAACAGACCTCCTACGGTTGAAACGGGGGTCCTATTGATCGGGAGGGGTGTGGCGTACCGCAAAATGGACGAAACGGACTTGTGTTGGAGCGCTACGGTCGAAACGGGGGTCTTGTTCATTGGGAGGGGTGTGGCGTACCGCAAAACGGGACTCCACGGGATACTGTTCATCTCCACCGTCGACCTCCTCCAGCCTCCACGAGCTACTGTTCATCCACCGTCAACCTCCTCCAGCCTCCACCTGCGACTGTTCATCCACGGGCTCCTATTCATCCAGCCTCCACCGCGCGCTACTCCACCGGCTACTGTTCAACCACCCCTCTCCACGGGCTCCTGTTCAACCACCCCTCCACGGGCTACTGTTCATCCATCCCTCCACCATCTACTATTCATCCAGCCCTCCATGGGGTCGTCCTATTCATCCAGCCCTCCACGGGGTCCTGTTCATCCAGCCCCAACCGGCTCGATCGATCAGGGTCCTATTCATCCAGAGGCATGATACGTCTCCATCGTATCTACTTTTCAAACACTTTTGCCCTTGTTTTGGACTCTAACTTGTATGATTTGAATGGAACTAACCCAAACTGACGTTGTTTTCAGCAGAATTGCCATGATGTTGTTTTATGTGCAGAAAACAAAAGTTCTCGGAATGACCTGAAACTCCACGGAATATCTTAGAATAAATAAGAAAAAATCCTCGCCAAAGATGAAGACCAGGGAGCCCACACCCTATTCACGAGGGTGGGGGCGCCCCCCCTCCTGGGCGCGCCCCCCTACCTCGTGGGCCCCCTGGACACCCTCCGACGCCAACTCCAACTCTATTTATTGGCTTTCGGGGAGAGAAAAATCAGAGAGAAGAAATCATCGTGTTTTATGATACGGAGCCGCCGCCAAGCCCTAATCTTTCTCGGGAGGGCTGGTCTGGAGTCCGTTTGGGGCTCCGGAGAGGGGGATTCGTCGCCGTCGTCATCATCAACCATCCTCCATCACCAATTTCATGATGCTCACCGCCGTGCGTGAGTAATTCCATCGTAGGCTTGCTAGATGGTGATGGGTTGGATGAGATTTATCATGTAATCAAGTTAGCTTTGTTAGGGTTTGATCCCTAGTATCCACTATGTTCTGAGATTGATGTTGCTATGACTTTGCTATGTTTAATGCTTGTCACTAGGGCCCGAGTGCCATGATTTCAGATCTGAAGCTATTATGTTTTCATGAATATATGTGAGTTCTTGATCCTATCTTGCAAGTCTATAGTCACCTACTATGTGTTATGATCCAGCTACCCCGAAGTGACAGTAATCGGGACCACTCCCGGTGATGACCGTAGTTTGAGGAGTTCATGTATTCACTATGTGCTAATGCTTTGCTCCGGTTATCTATTAAAAGGAGGCCTTAATATCCCTTAGTTTCCAATAGGACCCCGCTGCCACGGGAGGGTAGGACAAAAGATGTCATGCAAGTTCTTTTCCATAAGCACATATGACTATATTTGGAATACATGCCTACATTACATTGATGAATTGGAGCTAGTTCTGTGTCACCCTATGTTATGACTGTTACACGACGAACCGCATCCGGCATAATTATCCATCATTGATCCGGTGCCTACAAGTTTTCCATATACTGGTTCTCACTTATTTACTTTTCCGTTGCTACTGTTACAATCACTACAAAATACCAAAAACATTACTTTTGATGTCTTTACCCTTGTTACCGTTACCACCACTATCATATTACTTTGCTACTAAACACTCTGCTACAGATACTAAGTTTCCAGGTGTGGTTGAATTGACAACTCAGCTGCTAATACTTGAGAATATTCTTTGGCTCCCCTTGTGTTGAATCAATAAATTTGGGTTGAATACTCTACCCACGAAAACTGTTGCGATCCCCTATACTTGTGGGTTATCAAGACCTTTTTCTGGCGCCGTTGCCGGGGAGCATAGCTCTATTCTTTGAGTCATTTGGGATTATATCTACTGGACACTATGAAGTACTTGAAAGACGATCGAACTACTATTTTGCTCTCAACTACAAGGGGAGGTAAGGAACTGCCATCTAGCTCTGCACTAGATTCTCCTTCCATTATATGTAAGCTTGCGACACCTAAACCTGCTACTGCTATGAACTCTGATATGTCGCATGTTATTGATGATGCCACTTCTGCTATGCATGATACTTATGATGAAACTACTTCTATGCTTGATAATACTATGCCCCTTGGTAAATGTCTTGATGAACAAATTGCTAGGTCTAGAGAAAGAGAAATTATTGAATCTGAATACGATGATGAGAGTGATGATGAGAATATGCCTGCTATTCCTGAGGGTTATCTTTTTGATGCAGAATCTTCTGCATCTATTTTTGCTTGCCAGGATAGATACGAACTTAAGAGGCTGCTAGTTAAATGGAGTAAAGAATCTCTTAGAGATAGAATGAGACCCGACCCTGCTTTTGCTACTTCACCTATTTGTGTTCCCGATAAGGATTATTATTAATTTTCTGTTGATCTAAATATAATTACTTTGGTTGAATCTGATCCTTTCTATGGCTATGAATCTGAAACTGTTGTGGCACATCTTACTAAGTTAAATGATATAGCCGCCCTGTTTACTAATGATGAGAGATCGCGCTACCTTTATTTACTCAAAATATTTTCGTTCTCATTAAAGGGTGATGCTAAGATATGGTTTAATTCTCTTGATCCTAGTTGTGTGCATAGTCCCCAGGATATGATTTATTATTTCTCTGCTAAATATTTCCCTGCTCATTAGAAACAAGCTGCTTTGAGGGAAATATACAACTTCGTGCAAATTGAAGAAGAGAGTCTCCCACAAGCTTGGGGGAGGCTCCTCAAGTTACTTAATGCTTTGGCTGATCATCCTCTTAAGAAACCTGAAATACTTGATATCTTTTATAATGGGCTAACTGATGCTTCCAGAGATTACCTGGATAGTTGTGCTAGTTCTCTTTTCAGGGAAAGAACACCGGATGAAGCTGAAATTCTATTGAATAATATGTTGACAAATGAAAATAATTGGGCACCTCCCGAGCCAACTCCCGAGCCAGCTCCTGAGCCAATTACTGAGCCTATTCCTAAACCAACTCTGAAGAAGAGAGGTGTTCTATTTCTCAGTCCCGAAGATATGCAGGAGGCAAAGAAATCTATGAAAGAAAAAGGTATTAAAGCTGAAGATGTTAAGAATTTACCTCCTATTGAAGAAATATATGGTCTTAATTTACCGCCTGTTGAAGAAGTATATGATCTCAATTCCTTATTCACTGAAGAACCTCCTGATCCCTATATCCCGACACAGGTAGTAAAGGTAAATTCTCTCTATAGATATGATAAAGCTGAAGTCCCTCCTAATAAAATTGCTAGTCAGTGCTTGGATGAGTTTGATGACTTTATGTTTAAGCAAGATGACTTTAATGCCTATTTTGGTAGACAATTAAAACAAGATGCTTATATGATTAAACGCTTGGGTGATTATATGGCTAATATTAGAGGTGAACTTAAACTTGTTAGCAAACATGCTTCTATGGTTACCACTCAAGTAGAACAAGTACTCAAAGCTCAGAAAGAAGTGCTTGATGAAATGAATAGTAAGAAAAATGATTATGCTGTTAGAGTGGCTACTAGAACTGGTAGAATGACTCAGGAACCTTTGTATCCTGAAGGCCACCCTAAGAGAATCGAGCAAGATTCTCAGAGAAATAATATTGATGTACCTAATTCCTCTAAAAGGAATTAAAAGAAAAATGATAGGACTTTGCAAACTTCTAGTGAACCTATTGCTGAACCACCTGAGAATCCAAATGACATCTCTATGTCTGATGCTGAAACACAATCTGGTAATTAACATGAACCTAGTGATAATATTAATGATGATGTTCATGATGATGCTCAACCTAGTAATGATAATGATGTAGAAGTTGAACCTGCAGTTGATCTTGATAACCCACAATCAAGGAATCAACATTATGATAAAAGAGACTTCGTTGCTAGGAAACATGGTAAAGAAAGGGAACCATGGGTTCAGAAACCCATGCCTTTTCCTCCGAAACCATCCAAGAAAAGGATGATGAGGATTTTGAGCATTTTGCTGAAATGATTAGACCCATCTTTTTGCGTATGCGATTAACTGATGTGCTCAAAACAAATCCTTATGCTAAGTATATGAAGGATATCATTACTAATAAAAGAAAGATACCGGAAGCTGAAATTTCCACCATGCTTGCTAATTATACTTTTAAAGGTGGAATACCAAAGAAACTTGGAGATCCAGGAGTACCTACTATACCATGCTCCATTAAGAGAAATTATGTTAAAACTGCTTTATGTGGTCTTGGAGCCGGTGTTAGTGTTATGCCTCTCTCTTTATATTGTAGACTTGACTTGAATAAGTTGACACCTACTGAAATATCTTTGCAAATGGCTGATAAATCAACGGCTATACCTGTCGGTATTTGTGAGGATGTGCCTATTGTAGTTGCGAACGTTACTATTTTAACGGACTTTGTTATTCTTGATATTCCCGAGGATGATAGTATGTCTATTATTCTTGGAAGACCTTTTCTTAATACTGCAGGGGCTGTTATTGATTGCAACAAAGGCAATGTCTCTTTTCATGTTAATGGCAATGAGCACACGGTACACTTTCCGAGGAAACAACCTCAAGTTTATAGTATCAACTCTATTGGAAAAATTCCATCGATTATATTTGGAGGTTTTGAATTTCCTCTCCCTATTGTCAAGAAAAAGAATGATATTCTTATTATTGGGGATTTTCATATCCCCATTGAGGTAACTTAGTGTTATCCGAAATTTTTCCGGTTCCGTGATTATTCGGAATGAGTTTGTTAACAAGACTTGATCAACCTTGTTAGTGGGTTCATTTTGATGATCACGAGATGGATGAAACTAGAAGCACAACCTTCTGTACCCTCTTTATATTTTCTGTTATTTAGTAGAAATAAAGTAAAATAGTTTTTTTGTCTGTCTCCTAACTTATCCGTGCAATATAAAAATATACCGAAAATAAAAGTCCTCAAAATGCCATGCCAATTTAATATGATTTTTTCAGGATTATTTGAGGATTTACTGTGCAAAAATTACCGCGGGCCGGGGGGATCTGCCACCTGGCCACGAGGGTGGAGGGCGCGCCCTACCCCCTGGGTGCGCCCCCCTACCTCGTGGGCCCACGGTGGCCCTCCTCCACTTATCCCTGCACCTCACACAAACATGAAAAACCAACTCAAGCACGAGTTTCAGCCCTCGTTGCTATATTTTCGATCTCCTTGCTCAAAGCACCTCTCGCAAAACTGCTTGGGGAGATTGTTCCTTGGTATGTGACTCCTCCATTGGTCCAATTAGTTTTTGTTCTAGTGCTTTATTCATCGCAAGTTTATGCTGCATAGGTGACCATGTTCTTGGGCTTGCATGTCAAATTTATATGGTTCCAAGTAGTTCTAATGCTTGATATAGGCTCTAGGCACTTGTGGGAGTTGTTGCTATCAATTTTATTGAAGTTGGTTCACTTTTATTTGAAGTTACTAAAAATTTCAAATTGTTTCAGAAATAATGAAGAGACTTTTGAGGGGCTCATCGAGCCGAAGCTCGAAGGAAAAACAAAAGGAAGAAGAGTAGAAGCCCAAATTTAATTTGCCTCGCACTGCGGAGGTCCGGCCATGTGAATGGCCTTCCGATGACTTCTTGAGGAGAGCCGGGATTTATGAGGATTTCTATTTATTGATTGATAATGCTGGCCTCACCGACTTCCTCCGCGACCAACGTCATCAGTATCTCTTACTCACAAATACTTTTGTGCAAAACTTCTACTTTTTCCCTAAGAAATCACCTCCATCAGTAGAGTTTCATTTATATGACATTATTAAGGAGATGCCATTAGCTGAATTTTGCGAGGTTTGCAAAATACCCTTTGAGGGCACCTTGGATGAACCACACCGTAACGAAGGAGAAGCTTTTATTAACACTATCACTGTGGGAGAAACCAGGAAGGTTTCTGATGCAAGGATTACTAGCATACATTTTCCTGTTTTACGCTACTTTGCCTTATTTGCTAGTCATTACTTGATTGGTCGTGGGAACTGTGGAAACCTTAGTGTTCCTGATATTAGCATTTTGTTCCATGGTTTATACCGCAATAACTCTTTTAGTATGGGTGGAATTGTTGCTAGACGGTTAAGTCTGAACAGTACTAAGGACCCTATCTTTGGAGGCATTTATGCTTCGTGCCTAGCTGAATATTTTGAAATACCTATTAGGCATGAGGAGAAAGAGGAAACATCATTGCCATGTGCTTATTTAGATTATAAGAGTATGCTAGCGCATGACTTTCTTGTTAAGAGTCGTGAAGGGGAGCTCAAATATAAATTGTACTTTGATAAACATCAACCTGAGACTATTACTTTGCCTGCTCCCTCTTTGTTTAACTTGTCTGCAGGTCCTCACATTGTTCCGTGGGCGGCCGTTAAAGCGTATCGGAATCCTGCACCAGCCCCGGAACCGGAACCACAAGATGAGCCTCCATGATAGTCTGTTTATTCTTGGGATCCAGAAGTGGTTGCCGGCCAGTGGCAGTCAAAGTCTTCTTCATCGCAATACGACCCCAGCTACACCTACGGGTATCCGCCAGGCTATCCCTGGCAATAGACCAACTTAGGCCAAAAGCCTAAGCTTGGGGAGTACGTATTTCCCACCGACATTACATTCATGTTCACACACACTCATTGCTAGATGTCGGTGCTCATACTCTTTCAATGTAATATCCATGTTAGTTTATTTTCTTTTTCTTGCTTTCTTCTTGTGTGTTTGATAAACCTTAAGAAAAACCAAAAAATTAGTTAGTTTAATTTCCTTGCTTGTAGTAGAAATTAAAATGAAAACCCAAAAAGATTTCTCGTTCTTCTTTTACTTGTTGGGAGATTTCCCATGTAAATAGTTTTATTTTCTTTTCTTTCTTTTGGGGTTCGAGAAGACCATATTGAAAATGATTGGTGGCTCATATATGCATGATTGTTTATTTAACTTAGAGCCCATATTACTTGTTGCAGATTCCAGCTTAGTCCAATGCACGTGCACTCTTATTATTGTACACATCGTTCGGTCGTGCAAGTGAAAGGCAATAATGATGATATATGATGGACTTATTGGGATGAGAAAAGCTAGTATGAACTCAACCTCTCTTGTTTTTGTAAATATGATGATTCATCGTTCCTGAGTCAGCTATTATGAAGTCAACATATTTGCAATGACATTTAGAGATTATAGTTGCTTGTGCCATGCTTGATTAGCTATGAGTTATAATGGTTTACCTTGTGTGCCAACATGCTATTAGAATGATTATGATGTGGTATGATGGGATGGTATCCTCCTTTAAATGAATTGAGTGACTAGACTTGGCACATGTTCACGCATGTAGTTGAATCAAATCAACATAGCCTTCATGATATTTATGTTCATGGTAGATTATATCCTACTCATGCTTGTATACGGTGTAAATTAGTTTTAATGCATGTTTACGACTGTTGTCGCTCTCTCAGTTGGTCGCTTCCCAGTCTTTTGCTAGCCTTCGCCTGTACTAAGCGCGAATACTGCTTGTGCATCCAAACTCCTTAAACCCCAAAGTTGTTCCATATGAGTCCACTATACCTTCCTATATGCGCTATTTACCTGCCGTTCCAAATAAATTTGTATGTGCCAAACTCCAAACCTTCAAATGAAATTCTGTTTTGTATGCTCGAGCAGCTCATGTTTCAATTAGGGCTGCCCTTATCTTCCATGTTAGGCGGGTTATTCTCAAGAGGAGTGGACTCCGCTCCTCATTCACGAGAAAATGGCTGGTCACCGGGATGCCTAGTCCCATGCTTTATGCAAACTAAATCAAAATAATTGCAAACAAAACTCCCCTGGGACCCGTTGAATGTTGGAGGCACTCGTTGTTTCGAGCAAGCCATGGATTGATGCTTGTGGCGGAGGGGGAGTATAAACTTTACCATTCTGTTTGGGAACCGCCTATAATTTGTTTAGCATGGAAGATATCCTCATCTCATAGTTGTTGCGTTGACAGCAAAAGTATGCCGCTCAAAATGTTAATTTATCTCTATTTCAAAACCGAGCTCTAGCACCTCTACAAATCCCTGCTTCCCTCTACGAAGGGCCTATCTATTTACTTTTATGTTGAGTCATCATCCTTCTTATTAAAAGCACCCGCTGGAGAGCACACTGTCATTTGCATTCATTATAATTGGTTTATATTGGGTATGACTTGACTGGATCTCTTTTACCATGAATTACAATGTTTAGTTAGTCCTTGATCTTTAAAGGTGCTCTGCATTTATGTTTTGCGGTCTCAGAAAGGGCTAGTGAGATACCATTTTGGTATATCATGTTATGATTATTTTGAGAAAGTGTTGTCATCCGAGTTTTATTATTATGGCTCGCTAGCTGATTATGTTATTGATATGAGTAATTCTGAGACCTATGTGTTATTGCGAGTATGGTTAGTTCATAATACTTGCTGAAACTTGAATGCTGGCTTTTCATGTTACAACAACAAGAGCAAACAGAGTTTGTAAAAGTTTTTCTTTTTCTCTTTTAGTTTGTCAACTGAATTGCTTGAGGACAAGCAAGGGTTTAAGCTTGGGGGAGTTGATACGTCCCCGTCATATCTACTTTTCCAAACACTTTTGCCCTTATTTTGGACTCTAACTTGTATGATTTGAATGGAACTAACCCGGACTGACGTTGTTTTCAGCAGAATTGCCATGATGTTGTTTTATGTGCAGAAAACAAAAGTTCTCAGAATGACCTGAAACTCCACGGAATATCTTAGAATAAATAATAAAAAATCCTCGCCAAAGATGAAGACCAGGGGGCCCACACCCTGTTGACGAGGGTGGGGGCGCCCCCCTGGCCGCGCCCCCTACCTCGTGGGCCCCCTGGACACCCTCCAACGCCAACTCCAACTCTATTTATTGGCTTTCGGGGAGAAAAAAATCAGAGAGAAGAAATCATCACATTATACGATACGGAGCCGCCGCCAAGCCCTAATCTCTCTTGGGAGGGCTGATCTGGAGTCCGTTCAGGGCTCCGGAGAGGGAGATTCATCGTCGTCTTCATCATCGACCATCCTCCATCACCAATTTCATGATGCTCACCGCTGTGCTTGAGTAATTCCATCGTAGGCTTGCTGGACGGTGATGGGTTGGATGAGATTTATCATGTAATCGAGTTAGCTTTGTTAGGGTTTGATCCCTAGTATCCACTATGTTCTGAGATTGATGTTGCTATGACTTTGCTATGCTTAATGCTTGTCACTAGGGCCTGAGTGCCATGATTTCAGATCTGAACCTATTATGTTTCCATGAATATATGTGAGTTCTTGATCCTATCTTGCAAGTCTATAGTCACCTACTATGTGTTATGATCCGGCAACCCCGAAGTGACAGTAATCGGGACCACTCCCGGTGATGACCGTAGTTTGAGGAGTTCATGTATTCACTATGTGCTAATACTTTGTTTCGTTTCTCTATTAAAAGGAGGCCTTAATATCCCTTAGTTTCCAATAGGACCCCGCTGCCATGGGAGGGTAGGACAAAAGATGTCATGCAAGTTCTTTTCCATAAGCACGTATGACTATATTCGGAATACATGCCTACATTACATTGATGAATTGGAGCTAGTTCTGTGTCACCCTATGTTATGACTGTTACATGACGAACCGCATCCGGCATAATTATCCATCACTGATCCGGTGCCTACGAGTTTTCCATATACTGGTTCTCGCTTATTTACTTTTCCGTTGCTACTGTTACAATCACTACAAAATGCCAAAAACATTACTTTTGCTTTCTTTACCATTGTTACCGTTGCCACCACTATCATATTACTTTGCTACTAAACACTCTGTTGCATATACTAAGTTTCCAGGTGTGGTTGAATTGACAACTCAGCTGCTAATACTTGAGAATATTCTTTGGCTCCCCTTATGTCGAATCAATAAATTTGGGTTGAATACTCTACCCTCAAAAACTGTTGTGATCCCCTATACTTGTAGGTTATCAAGGCAACACCACGGGTCCAGTTCATCCACTCCCACCGCTCACTGTTCATCCAACCCCCCCCCCCCCCCGCAACGCTCACTGTTCATCTAGAGAGGCAGCATCGATCGGCTTCAGTTAGCAGCAGTAGCGAAGGAATCGCTCGATCGGGTTTAGTTAACAGCCATCGATCAATTGCTCGGGTTCAGTAACGCGTAGCCTGCAGTGCAATTGCTCGGGTTCAGTTAGATTCCAACGCCTCACTCGGGTTCAGTTAGAGCCAACGCCTCGCACACACGCGCGTACCTTACGAGAGAAACGCGCATCGCTTGGCCCCCGGCCTCCCACCGTAACCGGGAACTCCCCGAAATTTTCCTCCCCCTCGCTTCTACCATGGTTTTTTCCGGCATGGACGGCCCAAAGAATGTCATGCAGCTGCATCTCCGGCCCACCCAGGACGAAAAGCCCATTTTCTGTCATGGTTTTTTGTCATAGAAGTAGGAGCCCACCACATCTATGATGATACCGGGTTTTGTCACAATTATCGTCATAGAAGTGTCATATGTATGATAGGAAAAAAATTCGTTCGGCCCAATATGTCACGGATGTGTCTTTTTTTTAGTGCTGACACGTACACATAACGTACACACGCACGCATGCTGGAATGCAACACTGACACGTACACATGCACTCACGAACACACGCACGTACGCACCCATGCATGCAACACTGAAACGTACCCTTGCACGCGCGCAACACTCGCACGGCTGCATGCACATAGCACACGACGCAAGACACACGCTCAAACTATACGTGCATGAACCCTTAAGGACATGGATTGTTACAGGTATTAATCAATCTTATCTGTGATAAGCAGAACATTGATGTTTGCAGCGGTCTTTATGAATCACAACGTATCGAACGGGCTATCAACATAGTAGGCTTATCTACATGAAAAAGATGACGTCACACTCAATGAACAATCATCGATTTATGAAATGCCTGCTTCTGACCGCCCTGGCCCACCAAAGGTTCCTCTGCTGTGCGCTGCCTGCATTGGGTCGCTGAATTTCGGGTTCCGGCAGACCCTTGAAATTCAAACTCTGGTGTGCGCACGAAGATCACTCCCCCTACCTCCTCACGTCTCGTCGCCTCGCAAGAGATCTAAACTACTCGAAGAAATACGCAAGGGACGCAAGGTTTATACTAGTTCGGGCCACCATTGTAGTGTAATACCCTACTCTAATTTGTGGTGTGGTGGATTGCCTCAGGGGCTGATGATGAACAGTACAAAGGAAGAACAACCTCGCGAGGGAAGAGTTCTTGTGAGTGGATCTGGCTAAGGTTCGAATCATCCTCCTTGCCTTGAGAATGGCTAATCCTATTTATATAGCAAGGCCCTGGTCCTCTTCCCAAATATTGAGCGGGAAGGGCGCCAACAATTGGCCATTTTGAAGGGGAACATCTAGTACACTTATCCTGACTAAAGTTGGTCCTCACCTGCCAAAGGCTCTGACGATGACGCCTTCCTGGGCTCCACGATGACCTCCATCTTGCCGTTCTGCTGGTCTTGGTCTTGTTGCACCAAAATGGTATCCTTTGCCTGATGCCTTGGCCTGCGCTTGCTCCCTTTGCACCAAAGGGGAAACAAGGACACTACCCAGGCCGGCGCCCGCCTGGCGCCCGCCTGGTCCCAATCGTCATGGCTTGCGTCACGGGCACCTTGTGAGGTATCCTGCCTTGATCTCTCCACCTCCTTGCGAGCCAGCCTGGCGAGGCTGTGCCTGAGGAAGCTTCCTGTCGTCCGCCCCGCAAGGCTTGGCCCCGTCGCGAGGGTCTTGAACTTGAGTCGATGAAGATGGGTCGTGGTGGGCTCCTACTTGAGCCAAGCCGTAGGCCGCAGGCAGGCAAGTCTGGGTACCCCCATTCCTAGAACGCCGACAGTAGCCCCCAGGCCCAAGGCGCGCCCGGACTTGGCTTAGCGAAGAAGCGAAGAGGCAAGTGTGAAGCGCCGCGGGCCCCAACAGCCTGTGGCCTTGGGCGCCGCGTGGCGGTTTATTGGACGTGGGCATCCCTCTCCCCATGACGCCTCGGCAACTGTGTGACTTGACAAGTCCCTGCATGCAAAAATGGGTCATGATTACCTGTGATCGTGGAGGCCGGCGGTTGGCCTCCCCTAGCTATAAGTACGAAACGGCGTGAGCCCCTCCGATTAATCGTTCCCGCTACTCTCTTTCTTCTTCTTCCTCGCCCTTGATCCGCCTTACACCGATGGCGCCAATTCGCCGGTTTTCTATAGACGAGAAAGGTAAGGCCCCCCAAGAGGGTCCTGACCCGCTCTCGCTGAAGAAACGGCCAACCATCCGCCGCGGAGACAGGGCTGCTGGGCAGGAAGTGTCGAGGCCCTGGTTCGAGCGACCACCGCCTGGGTTCCCGTTGCCCTTGTATGCCTGGATCGAGGGCCCTGGAGGAGAAGGCGCCGAGCAGCGTCACAGGAGCCGTCGTCGTCAGTGACGGATTACGGTGGTGCGTGTTGTTCCTCCTGGAGTCCACACCGAGGGCTCTTCTCGCAAGCTTGTGCTTCACGCTGCCATGCCTCCTTGTTCTTGGATTCGCCTTCCTCCCTCCTTTGCCTTCGAGATCCCGTCGAGGGGGCCTCTTGAGCTCTGGTTGCAGCATGCTGACTGCAGTACCCCTGCAACCGAAGCGGAGGTCGAAGTCGTCGCTCCGGGCAAGGTCTACATGACCTGGGGCTGGGGCGAGATTGCCCGGGTCTGCCGATCGGAGGGGGCCCTCATGATTCATCTTGAATACGATGGCGCCTCGTTAATGTTCTTCAAGGTCTTCGACGCGGAAGGACGCCGGCTGGAATGCTGCCCTGAGTAAAGCGGTAGGGGCATCGCCGGGGCGAGGACCAGGCCTGCCAGCTGCTCCCCCAGCGGCTCTTCAGGCAGCAGCGGAGATGCCGACGGGTCCAGCGACTCCGCCGAGCTCTACTGACTCCGGAGACGAGTGATGACAGCTATGAGCCTCCGAGTTCGTGCCGCGCTCGGAGCGTGGCAGCTGTATCAGGCCATCGACACCATTGACCTAGATGGGGTTGGCGCCGGCGCCTGCTGGCCCACTATTGATGATGGTGTCTTCTGCGGAGGTGCGCGTAGTTAGCGTATCTTAGGACTAACACCTCCTGTTCCCTGCGAGGAATCGAAGTACCACCCCACGGGGGTATTGTAAGGCACTGGCCATGTCTTTTGTGAATATATATCCTCATTATGAACTGACGCGAGATGCTAGTCTTGTCCCGGCTCGGCTCCCCCTCTCTCTCCTCACGAGGGCTTGGTGCTCTACGCTGACAGGTCCCGGTCCCCAGGCAGGCTTCAGCCATCGCTGGTATGCCAGGTCGCGATGCCATGGTCAAGGCCAGGAGGTGAGCGACCCGAGGTCCAGTAAGAGCCTCTGAGTCGTGATGCTCAGGGGGTCCCCATTAGCGCTCAAGCAGCCTCCGCTGGGCAAGAGAGGTAGGCAAGGTTGCCGTGACAGAGTTGCAGTAGGTGAGGGTTTAACGCCAAGCCGAGTTTGTTCCGGAGTAACTTATCTTATTGATTTGGAGTAACCCTCGGTGAAGTGTCAGGCCTTTGTGGCGGCAGCTGAGGTGTTGCGGGGTCAGGTCTTCGCGAGCCTCTTCCCTCTCCCACACACCTTCCTTCATGCTCTACGTCCTCAGGTCCCGGCCCTCGAGCGAGCTCAGCCGCCGCTGGTATGATAGGTCGCGATGTCGTGGGTCAAGGCCAGGGGGTGAGGGCTGGAGAGCCAATAAGAGCCCGTGAGTCGCGATGCTCAGGTACCCCCCCCCTTTAACGTGCAAGCGGATTGTGCTGGAGAGAAGGAGTGGAGGCCCGCGTCGTGCCTGGCGTTACTCCTGGAGCGGGTCCTGCGTACTAATCACGAGAGAAAGCAAGGCATGTTGCCGCGGTTGCCGGCCAACCATTGGTCGCTCCGAAGGAGTGGTTGGGGCACTAAGGGCCTGATGAGGTGGCGCCTTGTGGGGCTGCCGCGGCCAGAGCTCGACCACTCAGATTTATCAGTGTTGCAGGGACAGACCCGTGTGCAAGCGCCGTGCCGGGGCAAGCGGCTCCAGAGGTAGGTGTCAATCAAGCAGGCGATTAAGTCATACACGTTAAGCACGAAGGAGCAATCCCGTTTAGATAGATGCATAAAAAGGCAAATGTCGCTGGGTCAAGCTCGAGTGGCTTGGGGATAATGCAGCCCGAGGGGCGCCCCCAACAGGGTAATCTAAAGACATGAACAAAAGAGATACATGCCGCAGGGACGGACCCACGCGGCCTGGAAATGATGCAGCCCTGGGGGTGCTCCCAGCTGAAAATGAAACTCGAAGGGTGTCACCTGATGATGTCGGAGATGAAGAAATGCTGAAGTAGCCGATGGCGCACTGCAGAAGCTGACCCTCATGAGCCCCTAGGCACAGGTGGCTCTTCAAGGGTCGTCTCCATCTCTGCCAGGACTGTGGAATGCCTGACCTCCTGAGCCTCCAGAATGCTCCTCAGCAGGCGCTGGTGAGAGGCAGCTGCGTTCGGCAGGCCGAAGGGCATGCGAACGTAGCTGTGGGTGGACCCTCACAGCGCCCCACACGCGAAGGCCAGAGGCGCTCTTGAGATGCCACTCGGTTGAGCCCTGGTACATCGATGCAAACACGCAGCTCGCCATCCTCGCCTGGGTGGGGAGCTACGGCAGGTAAGCGGTGGTTGCCACTCAGGACTCTTGACTCATGCAGCTCCTGGATGCTTCTCGCGATGAACTCCCGAGGGCTTGGCCCTCCTTGCCTTGTTCCTTCCTGAGGGAAACGTGCTTTGAAACACACCTCCAAATGGTGCCCGAGCGCCTCCCTCGTGACCTTGGCAAATTCGATGGCCATCCAGGAGAGAGCCCCCGAGCCTTGCCCGAGGAGGGTGCCGGGCGTGCCTTCCTATGCGATAGAAGGAGGCGCCCCTTGGACGGGCGCGGATCCTGACATGACGCCACCGGAGGGGCCTGCCTCCCGAGGGTTCTAGCTGGGTGATGCCTTCTTCTTCTTAGGGACTGCCTCGAGAAGTCTTCCGCTCCTGTGATCTGGGTCTTCGACTGCTGCGGATTGAAAAGCACGCTCGAGAGAACACACCGCATCCCTTTCCTCACATGGCACCATGATGACTCCACCGCTTCCTGGCATCTTGAGGACATTGTAGCCGTGGTGAGTCACTGCCATGAAGTTGGCGAGGGCTGGGTACCCGAGGATGGCATTGTATGGTAGGAGGATGTGGGCGATGTCGAAGTCAATGAGCTCGGTGCGGTAGTTGTTGCGCTGCCCAAAGGTGATAGGGAGGCGGACTTGCCCTATTGGAACGGTGGAACCATCAGTGACTCCTGAGAAAGGCTTGGTTGGCTGAAGCTGATCGTATGGCACTTGGAGATTGTTGAACGTCTCGACGGACAGGACGTTGAGTCCTGCTCCGCCATTGATGAGGGTCTTGGTGACCTGCACATTGCTGATGATTGGGGAGCAAAGCATCGGGAGGACTCCGGCCGTGGCTACGCACTTGAGCTGATCCGCTGAGCTGAACGTGATAGTGCACGCTGACCACCTGAGAGGGCGTGTGGCCTCAAGCTTGGGGAGGACTGCATTCACCTCGCGAGCAAACTGTTTGAAGATGCGTTGACAGGGTGGGGCTTGAGCGCCGCCCAGGATGCAAGCGATCGCACACGGCTCCCGGAAGCCCCCAGCTCCTTCGTCCTGGTGATGGTCCTCGTTTCCCCTCGGCGGAGGTGGCAGAGGAGGGAGGCCCGCGTTTCCTTGAGGGCGATCCTCGCGAGGCTGATCCCTACAACCTCCCTCGCGAGGCTGGTCCTGCCAGCAGTCCTCGCGAGGTCAGTCGTGCCGCCCTTGGCGAGGGCCACGGTCTTCCCATTGTCCTCCACCTCTTCCTCCTCCTCGGCCATAGCCCCGGTCGTTGCGCTCGGGGCGTCTGCCGATACGCCCATCTCGCACGGCCCTGAGCTCTTGGCATTCGTTGGTGTTGTGGGTTTGGAGGTCGTGATACACGCAGCACCGGCTGCCCTTGGATGACTCAGGCTAATCTCTGCCTCGCTTGGTGTCAGGCTCCGCTGCAAGCACAGCAGCCCCCTTGCGCTTCACGTCTTTGGCCTTGGGCTTCTTCTCTTCTGGATCGGCAGCCGGAAGCTCGAGGAGGGAGAGTCGCCCTTCCTCAGCCCTGGTGCATCTGGTCACCAGGTTGAACAGCTCCAGGGATGTGCACAGGTCTTCATGGATTGCTAGCTCTTCCTTCATCTTGATGTCACGCACGCCGTCAGAGAAGGCTGAGATGATGGCTTCCTTAGTCACCGTGGGGATCTTGAGGCAAGCGTTGTTGAAATGCTGAATGTACTTCTGCAAGGTCTCTCTTGGCTGTTGCTTGATGCGATGAAGGTCGCTCATGGCCGGGGGCCAGTCGCGAGTGCCTTGGAAGTTGGCGATGAAGCGGGTGCGCATCTCGTCCCAAGAGGAAATCGTGCCAGGAGCCAGGTTTAGGAGCCAGGTGCGGGCACCGTCCTTGAGCGCCATGAGGAACCAGTTCGCCATGACTTTCTCGTCCCCATTGGCGGCCTCGATGCCCAGCTCGTAGAGCTGGAGGAACTCCGCAGGGTCAGCCGTGCCGTCATAGCGTGGGGGTGGGTCGGGCTTGAACTTGCCCGGCCAAGCTACGCTGCGCAGCTCGGCGGTGAAGGCGCGGCATCCCGTAGTGGCCATGGGGGGCCTTTGGTGACGAAGGGCTTGATCTTGGAGGTCTGCACGCGCTGCCGCCAGGAGCAGCGCGGGGTCTTGGCGCGCTGGAGCAGGAGCGCGGTCATGACGTGCCGGTGCAGGGAGCATGCGGGCAGCTTCTTGGGGGCGAGGGATCTCCTGGCATCTCCTTTCTTGTCGCACGGGCACCGAACATGGTGGGTCTCGTGCCTGAGCCGCACCGTGGGGCTAGGGCGCCCTCTTGTGGAGGAGGTGGCGGAGGCACCTCCTAATCCACGCCTCCTGTGCAGGGTGGAGGGTGAGGCAGCAAGAGAGAGGGCATGGGAGAGCCCCCTGCAGCGCTGACGAGCTTAGTGATGCGGGCGAGCCAGTCCTCGTAGAGGTCGTCGACGGGACGGTAGTGCAGGAGCTCTCGCGCCAGGAGTAGCGCGGCGTGTGCGTCCGCGGCGGTGTGACGGGCGTGGGAGGATGAAATGGCTGGAGTCAGCGACGGGGTGGCATTGCGGCCCTCTTGCCTTACCGAAGGGTGCAGGGACGAGGCCTGCTGCTCGTTCCCCGCCGGGCCGATGGCAGCGTTGGCGGCGGGCGACGAGGAACGACGAGGGCATCCGCCGACGGGCACCGTCTAGGCAACGTGGGTGGCGAGGGCTGCCCGGTGCTCGGCGCGGGCTCGACAAGCGTCAGACATGGATGTGACGGACAGCGAGACGCAGGGCGGCGGAAGGCGAGATTCCAGCGCACCCCTACCTGGCGGGCCAAATGTCGGATTTCGGGTTCTGGCAGATCCTTGAGGTTCGAACTCTGGGGTGTGCACGGAGATCACTCCCCCTACCTCCTCACGTCACGTCACCTCGCAGGAGATCTAAACTACACGAAGAACAACACAAGGGATGCAAGGTTTATACTAGTTCGGGGCACCATTGTGGTGTAATACCCTACTCTAGTTTGTGGTGTGGTGGATTGCCTCAGGGGCTGATGATGAACAGTACAAAGGAAGAACAACCTCGCGATGGGAGGAGTTCTTGTGAGTGGATCTGGCTAAGGTTCGAATCGTCCTCCTTGCCTTGAGAATGGCTAATCCTATTTATAGAGCAAGGCCCTGGTCCTCTTCCCAAATATTGAGCGGGAAGGGCGCCAACAATTGGCCATTTTGAAGGGGAACATCTAGTACACTTATCCTGACTAAAGTTGGTCCTCGCTTGCCAAAGGCTCTAACGATGATGCCTTCCTGGGCTCCACGATGACCTCCATCCTGCCGTTCTGCTGGTCTTGGTCTTGTTGCACCGAAATGGTATCCTTTGCCTGATGCCTTGGCCTGCGCTTGCCCCCTTTGCACCAAAGGGGAAACAAGGACGCTGCCCAGGCCGGCGCCCGCCTGGCGCCCGCCTGGTCCTGATTGTCATGGCTTGCGTCCCGGGCAACTCGTGAGGTACCCTGCCTTGATCTCTCCGCCTCCTCGCGAGCCAGCCTGGTGAGGCTGTGCCTAAGGAAGCTTCCCGTCGTCCGCCCCGCGAGGCTTGGCCCCCTTGCGAGGGTCTTGAGCTTGAGTCGATGAAGATGGGCCATGGTGGGCCCCTACTTGAGCCACGCCGCAGGCCGTAGGCAGGCAAGTCTGGGTACCCCCATTCCCAGAACGCCGACAGTCACTGACATGCAGGTCATGTACCCAAAGTGCCCACACGTGAGTGGAAGAACGGTGCGGTGTCCTAAGTCAGAGTCGAGGGCGCCACTCGCTGCACGCCCGGCTGAACACGCCTCTGTGCCGCATTCAAACGCCTCCATGAAACCCGCCCGTGTGGAAGCCGAGAAACCCACTCTAGACACACGTCCGTTCATGACCGGGCCGGCATTAAACGCAACACCGCCCGAGCTCCTCCCGTCCGCCGTCTATTTAATCTCCTATTAAACCGAGGCCAAACGCCGGCTAAGAATCGCACACCTCCACCGCTCCCCTATCTCCTCCACCATTTTGTTCACTCTTACAATGGCTTACGAAGAGTAGTTATTCCACATCCAAGCCGGCTGGGTAGCCCGCAAGATACGGGCTATGCAGCTTGCTCATCCACCTCCCTCCCCTCGCCCGATGGAGCCAGTTGCTGCCCCAAGCCGGCGTGCGGTTCAGCAACTCGCCGCTCCAGCCCAGCTCAACGAGGAGCGGTGCACGGGCGTCGTTACTGCTGTCCACGCTGCCGCCTCGTACCGCGTCTCCCGTTTTTGTGGCCGAGACTCCCATGCCGGCGGCCTGCCATGCAAGCAGCGATAGAAGTCGGGTGCTTGGAGAGCGACGAGTTGGTGACCAGCGCCTCCGCGTCCGCCGCCATCATCAAGGAGAAGTAGAACACGGGAGGCTATCGCTGCTTGGGTCCCATGAAGGCCACCGCGGAGGCGACACCAGCGTACACAGCAGGTGTCTTGCCGGATCCTTTTGTTGCGAGGACCTTCGTCGACCCTGCATGGGCTCCACGGAAGAGGGGAATGTTAGGATGAACTCGAGCCGGTGCTGGCCATGGCTTAGTAGTGGCCGGTGATGAACTCGAACCGGTGCCGGCCACCATCATCTTCGGCACCAGCCAATGATATCAAATGGGTAGTGGGAAAGCGAGCCATTCTTTGCGCTGAAGCATATACCTCCGGGGCTCCTGAGAGGTTTTTGGTGGCTACAGAGGCTTGCGGCGGCGGAACTCCCGATCTATCTTCTCCTTCGATGTTTTTAGCGTACATGGACTTATATAGGCGAAAGAAGTCGGTCGGGGGAGCCTCGAGGGACCCAGGAGATAGGGGGCGCGCCCAGGGGGTGGGCGCGCCCTCCTATCTCCTTGCTTCCTCGAGCCTTCCCTTCTTGAACTCCAAGTCTCCCGGATCATATCCTTTCCAAAAATCACGCTCCCGAAGGTTTCATTCCGTCTGGACTCTGTTTGATATCCTTTTTCTTTGAAATACTGAAACAGGCAATAAAACAGCAATATGGGATGGGCCTCCGGTTAATAGGTTAGTCCCAAAAATGATATAAAAGTGTATAATAAAGCCAGTAATCATTCAAAACAGATAATAAAATAGCATGAACGCTTCATAAATTATAGATACGTTGGAGACATATCAATAGTCTTCATCATCCTTTCCTCACTGGGACAATGCTCTAATAATTAAGATCATCACACTTTTATTGATTTACAACTCAAGAATTACAACTCAAAACTAGAACAAGATATGACTCTATATGAATGCCTCCGGCGGTGTACCGGGATATGCAATAAATCAAGAGTGACATGTATAAAAATTATGAAAGGTGGCTTAGCCACAAATACGATGTCAACTACACGATCATGCAAAGAGCAATATGACAATGATGAAGTGTGTCATAATAAACGGAACGGTGGAAAGTTGCATGGCAATATATCTCGGAATGGCTATGGAAATGCCATAATAGGTATGTATGGTGGCTGTTTTGAGGAAGGTAAATAATGGGTGCATGATACCGGCGAAAGTTGCGCAGTATAATAGAGGCTAGCAAAGTGGAAGGATGAGTGTGCGTATATCCATGGACTCACATTAGTCATAAAGAACTCATATACTTATTGCAAAAGTCTACTTGCCCTTGAAGCAAAGTACTACTACGCATGCTCCTAGGTGAAGGGTTGGTAGGAGTTAACCATCGCGCAATCCCGACCTCCACTCATAAGGAAGGCAATTAAAAGAGCACCTCATGCAATAAATTTGTCACACAACTTTTACCATACATGCATGCTACGGGACTTGCCAACTTCAACACAAGTATTTCTCAATTTCATAATTACCCACTAGCATGACTCTAATATTACTACCTCTATATCTCAAAACAATTATCAAGCATCAAATTTATCCTAGTGTTTTATGCACTTTCTATGATAGTTTTTATTATACCCAACTTGAATGCTCACCATTCTAGGACCAATTTATAACCATAGCAAATACCATGCTATTCTGAAAGACTCTCAAAATAATATGAGTGAAGCATGACTTCAAAATTAATCCACCACCGTGATCTAAAAGATATAACTTAAGTACTCGAGCAAAAACTATCAAGCTCAAAAGATATAAGTGAAGCACATAGAGTATTCTAGTAAATTCTAATCAAGTGGGCTTCTCCCAAAATCTGCGTATAGCAAGGATGATTGTGGTAAACTAAAAAGCAAAGACTAATATCATACATGACGCTCCAAGCAAAACACATATCATATGGCGGATAAAAATATAGCTCCAAGTAAAGTTACCGATGAACGAAGACGAAAGAGGGGATGCCTTCCGGGGGTATTCGCAAGCTTAGGCTTTTGGCTACTCTTGAATATCTTGGGGTGCCATGGGCATCCCCAAGCTTAGGCTCTTGCCACTCCTTGTTCCATAGTCCATCAAATCTCTATCCAAAACTTGAAAACTTCACAACACAAAACTCAACAGGAAATCTTATAAGCTCCGTTAGTGAAAGAAAACAAAACCACCACATAAGGTACTGTAATGAAATAATTATTTATTTATTTTGGTGTTAAACCTACTGTATTGCAAGTTCTCTATGGTTCATACCACTTAATACTAGCCATAGATGCATCAAAATAAGCAAACAACACACGAAAAACAGAATCTGTCAAAAACAGAACATTCTGTAGCAATCTGTAACTAACGCAAACGTATGGAACTATAAAAATCCTAAGAAAATAGGAAGTCCTGGAGCATTTTTCTATTGATCATCAGCAAAAAGAATCAACACAAAATCACGTTTCTGTGATTTAACAAAACTAATTTTGTGCATGCAAAGTTTCTGTTTTTCAGCACAATCAAATTAACTATCATCATAGGTTATCCTATAGGTTCTACTTGGCACAAACACTAATTAAAACATAAAAACACATCTAAACAGAAGGTAGATGCAAAATTTATTACTAAACAGAAACAAAAAACAAAAAACACAAATAAAATTGGGTTGCCTCCCAACTAGCGCTATCGTTTAACGCCCCTAGCTAGGCATAAAAGCAAAGATAGATCTAAGTAGTGCCATCTTTGGCACCCAATTCCTAAGTAGCCTGCATGATAAATTCATAAGGTAATTTAACTTTCTTTCTTGGAAAGTGCTCCATGCCTTCCTTAATGGAAATTGGAATCTAATATTCCCTTCCTTCATATCAATAATCGCGCCAATCATTCTAAGGAAAGGTCTACCAAGAATAATAGTGCAAGAAAGATTGCAATCTATATCAAGAACGATAAAATCTACGGGCACCAAATTTCTATTTGCAACAATGAGAACATCATTGATCCTTCCCATTGGCTTTTTAATGGTGGAATCCGCAAGGTGCAAATTTAAAGAGCAATCATCAAGATCATGGAAACCTAGAATATCACATAAAGTTTTCGGAATCGTGGAAACACTAGCACCCAAATCACACAAAGAATAACACTCATGATCTTTAATTCTAATCTTGATAGTAGGTTCCCACTCATCATTAAATTTTCTAGGTATAGAAACTTCCAAATTAAGTTTTTCATCATAAGATTGCATCAAGGCATCAACAATGTGTTTGGTAAAAGCTTTATTTTGACTATAAGCATGAGGAGAATTAACAACGGATTGCAACAAGGAAATACAACCTTCTAAAGAACAATTATCATAATCAAATTCCTTGAAATCCGAGATAGTGGGTTCAGTGCTATTTAAAGTCAAGACCTCTCCAATCCCACTTTTACCAAATTTAGCATCCAGATCTAAAAACTCCGAATTATTGGGACGCCTTCTAACTAAAGTTGACTCATCTCCAGTCCCATTATTATCAAGATTCATATTGCAAAACAAAGATCTAATAGGGGACACATCAATAACTTTAAGATCTTCATCATTATTTTCATGGAAACTAGAAGAAAACGCCTTTACAAAGCAATCTTTCTTAGCACGCAATCTAGCGGTTCTTTCCTTGCACTCATCAATGGAAATTCTCATTGCTTTGAGAGACTCATTGATATCATGCTTAGGAGGAGAAGATCTAAGTTTAAGAGAATCAACATCAAGCGAAAGTTTATCAACATTCCTAGCCAAATCATCAACTTTGAGCAATTTTTCTTCAAGCAAGGCATTAAAATTCTTTTGAGAAATCATAAATTCTTTCACATATTCTCAAAATTAGAGGGCATATTATTAAAATTACCATAAGAATTATTGTAGGAATTTCCATAATTATTAGAGGAATTACTAGGGAACGGTCTAGGATTAAAGTTTCCTCTATAAGCATTGTTTCCAAAACTATTCCTACCAACAAAATTCACATCCATAGATTCATTATTATTCTCAATCAAAGTAGACAAAGGCATATCATTGGGATCAAGAGGAGTATTTTTAGTAGCAAACAACTTCATAAGTTCATCCATCTTTACACTCAAAACATTGATTTCTTCTATAACATGCACTTTTTGACTAGATGATCTTTCGGTGTGCCATTGAGAATAATTAGCCATAATATTATCAAGAAGTTTTGTAGCATCTCCTAACGTGATTTCCATAAACGTGCCTCCCGCGGCCGAATCTAAAAGATTTCTAGAAGCAAAGTTCAAACCGGCATAAAATTTTTGTATGATCATCCATAAATTCAAACCATGAGTAGGGCAATTGCGAATCATCAATTTCATTCTTTCCCAAGATTGGGAAACATGCTCATGATCAAGTTGTTTAAAATTCATAATATCGTTCCTAAGAGTTATGATCTTAGCGGGAGGAAAATACTTAGAGATAAAAGCATCTTTGCACTTGTTCCAAGAATCAATACTATTTTTAGCAAAGACGAAAACCAAACTTTAGCACGATCTCTAAGTGAAAACGGAAATAACTTCAATTTAACAATGTCATTATCCGTATCTTTCTTCTTTTGCATATGACACAAATCAACAAAGTTGCTTAGATGAGTAGCGGCATCTTCACTAGGAAGGCCGGTGAATTGATTTTTCATAACAAGATTCAGCAAAGCAGTATTGATTTCACAAGACTCAACATCATTAAGAGGAGAAATCGGAGTACTAAGGAAATCATTATTATTGGTATTGGAGAAATCACACAATTTGGTATTATCTTGCGCCATGGCAACAAGTAATCCAACACACAAGCAAATAGAAAAAGGCAAGGGAAAGAGAGAGAGAGAGAGAGAGAGAGAGAGAGAGAGAGAGAGAGAGAGAGAGATTGGGAAAGAGAGGGCAAATAAAACGGCAAGGGTGAAGTGGGGGAGAGGAAAATGAGAGGCAAATGGCAAATAATGTAAATGTGAGGGAGATGAGTTTGTGATGGGTACTTGGTGTGTCTTGACTTGAGCGAAGACCTCCCCGGTAACGGCGCCAGAAATCCTTCTTGCTACATCTTGAGCTTGCGTTGGTTTTCCTTGAAGAGGAAAGGGTGATGCAGCAATAGTAGCGTAAGTATTTCCCTCAGTTTTTGAGAACCAAGGTATCAATCCAGTAGGAGGCTCCTCAAAATTCCCATGCACCTACACAAACAAACAAAGAACTCGCAACCAACGCAATAAAGGGGTTGTCAATCCCTTAACGGCCACTTGCTAAAGTGAGATCTGATAGAGATAGTATGATAAGATAAATATATTTTTGGTATTTTATAATATAGATGCGAAGAGTAAAGATGCAAATAAAAGTAGATTGAAAGCTTATATGATAAAAGATAGACTCGGGGCCATAGGTTTCACTAGTGGCTTCTCAAGATAGAATAAGTATTACGGTGGGTGAACAAATTACTATCGAGCAATTGATAGAAAGGCGAATAAACTTCTAGGCATGATCATGTATATAGGCATCACGTCCGTGACAAGTAGACCGACTCCTGCCTGCATCTACTACTATTACTCCACACATTGACCGCTATCCAGCATGCATCTAGAGTATTAAGTTCATAAGAACAGAGTAACGCATTAAGAAAGATGACATGATGTAGAGGGATAAACTCAAGCAATATGATATAAACCCCATCTTTTTATCCTCGATGGCAATAATACAATACGTGCGTTGCAACCCTTTCTGTCACTGGGTACAGACACCGCAAGATTGAACCCAAAGCTAAGCACTTCTCCCATGGAAAGAAAGATCAATCTAGTAGGCCAAACCAAACTGATAATTCGAAGAGACTTGCAAAGATAACTCAATCATACATAAAATAATTCAGAGGAGATTCAAATATTTCTCATAGATAAACTTGATCATAAACCCACAATTCATCGGATCTTGACAAACACACCGCAAAAAGAGTTACATCGAATAGATCTCCACAAGAGAGGGGGGAACATTGTATTGAGATCCAAAAAGAGAGAAGAAGCCATCTAACTAATAACTATAGACCCTAAGGTCTGTGGTAAACTACTCACAACTCATCGGAAGGGCTATGGTGTTGATGTAGAAGCCCTCTGTGGTCGATTCCCCCTCCAGCGGAGCGTCGGCGAAGGCTCCAAGATGGGATCTCGCGGATATAGAAGGTTACGGCAGTGGAAATTGTTTTTTGTTGGCTCCCTGGATGTTTTTGGGGTACGTGGGTATATATAGGAGGAATAAGTACGTCGGTGGCCGCTCGAGGGGCCCAGGAGATAGGGCGCGCCCAGGAGAGGTGGGCGCGCCCTCCTATCTCATGGCCGCCTCGATTGCTTCTTGACTTGCACTCCAAGTCCTCTAGATCACATTCATTCCAAAAATCACGCTCCCGAAGGTTTCATTCCGTTTGGACTCCAATTGATATTCCTTTTCTTCGAAATACTGAAATAGGCAAAAAACAGCAATACGGGCTGGGCCTCCGGTTAGTAGGTTAGTCCCAAAAATGATATAAATGTGTAAAATAAAGCCCATAAACATCCAAAAGGGGTAATATAATAGCATGGAACAATCAAAAATTATAGATACGTTGGAGATGTATCACCGGACATGAGGAACACAAATCGATCGGCGGGCGACCATTTAGGCTAGGTATTATATACCTGTGCTGTCCAGAACTAGCACTGCGTAGTTCATTTCAATGTAATGAAATCCGTCAGGTTTGTATGAAAATTCAGTATTTTATATGATTTCTGTCGTTGTTTATATGAAATATCAGTTTGTCTACGTGTTTGTGTGAATTTCGTCTGGTTGGTTGAGTTGCTGTCATAATGTGTGTGGCTACGGTTGGATGGCGTAATTTGCGGGTCGCCGGTCAGTCTGCGGGCGGCTTGGGTGGCATTGTGAGACAAAAAAAACACAGCTCATGCGAGCTCGTCTCCAATGTGTGCGCTGGAGGATGCATGACAGCATGAGCACCCGAGCCATTCCTCGTTCATCGGTGGCAAAGGCACCGGTGGACAAAAGGGTCACCAATATTTTGGCTACCCCGGGCAAGATCCAAACAGCCCCTCCCAATAGATTCAAATCCCTCGTTCGCCGTGGAATTTTGCTATGTGTTGTTTTCATGGACTAGCAAGATGCTCGTGCATTGCACGGAACATCAAGATGCATTTTTTTACAAACTCCCGCATGCATGCATGCAAGGGATAATTAATGTCCTCCTTTGCTAGTACCATGAGGCAAACACCATTAATATTGCATCGATTAATGTTAGTGGCCTTGTATATCTGTAAATTGTAATTTTGATAGTGGCCCCTTGTATATAAAAATGGAGGGAGAAAGATGAGAGATAAGGTGAGGAGGAGTGGGGCGTGGTGGTGACCGGTGGTCGGACTGGGCAGAGGCATGGGGATGGACGGCGCATTATGTCTAGGTTTGTATCTCTCTCACACACACCCACATAGGTGGGGGACGTGCACGAAGAGAAGAGGTGCACGCACGGCGCATGTACTCCCGTCTCTTTCCCAACCACACCCGCACGGGTACACGGTGGAGCTCATTTCTGTACAAAAAGGCAGCCCACGTGGTAATTTGACACGTGTACTGGTTGTCCACTTGGTGGAGGGAGGATCGTCTACCACGGGTGAACAAACAAATTGCGACTTGACGTGTTATGTTAAAAAAAGAGGCAAACCATGTGGGGCCTACCTTAGAGGCAAGGCTCTATACACTGGAGTACTTTTGATGTGTCCCGTCAACTCGCAGAACGAGGAGAAGCTTGCTTAGTACGTCGTCTCCCCCGCCCACGGGCATAGTGGCTCGTGGGATGAGGTGAAGCTTTCTTACGAGTAGTAGTAGTAGTACTCCTACTACTATACGCCTTACGCCCGCTCCCTCGCCCACGCGTGTGGTGGCTCGCAGCACGAGGAGAAATTTTTACTAGTCCCTCCGTTTACTCCTCGTCCCTACTACGTACCTTGGTTAGTACTCCCTCCATTTACTTATACAAGGCCACTATAAAAAATACATTTTGCATCTATGCAAGGCCACAAATAGTAATCAAGACAAAAGTTACTACTCCCTCCTTTCCAGTTTATGGCTCAATTTCAAAATCTCTCCAACCAAGGTAGGCGGTGAGTGGTCAAATTAATTTCGTAGTTTGCACAAGTAATTAGTACGCTCATTTTTCTCAAGAAGTTATGTTTACCGAGGCATTAATTAGAATGAATGCATGAATGACCACTAAATTTCCATGAACTTCTACATGCATTGGTGTCAGGACCCCGACTCGATGTCACATTGATCTAGCCGGTAACACCTCATATCACTTTGCGGCCTCACGCACGGTATCCCCACGGGTGTCGCCTTACCTTTGCCCGGGACCGTTTGCGCCTTTTGGCTCACGTATATGATAGTGTCGCTAGCATCCATATGATAAGGAGCCCGGGCTGACATGACTAGTCGTAAACCCAAAGTGGCACAGACTTACAGGGACAGGCATCCATGACCCAGCTTCGAACGTGTCGGTCATCAGCAAGTGGGTCCGGGCTGTAGCACTGGGCTAGCAGGACTCCGGTAAACTGGGCTGTAGCGGGCTAACAGGACTCCGGTACTCAATGCGTGACATTTCCCCGAAGGGACAGACACGGGAACGAAGAAGGACACATGCCGGCCAGCCTAAGTGTTCCAGAGCAGTAGCAAGCTACCATGGCTCAGCGGTAACACTAGGAGACATTTCCCGGTAAGAGAGGCTACTAAAGATAAACAACTAGATAGTCAGATCCCACACATACCAAGCATTTCAATCATACACACAATATGCTCGATATGTGCAAATACAACGAAGCATCACAACATGACTCTATGACACAAGTACTTTATTTAAGGCTCAGAGAGCCATACATAACATACACAAAGGTACAGGTCTCACGACCCAACATTCAAGTCATACAGTCATACAAACCAGCAGCGGAAGTAACTTGTCTGTGTATAGACAACTAGTAAAATAAAGGAGGCTTGGAAAGCCTAGCTATACTACATGGTCCTTCACAAGCTCAGGGTCACCACCTGGGCCTTTAGCCTACTCGTTGATGTCAACGTCTACATAGAACCCATCAGAAGGGGTTGCAGCGTCTTCTGTAAAAAATGTAAATTATAGCAACATGAGTACAAAGGTACTCAGCAAGACTTACATCAGATCCTACATACATGCATATTATCAAGAAGGGTTGGTGGAGTTATTGCAGCAAGCCAGCTTTGACTCTTGGCTAGACTATCCTACGATACTCCAACTTGAAATGGTTTTGCGCACACGAGTCCACTACTCACCAATTCAATACACTACCGAGGATCCGCCTCCGTCTTCCTACGGAAGAGCCATCCTCGGCACTCACACTTATCTTGAAGCTTTTAGTAGTTTCCATTTACTTGTCTATGAACTGTATAGGCAACCAAGTAGTCCTTTACCGCGGACGCGGCTATTCGAATAGATCATGATAACCCTGCAGGGGTGTACTTCTTCATACATGTTTCCACCACTTAGCGTCTGCACACGACATGTGCTCGGCAGACTTCAAGCGAAAGCCGACGTGGGTGTAGACCACGACCTACCTAAACACTTAAGCCTCTAGTCCAGGTTTATCGCCTATTCGGGTTCCATCCGCAGGGAGTCCGGCCGAGGTTTCCCATACGGCCCCGAACGATGTGAACAGGGTTCCCGAGATACCTAACGGGTATTCGGTACACCGTGCCACGTACCTACCGCATCACAGCCCACCCCTACGGTCAGCGCTGTCCACGGCCTCCAGTAGGCTACAAACACCAGAAACTACTTGCAACTCCTGGACAGAGAACTAGGGTGAATAAGAAGTCGAGCGGGGTCATATTTCAGGGCCCAATGCATGGTAGTAGCTGTATCTTAAATCACACATACATATCTCAGTGCTTAAGGTCGGCTTCAATGAAACAACCCACCATGTACTCCTACATGGCCTCTCATCGATACCTTTACCAAATTGTGTTCACCACACCACTCTCATTACCGACATAATCATTTCACTCTAGCCCATCACCCAGATGAACCAGACCTGACACGACTCTAAGCATAGCAGGCATAGCAAGGTAGGAACAACACATACATATGGCTCAATCAACTCCTACACATGCTAGTGGGTTTCATCTAGTTACTGTGGCAATGACAGGTCATGCAGAGGAAATGGGTTCAACTACCGTAGCACACAGCAGTTTGAAACGCGTTGTCTTAATGCAGTAAAGAGAGCAGGAGCGAGAACATGGGATTGTATCGATATGATCAAATGGTTGGTTGCTTGCCTGATGGTTCGATGCACTGATACGGTTCTTCGTTAGGGTAATCACGGTACTCCTCGGAGGCAGAACCTGTCGCAAAGGACACCGATACACAACCATCACCAAACAATGTGCAACAATATGATGCATGCATGAAACATGGCAATATGAGTGTGTTGGGCTAATGCAACTAAAACCAGAAGGGTTTGAACCAATTTGAATCAAAGATTCAAATTTCAAACTCAAGCATGGCCTTTTAAAGTGCTTTTCCTTGTTCTGCATTAAACATCAAGTTAACTTGTTTAGTCATGCATGAAAATAGTACAGATGGATAGATTGGATTTTTCTGATCATTTTTCATATATAATTTGTCTGATTTGGAGTTACAGAATAAAAGTTATGAATTTTTGAAGTTTAAATAATATTCTGGAATTTCCTGATTTAATTTAAATCCAGAAATATATATATTGCGCCAGCATGACGTCAGCATGACGTCAGTGGTCAACTGCGGCTGGCTGGGGTCAAACCTGACGTGTGGGGTCCACACGTCAGTGACAGGGGGGTTTAACAGGGGTTAATTTAATCCTAATTAGAAGTTAGTGGCGCTGGGGCCCACTGGTCAGTGTCAGGGGGGTTAACTAACAGTGATTAGCGCTAAGCTAACCACCTGGCCGACGGGGCCCACGCGTCAGTGACTCTGGGGGGGTCAAACCCCAGGTCGAACAGTCAAACCCGCCGGCGGTTAGTCGCCGGCGAGGTCCGCGGCGTACAAGTGCCTCGGGTTTCCTCTGTGGTGCTCCAAACGGCGTGCGGCTAGGTGCGTTGGAAAGCTAGCTCGATGGCGCGTCGGGCGGTGGCCGTGGCTGGGCCTGGGGTGGCCGGAGTCGACGGCGGCGAGCTCGGCTGCGGCCGCCGGGGTTCGGTCGTGCACGGAAACGGGGTTGGAGCTCGAAGGCGAATGAAGCAAGGCGCTAGGGATGCTCTACGGGGCCTTACGAACTTGTTGGACTCGCCGGGGTGACCAAATGGTCACCGGAGCTGCGTCGACGGCGAGCTCGGCGACGGCGGAGGTTCGGCCGTGGTGGGAAACGGGGTTACGGCGCGGGAACGAGGGGGAGAAGAGAGGGGAAACGGTGGCGGAGCTCACCGCGGTTGCAGCGGGCGTCGAAGCGGGCTCGGGGACGCGCTGGAGACGGCGAATCGATGGCGATGGTGGTCGGAGCCCGCGGAGGAAGACGATGGCGACGGCGGCTCCACAGGGCGTCCGGCGTCTTGTGGCTTGACGAGGAGGTAGAGGGGGTCGCGGCGGAGCTGGGGAGCGTGTCGGGGAGGCGAGGGGAGGCCGGTGGCGGCTGTTATGGCGAACGGCGGCGATGGGTGTGTTCGGACACGGGAGAGAGAGAGCGAGGGAGAGGAGAGGAAGAACCCGGGGAGAGTGAGAGAGTACGGGGGGAGGGCGTGGCGTCGTTCCAGGCCATCCAGACGAGGAGGGGGGAGCAGGCAGGCAGGCGAGCTAGTGGCGTGGCGCGGTGGCGCGCGCGCGTGCCGGGCACACTCCCCTCCCTCTGTCGAGGACGAAGACGACAGAGGAGGAGGCGGGCTGGGCCGCCTGCTGGCTGGGCCGGCCAGCTGGCTGGGCCGGACAGGGAGGAGCCCAGGTAAGCTCCTCCTTTTATTTATTTCTGTTTTTCTAATTTCTGACATTTGTTTTGATTTAAATAAAATATTAAATCATTTTATACCTTATGCCAATTTTTGCAGGAGCTAGATATATTATTCCAGAGCTCCCCAACAGGTGGCATAATTTTTGGACATATATTAATATATATAACTAATATATTTCCAATGCAAATATTTATGCATTAATTCCAAATGCCCAAAATAAATACCTATGAGCTCTTGAAAATATTGGTTTGATTTTTATCTCTGTCCAATATTTTCAGAGAGCAACATGAGCATTTTCTTGGACCCTTTTGGAGAAATTTTTATTTGGGTCATTTTCAAAAATGATTCTGAGGGTTTCACAAATCCCCATTTCAAGTTTCTGATGAAAGAGTAAACATGATGCAACACTCTAGTGCATGACTAGCTAGGGTGTGACAACTCACCCCCACTCAAAAGAATCTCGTCCCGAGATTTGGGTTCCTCCGGGAAGAAGGCGGGATACTCGAGTCGAAGACGATCCTCCCTTTCCCAAGTTGCTTCATCCTCAGAATGGTGCGACCATTGGACTTTGAGAAACTTGATATTATGACGTCGGGTGGTACGTTCGGCCTGATCGAGGATACGAACGGGGTACTCTCGATATGTAAGATTATCTTGGAGATCAAGCGTTTCGTGGTCCACTCCACGGATAGGATCCGAGAAGCAACGCCTGAGTTGAGAAACGTGGAAGACATCGTGGACTCTGGAGAGGTGCGGAGGTAGTTCCAACTGGTAGGCAACTTCTCCTCGTTTGGCAAGAATGCGAAAAGGTCCAATGTAACGAGGAGCCAATTTGCCTTTGATACCGAAACGATGGGTTCCCTTCAGAGGGGTGACCCGAAGATAAGCCTTCTCGTCAACCTCGAAAGTCATAGCCTTATGTTTTCGGTCATATTGACTCTTTTGCCGAGATTGGGCTATTTTCAACTTTTCACGAACGATACGAACTTGTTCTTCTGCTTCCTGAATCATATCTGGGCCAAAGAATTGTCTTTCCCCGGTCTCTGACCAGTTAAGGGGTGTTCGACACCGTCGTCCATAGAGAACTTCAAAAGGGGCTTTACCCAAGCTAGATTGATAGTTGTTGTTGTAAGCGAATTCGGCAAATGGAAGGCACTTCTCCCAGTCCATTCCGAATGAGATAACAGAGGCTCGAAGCATGTCTTCTAGAATCTGGTTGACGCGTTCCACTTGACCACTCGACTGAGGGTGGAAGGCGGTGCTAAAGGAGAGACGAGTTCCCATAGCATTTTGGAAGCTTTCCCAAAATCGAGAGGTGAAAAGACTTCCTCGATCCGAGTTAATTTCCAAAGGAACACCATGGAGGGACACTATTCGGGAGATGTATAAGTCTGCCAGCTGACTAGCGGTTATACCCTCACGAACAGGTAAGAAATGGGCTACTTTGGAAAGACGATCGACAACGACGAGAATAGCATTATTCCCTCTCTTGGTCCTGGGAAAACCGGTAATGAAATCCATACCAATTTTATCCCATTTCCATTCAGGAATAGCTAAGGGTTGAAGGGTGCCAGCAGGCCGTTGATGCTCTGCTTTTACACGACGACAGACGTCGCAATTTGCAATATACTGAGCAATTTCTCTCTTCATCCTAGTCCACCAGAACCTCTGGCGTAGGTCCTGATACATCTTAGTACTACCGGGATGAATGGTGAGAGGAGATTCATGAGCCTCCTTAAGGATCAACTGCCGTAGATGCTGGTTCTTGGGAACCACTAGACGGTCCTCAAAGTACACAACACCATGATCATTTGTGGAGAAACAACTAGCACCTCCGCTAGCAATGTTCTCTTTGATTTTAGATATTCCCTTATCTCGCTTTTGGGCAGCGATGATTTGATCCGTAAGAGTAGGTTTTGCTACCAAGGTGGAAAGAAAACCTTGAGGACAATGTGAAGGTTAAGCTTCCGAAATTCCTCATGGAGAAGCGGTTGACTTTGTTGTAACATCAGGTTGTTACAATAAGATTTACGACTTAGCGCATCAGCCATGACGTTGGCTTTCCCTGGGGTGTAGGTTATTCCTAAGTCGAAGTCTGTGATCAACTCAACCCAACGTCTTTGCCTGAGATTCAAATCCGGTTGGGTGAAAATGTACTTCAGACTTTGGTGATCAGTGAATATTTCGCAACGGTTACCGAGGAGGTAATGTCGCCAGGTCTTAAGTGCATAGACTACGGCTGCAAGCTCTAGATCATGAGTAGGATAATTCTCCTCATGTGGGTGCAATTGCCGTGAAGCGTAGGCAATTACGTGTCGATCTTGCATGAGAATGCAACCTAGTCCTTGTCGCGAGGCGTCGCAGTAGATAACAAAGTCCTTGGAGAAGTCTGGCGGTACCAGTACGGGAGCAGAGGTCAGGCGTCTTTTCAGTTCCTGAAAGCTGTGCTCACATTGTGGAGTCCATTCGAACTTCTTATCTTTCTTGAGGAGTTCGGTTAGAGGTTTAGCAACCTTGGAGAAGTTCTCGACAAAGCGACGACAATAGCTCGCTAAGCCCAGAAAACTCCGAACTTGCTTGACCGATTCAGGTGGAGTCCAATTAAGGACGGCTTGAACTCGCTCAGGGTTAACAGCAATACCTTTACCAGATATTACATGACCCAGATAGGTCACTTCTGACAACCAGAATTCACATTTAGAAAATTTGGCATAAAGGCGATGCTCTCGAAGTTTCTTCAACACTAGCCTTAGATGTTCGGCATGTTCTTCCTCGTTCTTGGAGTAGATGAGTATATCATCGAGGTAAACCACGACGAATTTATCCAAATACTCCATGAAGATTGAGTTCATTAACCGAGAAAAGGTGGCTGGAGCGTTGGTTAAACCGAAGGACATGACGGTGTACTCGTATTGGCCATAACGAGTAACAAAGGCCGTTTTAGGAATGTCCCCGTTTCTGATTTTGATTTGATGGTAGCCCAACCTCAAATCCATCTTGGAGAAGACTGAGGATCCAGCGAGCTGATCATACAGGTCGTTGATCCTGGGGAGCGGATATTTGTTCTTGATTGTGACCAAATTGACAGGTCGGTAATCTACAACCATCCGGTCCGTACCATCCTTCTTCTTGACGAATAGGACGGGGCAAGCCCACGGAGATGAGCTAGGTCGGATGAAACCCTTTTTCAAGGACTCATCGAGTTGTTTCTTAAGCTCGGCTAGTTCTAGTGGTGCCATCTTATAAGGTCTTCTAGCAATCGGAACGGTTCCTGGGATGAGGTCTATTACGAACTCAACATCCCTGTCAGGTGGAACACCTGGCAATTCCTCTGGGAAGACATCCGGGAAGTCACGGACTACCGGAACGTCCTCAAGGTCTGGCAAAGGGCTGGCGTTAAGAGAATATAATTGTCGCTTGGCTATTCGGGTCAAGACATTGACTATCTTCCCCGAAGGATGGGTGAGTTGAACAGTCCTAGAGAAGCAATCAATTTGGGCATGATGAGCCGACATCCAGTCCATACCCAGAATGATATTAATATCTGAAGATTTAAGGGCTATCAAAGATGCGAGGAAAACAAGTCTGTCGACTTGGATTTCATTTCCATGGCTTACTCTAGAAGTTTGCCATTTGGATCCCGGAGTTTGAATTACCATAGAGGTTGGCATATCACCGAATGCGACGTTATGCAAACGAGCATAATTTTCGGATATAAAAGAATGAGAGGCTCCTGTATCGAAAAGAACAGATGCCGGGTGGCAATTAACAAGAAGCGTACCGAGAACGACGTTGGGATCCTCTTGAGCTTCTTCGGCCGAGATACAGTTGACATGGCCACGTGAAGCGGTGACCGGCTTGGCGTGGAATACTTTTCCTGTCGGCTTGCCACGGCCAACAGCTTTAGCAGACTGGTTGGGGTTGGTCTGGGGACACTCACGCATATAGTGGCCAGATTCCCCACACTTGAAACAAGTCACGGAACTGGTACGTGGAGGAGCATTGTTGGTTGGACCCCCATAGGGCTTGGCTGGTGCAGACTGTTGAACAGGGCGAGGCGCCTGGAAAGATGGCCTCGGTGTGAACCTGGGTGGCAGGGCGGTGTTGGGCACCCACACGCGGCGCTTCTGAGGACCAGCACCGGATGAGGAACCCATGTCACGGCCATGCTTGCGTGTTGCGTCATAGTCAGTCTGACCAGTTTCAGCACTGATGGCTTTGTTGACAAGTTTCTGAAAAGATGTGCACTCATGCAGACGGAGGTCACGGCGAAGCTCAGGACTAAGGCCCTTACGGAACCTTGCTTGCTTCTTGGCATCAGTAGACACTTCCTCAGTTGCATATCGTGCGAGGTTACCAAACTCCCTGCTGTAAGCATCCACAGAGAGTCGGCCTTGGGTGAAACTGCAAAATTCCTCACGTTTACGGTCCATGAGACCCTCCGGAATGTGATGTTCACGGAAAGCCTCGCTGAATTCAGCCCAAGTAGTGACATGGCCCGCTGGGCGCATAGCTCCATAATTCTCCCACCATAGACTGGCGGGGCCTTCAAGATGATATGCAGCAAAGGTGACCTTGTCAGCCTCCGCTACCAGCGCGGAACGCAGTTTGTGAGAGATACTGCGAAGCCAGTCATCAGCGTCGAGAGGCTCGACGGAGTGGTGGAACGTGGGTGGATGTAATTTGATAAAATCACTGAGTGACACCACGTTAGTCCTCTGATGGTGTGCCGTGTTCTGTTCAATACGCTCCAACAAACGGTTGGTCTCCCGCTTGTTTCTCTCAGCTTCCATCATAACCTCGGCTAGGGAAGGAGGATGAGGCAGATTTGCATCCCTGACTTCACTGCCTTCGGCCTGCTCTTGAGGAGCAGGGTTAGTGCGCGTGTTGACCATCCTAGGTAAACAAGACAATGATTTAGTCAGGATGATAAAATTCCGACATAGGATATAAAATGTAAGGAATAACTCGAAATGCAAGATGATCATCCGTATGACATGGTAAATACAGAAACTGCTTCTTTATTCCATCGTCATACACACCATACAGGGTTTAGTACAAGACCAAACAAAGTACTATTACGGTGAAAAGAGGATTACATCTCATCGGAGGCATCCCAAGCTCCTATACATTATTTTTCTACACCTCCGGAAAGAGTACAAACTAGGTCATATCCCACGAGTCACGCGGGACGATAGACGACACAGCTAGTGCGAACTAGTGATACTACCACTAACTCAGACCGATCCGTAGTAGTCCTCGTAGAAGTCACCTCCATAGCCTGGAAGCTCAACATGATCATCCGGAAACAGACGATCTCGCGGAGCTTGTGGACCATAGGGGCTAGGATGAGGTCTTGGACCAACAGACGGTGGCCTGCGGGGACCGCGAGGTGGGGTGATGCCTCCTACATCACGCCAACCCATCACGTCTGGCAGAGCAGATCTCACAGGATAGAGATCGCGCATATCCGAATATCCAGCTTGCACCGCCGGTGCGAACCGAGTCAATGTGGCCCAGTGGTCAGCACGGGTATTGAAGAGCTCTAACCTCAAGGCCCGATTTTCACGGTCCTTATCCTCGAGCATCTCAGCAGTGGTGCGAGTCCGTGAATCCTCCTGGGTGGGGTCAGCATAGATAGCCTGGAGATACCCTTGTGCTCCCGGAAGTGATCCTGGCATATACCGGAAATCAGAGTCCCGAAATAGACCAGATCTGACTCGCATGATGGTCATCATAGAGTAGGCGGCGTCCTGCACAGCCATCTCAATAGTAACCCCGAGTCCATAGGAGCAGTGAAGGGGCTCGGTGGATCCAGGATAAGATGGAAATATCCTGACAGTGCAGAGATACTGGCTTTGATTAAAGTCCCGAAATTGCTCTTCGACCGTGTACTCAGGATACCAGCGGTATCCAGCCTCAGTCATTACCCTGACCAACATGGCAGTATGGCCGGGTACATCTAGGCATCGAGTCAGGCGAACCACTTGATTGAGGTCGCGAGTGGCCATCTGAAAGCACAATCATAATGCAAAGGCATTAGAATTTCTAGCAAAATTTCGGCAGCATAACAGCTGTAAATGCTCAAGAAGGATTTTGAGACATTTGACAAAGGATTTCATACACACTCAACATCATCATATCAAAGTTCTGAGTCCATCCTAGCAACATAATGTGGTAATAGAATTGAACTAGGCTTGTATCCATCAAACCTATAAGGTACTACTGATTAGTAACACGTGATCCTGATAGAGAGAATAGATCCTAATTCCTTAACCCCCGGTGGAAGAATAGACTGACTCAGATCAGAATGTCATAAGATAAAGGAGTAAAAAGAGCCTTACGTTCCAACCCACAAACAATTCCCCTACATATAACTAAAGAATTTCTAGACTCAACATCGACCAGTTTGGCTTGGAGAACCTACAGGCAGTCCGGCTCTGATGCCAACGCTGTCAGGACCCCGACTCGATGTCACATTGATCTAGCCGGTAACACCTCATATCACTTTGCGGCCTCACGCACGGTATCCCCACGGGTGTCGCCTTACCTTTGCCCGGGACCGTTTGCGCCTTTTGGCTCACGTATATGATAGTGTCGCTAGCATCCATATGATAAGGAGCCCGGGCTGACATGACTAGTCGTAAACCCAAAGTGGCACAGACTTACAGGGACAGGCATCCATGACCCAGCTTCGAACGTGTCGGTCATCAGCAAGTGGGTCCGGGCTGTAGCACTGGGCTAGCAGGACTCCGGTAAACCGGGCTGTAGCGGGCTAACAGGACTCCGGTACTCAATGCGTGACATTTCCCCGAAGGGACAGACACAGGAACGAAGAAGGACACATGCCGGCCAGCCTAAGTGTTCCAGAGCAGTAGCAAGCTACCATGGCTCAGCGGTAACACTAGGAGACATTTCCCGGTAAGAGAGGCTACTAAAGATAAACAACTAGATAGTCAGATCCCACACATACCAAGCATTTCAATCATACACACAATATGCTCGATATGTGCAAATACAACGAAGCATCACAACATGACTCTACGACACAAGTACTTTATTTAAGGCTCAGGGAGCCATACATAACATACACAAAGGTACGGGTCTCACGACCCACATTCAAGTCATACAGTCATACAAACCAGCAGCGGAAGTAACTTGTCTGAGTACAGACAACTAGTAAAATAAAAGAGGCTTGGAAAGCCTAGCTATACTACATGGTCCTTCACAAGCTCAGGGTCACCACCTGGGCCTTTAGCCTACTCGTTGATGTCAACGTCTACATAGAACCCATCAGAAGGGGTTGCAGCGTCTTCTGTAAAAATGTAAATTATAGCAACATGAGTACAAAGGTACTCAGCAAGACTTACATCAGATCCTACATACATGCATATTATCAAGAAGGGTTGGTGGAGTTATTGCAGCAAGCCAGCTTTGACTCTTGGCTAGACTATCCTACGATACTTCAACTTGAAATGGTTTTGCGCACACGAGTCCACTACTCACCACTTCAATACACTACCGAGGATCCGCCTCCGTCTTCCTACGGAAGAGCCATCCTCGGCACTCACACTTATCTTGAGGCTTTTAGTAGTTTCCATTTACTTGTCTATGAACTGTATAGGCAACCAAGTAGTCCTTTACCGCGGACGCGGCTATTCGAATAGATCATGATAACCCTGCAGGGGTGTACTTCTTCATACATGTTTCCACCACTTAGCGTCTGCACACGACATGTGCTCGGCAGACTTCAAGCGAAAGCCGACGTGGGTGTAGACCACGACCTACCTAAACACTTAAGCCTCTAGTCCAGGTTTATCGCCTATTCGGGTTCCATCCGCAGGGAGTCTGGCCGAGGTTTCCCATACGGCCCCGAACGATGTGAACAGGGTTCCCGAGATACCTAACTGGTATTCGGTACACCGTGCCACGTACCTACCGCATCACAGCCCACCCCTACGGTCAGCGCTGTCCACGGCCTCCAGTAGGCTACAAACACCAGAAACTACTTGCAACTCCTGGATAGAGAACTAGGGTGAATAAGAAGTCGAGCGGGGTCATATTTCAGGGCCCAATGCATGGTAGTAGCTGTATCTTAAATCACACATACATATCTCAGTGCTTAAGGTCGGCTTCAATGAAACAACCCACCATGTACTCCTACATGGCCTCTCATCGATACCTTTACCAAATCGTGTTCACCACACCACTCTCATTACCGACATAATCATTTCACTCTAGCCCACCACCCAGATGAACCAGACCTGACACGACTCTAAGCATAGCAGGCATAGCAAGGTAGGAACAACACATACATATGGCTCAATCAACTCCTACACATGCTAGTGGGTTTCATCTAGTTACTATGGCAATGACAGGTCATGCAGAGGAAATGGGTTCAACTACCGTAGCACACAGCAGTTTGAAACGCGTTGTCTTAATGCAGTAAGAGAGAGCAGGAGCGAGAACATGGGATTGTATCGATATGATCAAATGGTTGGTTGCTTGCCTGATGGTTCGATGCACTGATACGGTTCTTCGTTAGGGTAATCACGGTACTCCTCGGAGGCAGAACCTGTCGCAAAGGACACCGATACACAACCATCACCAAACAATGTGCAACAATATGATGCATGCATGAAACATGGCAATATGAGTGTGTTGGGCTAATGCAACTAAAACAAGAAGGGTTTGAACCAATTTGAATCAAAGATTCAAATTTCAAACTCAAGCATGGCCTTTTAAAGTGCTTTTCCTTGTTCTGCATTAAACATCAAGTTAACTTGTTTAGTCATGCATGAAAATAGTACAGATGGATAGATTGGATTTTTCTGATCATTTTTCATATATAATTTGTCTGATTTGGAGTTACAGAATAAAAGTTATGAATTTTTGAAGTTTAAATAATATTCTGGAGTTTCCTGATTTAATTAAATCCAGAAATATATATATTGCGCCAGCATGACGTCAGCATGACGTCAGTGGTCAACTGCGGCTGGCTGGGGTCAAACCTGACGTGTGGGGTCCACACGTCAGTGACAGGGGGGTTTAACAGGGGTTAATTTAATCCTAATTAGAAGTTAGTGGCGCTGGGGCCCACTGGTCAGTGTCAGGGGGGTTAACTAACAGTGATTAGCGCTAATCTAACCACCTGGCCGACGGGGCCCACGCGTCAGTGACTCTGGGGGGGGTCAAACCCCAGGTCAAACAGTTCAAACCCGCCGGCGGCTAGTCGCCGGCGAGGTCCGCGGCGTACAAGTGCCTCGGGTTTCCTCTGTGGTGCTCCAAACGGCGTGCGGCTAGGTGCGTTGGAAAGCCAGCTCGATGGCGCGTCGGGCGGTGGCCGTGGCTGGGCCTGGGGTGGCCGGAGTCGACGGCGGCGAGCTCGGCTGCGGCCGCCGGGGTTCGGTCGTGCACGGAAACGTGGTTGGAGCTCGAAGGCGAACGAAGCAAGGCGCTAGGGATGCTCTACGGGGCCTTACGAACTTGTTGGACTCGCCGGGGTGACCAAATGGTCACCGGAGCTGCGTCGACGGCGAGCTCGGCGACGGCGGAGGTTCGGCCGTGGTGGGAAACGGGGTTACGGCGCGGGAACGAGGGGGAAAAGAGGGGGAAATGGTGGCGGAGCTCACCGCGGTTGCAGTGGGCGTCGAAGCGGGCTCGGGGACGCGCTGGAGACGGCGAATCGACGGCGATGATGGTCGGAGCCCGAGGAGGAAGACGATGGCGACGGCGGCTCCACAGGGCGTCTGGCGTCTTGTGGCTTGACGAGGAGGTAGAGGGGGTCGCGGCGGAGCTGGGGAGCGTGTCGGGGAGGCGAGGGGAGGCCGGTGGCGGCTGTTATGGCGAACGGCGCCGATGGGTGTGTTCGGACACGGGAGAGAGAGCGAGGGAGAGGAGAGGAAGAACCCGGGGAGAGTGAGAGAGTACGGGGGGAGGGCGTGGCGTCGTTCCAGGCCATCCAAACGAGGAGGGGGGGAGCAGGCAGGCAGGCGAGCTGGTGGCGTGGCGCGGTGGCGCGCGCGCGCGCCGGGCACACTCCCCTCCCTCTGTCGAGGACGAAGACGACAGAGGAGGAGGCGGGCTGGGCCGCCTGCTGGCTGGGCCGGCCAGCTGGCTGGGCCGGACAGGGAGGAGCCCAGGTAAGCTCCTCCTTTTATTTATTTCTGTTTTTCTAATTTCTGACATTTGTTTTGATTTAAATAAAATATTAAATCATTTTATAACCTTATGCCAATTTTTGCAGGAGCTAGATATATTATTCCAGAGCTCCCCAACAGGTGGCATAATTTTTGGACATATATTAATATATATAACTAATATATTTCCAATGCAAATATTTATGCATTAATTCCAAATGCCCAAAATAAATACCTATGAGCTCTTGAAAATATTGGTTTGATTTTTATCTCTGTCCAATATTTTCAGAGAGCAACATGAGCATTTTCTTGGACCCTTTTGGAGAAATTTTTATTTGGGTCATTTTCAAAAATGATTCTGAGGGTTTCACAAATCCCCATTTCAAGTTTCTGATGAAAGAGTAAACATGATGCAACACTCTAGTGCATGACTAGCTAGGGTGTGACAATTGGTTAGTTTCCTCTTGACACTGCTTGCGTCGGGTGATCTAACGCACCTCGAAATGCAACATGTAATGGCACTACTACTAGTAGTAGAATTGAGACTTATCAAACGAAAAAACGAATGTTTTTTAGATGATCCCTATAAACCCTAGTGGGTACGTACTCCGTAAAGACAGATTTTTCCAAAACTAAGTCGCTCCCTTTCATGAATTCTGTAGTATACTCCTCCGTCGACGCTCCCTTTCATGAATTCTGTACTTCCTATCGCCGACATGTGGGACATATAGCAACCGGGTCGACGTGTCAAGCACCAAATAACAGTGTAGAATAGCAGGGGGACGCACCCCACTCGTACCGGACCAGTAGTAGTAATGAGCAATGAGACGTCAAATCACAATGACACACCTTCCCAGACGGACGAAGCAACCATTATTTCACACTTCGGTTCGCCATCATCTCAAACCACATAGTATTGCTTCTGGCTCAAGAGGGACACGCGCATCGCCTTGGTACATCATGACATGTGGGACCGCATGAAAGGCCATGCTCCCCCGCCGGTCGCTCGGTAAAATCACCTCATTTTTACTATAGTTCCTCCGTATCGGTTTACTACATGGCATGCACGTCGTTCTAGGTTGGGAATTTAACTGGCTATATATGTGATGAACAGTACTCTAGCCTTTTAAAAAATTTATACTTTTGTACTGTAGTAGTATCGATGGATTGCGCCATGGAGCAAAAATTGAAATTAAAAAAAGGTGGTACATATAGAGAGCGCTCGTCGCCAAATTATGCATATAGTACTATTAAAAAAGCTAGTACGTGCTTAATTGGGGTGCTAAATTCTATTAAAGAAATGCTAGTAGTATGTACATACTGAAGAGTTAAAGTAATGAGAAGAAACATAACATAGTTCTGTTGGGGGCTCAGCACAACACACCCCTCAAATTAAACTAAGCACACCTGAAATTAAACTATGCAACTAATCTGGTAGACATTGCATTAGAACCACCATGAGCAACGATACTGACACCTTACTCACTCGGAGTCCTCGTCCACGTCCTCGACTTCGTCCTTGTCCCTCTTCCTCTTGGCCGATACTTCTTTGCTTGAAACGCACACTTGGCTCTTGCTCTTCATCCAACCCTTGTAGATATTGAAACAAAGGTAGCCATCCATTGCAGCGTAGTGGATGTGGTCTATATCTAGTACATTCCACTGCCATGCATGACGATGAAACGTGTAATGAGGTTTCTCCAGTTTATGGTACGAAGGATGAACCATGGATCCTGCCAGGGTCAGCATTGAAGGCTAACGAGAGGGCAACAGCCGATTCTTTTGGAGGTCGAAGGGGTTGCCTACAACGAGGCCTATCCAACCCAGGACTTCTTTGTCATTCTTAAAGTCTACAGTAACGAATTTCACTCTTTTGTCCTTGAGGAAGTTCTTAAAATTCTGGCACTCAACGTCGGCATGGAATATGTGGTAGACCAAGCAAACTTTATGTACGCAAACCTGGATCACGGCGGGCTTCTTCCTCTCTTCATCCTTTAGATCCTTCTCTCGTCCCAGGACTGTGGTGTACTCAACATCTAGCCCGGCGACCCACTCATTAGCTGAGTTTTCGAACATGCTCTGAAGCGAGAAAGGCGTCCTTTCACCGTCGCGGAAGAACGGGTGTAGATGACGTCGAACTCATCGCCGGTGATGGTTCTAACCTTGTACTCACCGCCGATCGAGGAGATTTGGGACGCCATGGATTTGGGAGAAGGGTTAGGATTAGTGGAACTGTCGTAATGTGAAAGGACGGGACGACTAGGAGCGAACCGCCATAGTATTGAAGGACATGCGGGGACGAGTAGGAGCGAACTGCCAGCGTGCGAACGGCAGGGTAGTGGCTTTCCGTTCTCCGATGATACGGGCTTCCGAGAGCCCTTGGATCTGAGATCAAACGGTTGCATGGCGTGATTCTAGACCTATGGGTGAATATCCTATCCTGGAGGGTTATTCTGTAAATTTTTAGCAACTTATCATGCAACTGTTTGATCTCAGATCCAAGGGCTGCCAGCAGCCCGTATCATGGTCGCGCCTACCACGACCGTCGCGTCGCTCGCGCGGTCGTGCCCTTGGAGATTTAACACGGTGCGTTAGGCTATCTGATGTTAGCATGTCATACATAGTCATCACTTAGTCACTCATACTACAACAAGGTTGGCTATAAGGTTGTCTATAAGTGTATTTATTTATTTTACTTCTCTCTATCTCTTTCTTCGTACTCCCTTCGTCCCATAATATAAGAACGTTTTTGACACTAGTGTAGTGCCAAAAATGTTCTTATATTATGGGACACAGGGAGTACTAGTATTTATTGCATTTGCCAAGGAATGACCTCTTCCAATGAAATGGTGTGCTTATTAGTTTTTTGTTGCTAAGTTTGCTTCATTTAATTATCTATAGACTCAAAATTGTCTTTTCACCTAGGTACATGCGCTTAGCATCGTTTCTTCCTTGGGTCACCAAACTAGTCTCTCTCTTCTTGATTAACTTGCCACATCAGACTTTATGCCTATGTGGCAAGCTTAGCACCTGTAGGAGCAAGTAAGTACAATAGTGCGCTTTACATGGCATTTTTGCATATGTGGAGGAAAGAGCGGCAAGGAAAAAGTGGAGAAGTGGGCTCTCATGCAAGAGCCAGCCTCTACTACATGGTGGAGCATTGGGAGAGGCACCTGTATGGAGGTGGTCAGGAATCGGGAGACTCACGCCGGTCATAGCGCCGCAGTTAAAATGATAATGGCAAGTCAAATCACGGGGCCCCACCTGTCCGGCAGTAACTCGCTGTCAAATCTCACAGCCCTATGTTTGCAGCAGCCTACTCCCTCGTCTTCTCGCGTCTCTATCGAACCGACTAGACGGAACTACCCCGCCTACCGCGCAGGAAAAGCCCCGCCCTCGACTTTTAAATGCAACTACATCCGCTTAAGAATCCAATGATATACTTTTTGTGACATAGTAACTCATATTTAGTTAGTCAAATGGATGACCTAGAACTACATGCAGGCCCTATAAACCGAGATGCCTAAAAATAAAAAACTGAGACAGAGAGAGTAGTTCAGCATGTATCTTTTTAGACCAATATAGTCGGGATTCACCAAGGAGCCAAACCAAGTGGTAGGTTGCTCCTGTCATGTTGGCGTAGCAACTCAAGCAGGGTCAGTCCACACACGAAATGATGACACACTTAACAGGACCCCTTTGGCCGACATGTGGCTCATCCACCGTCTTGTTCCACGTGCAATGCACCAAATTACAATTTGGAGTAGCAGTTGGAATTGGAGGCACCCCGGTCGTAATGCTGTAGTAGTAGAAAATGAGCGATGAGGGGTCAAATCACAAAGCCCCACCTTTCCCGCATTAAGCTGGACGGACGAAGCAACCATCATTTCACTCTAGGGCGCAAGAGCATAAAGAAAAGAGAAAACAATGATGCGTGCGGCAGCTACCTAGGGCACCCTAGGGTAGGGGTCTTCACTACAGATCCTTTTTTTTAAAGCGCCTCCACTACAAATCGGCTTCTCCCTCGTCCTCTTGAATAAAACCGATGATGAGTGCGGCGGTAGGGTTTGTAGGAGTATTATGGAGTGCGGGGCCACGTCGTAGTAAACGGGTTCGAGTCGACGCCTTAAATATGTGTGGGCCGCTTGGTTTTACGGGAACGAGGCAGCATTTTGGGTTCGGGGACCAGTGGAGATATAGTACGTACAAAAAATTGTGGACGTAGGTTCGACCATAAGGCAATGATGCATGGGCCCTATATTTTGATATAGCCGGGGCCGCGTGAAATTTGCTACTCTACTCAAAACTAGTGAGGTAAACATGTATTGAATGCATGAGATTTCGAAACCAAATTATGAATAAATACACACTATAGCATGTAAAGCTTTGAGTCATATATGCATGATGTAGATGTTCGTTTAGTTCTTATAGTTCATCTCATTCAAAATCAATTAGCTTTATAAAGATGTTAAGATTCATGGGGTTGTGCATTGTAAATCATAAAGTAAAAAAACAAATAATGGCAATTCATTTAGAAAAAACAATCAATTATGATACAGAAGATTCTAGAACAAAGGAGAAGTGCTTGTGTTTTGAGGTTTGTGCATTATGCTTAAGTTCAACCATGGAGTCTTCTAAATTGTACATGTGGCAGATCTGGTGGAATGTTGATGATATCCAACGACCAGTAGTGCTTGGATTTGCCTATCTCTGCACTGCCGGATTAGCTTCATCCAGCGACCATCTTTCAAAGTTATTGGCACACTATATAGTTCTTGTGCCATAGTTGCATGTTTTGAAAAAAAAGCTACTAGTGGGTTGTACTATCTATTTAGGAATAGAAGATGTATACATGGAAGTTGTAGGGAAAGAGATGACATGGAGCATCTCAATTCCTATGAGTAGGGATTGGAAAAGAGATGTCATTTGGTTCACATCATAGGAACTTTTCTATTGAATCTAGAGATGACATGTATCTCAATTCCTATGAGGAGGGATTAGAAAAGAGATGTAATTTGGTTCATATCATAGATACTTTTCTATTGAATATACGCTAATGTTTATTTTCCTTTGAAATTAAGGGAGTATAGGAATCCATTCATATGAACCAAGTGGCTCTAAAGCTATAGAAATGATATCATGTTTATTTCCTTTGAAATGTGGAGTATATGAATCTATTCCTATGAACCAATTGGCTCTAAAGGAAAAAATCCTATAAAAATCATATCATATAGAGTTCCTATGATATTCCTCGACACTAAAGGATGGTTGAAATTGCTGCGGGTGATACGATGGTCTTTCTTTGTAGACTCCTCACCCATCTTTATAGTTACCTCTCGAAGATGAATGAAATGATATATACATGCTATTCTACATGTGCAATTTGGTACACGAAAACTCAATAAAAGTTTGCGAGGTTCGAATTTTCAATAAAGCTATATGCACTGCATTTCGGAACGGAGGGAACATACGGCAGTTGCTAACACTCACGTGGAAGATTTGTGTGTAGGAGGAGTGGCTGTTCTGTTAAATGACATGGCAAAACTGACACTGTTGGGTGCCGATCTAACGGTTCTTACGGCGTTCGTCAGGAAAAGGCTTGTGGCGAACATTTTTCAGATAATGATTTACGGACACATGCATTGCATTGATACGTGCCCCCCTCTCTCTCACGCACACGCACCCTCACGAGTCACGACTCTACCGAGTCCTCTCACAGACTCGCATGTCGCACCCACCATCTATCTACAGGTAGACGTCACGCACATATGTGCTCTTCACACACACACACCCCCCTCAGAACTTCTAAAAAACAAAAGACGTCGCACACATTTTATTTTAGCTCACACGTCACACACTTATACTATTACTCTTGCGGCGAACATTCTTTGGGCATAGTATATTGTACTCTCATGAAGAGAAGTAGTGCACGCACGCACTAGTTCTCTCACACCCACTCGCGGGTACACGTAGGAGCGCATTTTTTGGTACAACAAAATCACTCCACTATATATATAAGCAGGAGCCTTAGCACTTGCTTTACTAGGGTTCCTCTCGTTCACTCTCTCATGCTCTCTAGATCTAAGCAAGACATAGGTGGCCACACTCTCTCTCAGCTCACGGTTGGTCAGAAATCCGGCCGGACAACCTCGATCGGGGCAGGGGTGTAGGTGCATTGTTCACGCTATCGTCAGCGGCGAGGGAGGACACCAACGGTTGCTCGCGCATCCCGATCGGCGGCCATGCCTTTCTCTCCGAGAGAGCGCCGACTTGGGAGGGCCTCCGACCCCTTCTTCCTCCCTACGGTATTGTGGCCAAGATGCGGCCTCCCGACGCTGTCTTTGCCACATGCCGCCGACCCTCAGGTATATATTCCTTTGAAACGGAACACCTGCCTTGCTCTACTGCCCCAGCTCCCTTCGTGTGGATCTTTTTCTACTTCCGTCCGTTGTTCCAAAGCCACCTAGACTTTTACTATTATTAGAGGTAAAGCTAGTTCATACAGTCGACTCTAAGCGTTGGTTCAAACAGGGAAGAAAGTGGGAAAGTTGTAGCATGAATCTAGGACTTGGTTCTAAGAGGAAACGGGGAAAAGTAGTAGATACTGGCTACCCAACCGGTCTCTTGGTTGAAAAGACGAAGAAAGCATGGTGGATGGCGAAGGGTGTGGGGAAGTGGACCTATCTCTTGGTTGAAAAAGGAAAGAAAGTGATGGGTGTTGGGGGACAACGCAAATGAGAATGAGCAGGTCTAGATTTCCTGTGCTCACATAGGAAAATGTCACCGAGGAGATAAAAAATGGGACAAATGCAAACATGATGCCTGAGTGTTTGCCGCTCTCGGCAGCCACATCTGCCTCACCACTTTATGCCCCTGCTGTTCCTACGCCCATATCGCTACCGTTAATGTAAAATCACATGAAGCATTAAGCAATGCCACCTAATGTCACTATAAGTAATGGTCTAGTGCCGTCGGTAAATTGAAGCAATGCCACCACCATTTTATGAAGTGCTTCCGTCTTGCTTTATTTCCCATGAATTGTGTTTTTGCAGTTACACTTAAATCTCACACCGCTAACATTGCTTCATCCCAGTGGAACTGCACAAATTTGATTGCACATTTACTGACCATGTGCTACTCTCAGGACAGTAATACTAATGCTATTGTTCTGCATGTTAATCTAGTGGCATTGTTGATGTGATGTGATGCTACTTACTTAAGGACTCTTCATACTGTCAATCTAGTGCCAATTATAACACAATAGATGATGTTGTTAATCATACGCCACTGCAAATATCTATCATTGTTTAAATAACCGTATTTCGTATTTGTGAAAACAGGGATGTCTGTCTCCATATTGTTTCGGGATGTCTGTCTCCATATCGTTTCTATCTGCGCAATCAAAAGCACACACCTCAGTTTTAGTACAACTGCACAAAATGAGATGGCTATCCCTCATTTTCGTCGTCTAACCTCCCGTCTTCAAGGTATCCCTACATTGGTAGTAACTAAGGTAAAATGACCAACGCAATCTAAAAGAAGCTGATTCGTACGTTTTACTTCCTGATTGCAGTGCAGGGACAAGCGAAAACAACTGCATCCTAGTCCGGAATGCACTTTCTACCAGTTCATCCATGGACCAAGGACTAGCTGGCATGGCTGCACGGCGGTTTTTTGGACAGGTGCACGGACAAGAGGCATTGTGGTCTGCTTTTTTCTGCAAATAGCAGTGCTTAAATTTAGTGGAATGCACAAGAATTTCACCTGGTCAGTACACTGCATGGTTCAGTTCAGCATTCCAGCTGAGACCACAATTATAATTGGTTATTCTAGAATGAGAGAACCTAACCCTGGATGGTGGCAACAAGAAAAAACCAGAGTGAACTCTAGGAAATTTAAGCCTGCCGGGAGGCCCTTTGCTCAGTGAAGCCTTGCTTGTTTTTTCCTGATTTGTAAACCTTCTCACAACTTTGTCTTTTGCTGTGAACTAGTATATGTTTGTTATGTTCTATGAATCATTGAGATGTATAAAATTGCTTAACTTATGCTTTTCAAGTTTTTTATGAAGACGAGTTTAATGTGAGTGTTCCACATGAGCGCTGGACTAGCGTGTGAATGTTTGGAATTTATTACATTGTGGCCTGAGTTAACTGCATGAACAACTGTAACAAGATACATAGTTGCTTATATGTCAGACAACAGATTGTTGATTGTTAGCTGGTCGATAGCCTAGTGTTGAAGCGAGCTGAGCCATTGTGTCGTGTTTTGCACAACTGCTTACAAGTGGGGTAGCACCAACCGTGTTTACAAGTACTTATGTATATATCGGCGCACAGTTCTCGAACGAGTGCTCTATTTCATCAAAACACACACTGCTCGTATGATAAACCGTGACAACTTATGTCTTACCATGCCATATTCATGAAAAAACTAGTGAGGACGCATCTATTTCGACGACAATTACGATGGTTCTCACATGATTCACGGGCACATTAAAGTAGAAGCAGTTCCCATAGACGGATTCAAACAGAGTACTAGCCCCAGAGGGGTTGATAACAGGCAAGGTTCGGATAATTAGACACAATCCAAACTACTATTAAACACTAGCTGGGGCAACTATTTCTTGCCTCGATCTAATTTGGGCTGAACAAAAGACGGACCTTGCCATGAACATCATCGAGGACGTCCCGCGGCAGCTCAATCCTATGAACCTTCATGAAGACAACCTTGTGGCCTTGCCACTGATAAACTTGTTTGTGGTGGCATGCCACGTCATCTTCCTGCGTAAGCTTGACAAGAACAGTATGCCTCACAAACGAAGGAGTAGCTTTGAACTTCTTGTGCTTCAGTACACCCTGTACAATACGCCTGACAACAGTGAGGCTGGAATACAACTCTTCATTGGTATAACTGCAAATGGCTTCCTGGATCCAACAACCTAAGAACTTTGTTTTCCCAGTGCATATATTCAGGTCATCCGCCTCATAGCGAGTGACATGTACAACCACACAATCCTTGTCTGCATCAGGCTCTAATTGAAACAGAAACAAATTCTGAATTACTTTTCAGTATAAGAAACACAAGTTATTTAAACCACTATGTATAGCATGGCATCGAAGCTAATAAAATTTTGCATTATTAATCACCACATACTTAGATGAAAAACCACAATAGAGATCGGCAAAGAAGAAAATCACCTTGGGCAGCTCA